>NC_044400.1:82677963-82987381 GCF_006542625.1 Nomascus leucogenys | reverse complement strand
GAACTGCCGGACTCCGCCGGGACCATGCTTTGTGCATGTGATCGCCGTTCCTTGCAGTGCCTCTAAAACGCAGGCTCTGAGGACAGGCTGGAGCCGTGCGTGGGTCCTTAGCTTTACTCCCGGTCAGTACTTCTGATTGACCCCATTCCGCCGTTTGCTCGGTAGGCCTTGGTTGCAAGTTCTAGTAGGAATGGCGAAGTTGTGGCAGTCACACATCCATGACGCGAAGTGAACTAACAGGTGCCGTTTCTGTGCTAGAAAATGGAAAAAGAGCCAGGGCCAGAAGGAGGGTGCAGAAGCGAGCCCGCGTGCGGAGCCAGGAGGCAGCGTCGCGTGGAAGTGCTGGCCTGAAGCCTCCATGCCCCGGCAGAGGGACGGACACGTGGACGTCTAGCGGAGGTGAGGCCCACGCCCCCCGAGGGGGTCCTGCTGACTCCTTGCCCTGCCCTGTTGCTGGTTGTGGGGAGGGCCGGCGATCATGAGTAGCTGGCTGGTCAGGACACGATGCAGCGTTCACGGTTCACTGCCGAGTTTTCCTGGCCCCTCCCGTGAGAGTCCAAAGTCCAGCCAGCTATGGGGGGCCCAGGCCTCCATGGCAGTGCGGGGTGCAGAGGGCTGGTCTCCTTCTGTCACTGGTTCACTTGGGTGACGGCGTGTTGCGGAGGAGCAGTGCTGCATGGGGGCCGAGGCTGGGGCCTCAGCCCAGTGAGTTGTGAGGCAGTCGACTAGCACCCAGCAGGGAGGTCCTCAGGGCCGCAGGGCAGGGCTCTCTCTCCCATCCCGGGTGCTCTTTCCCCTCCCAGGTGGGCGTGGTCCTCAGGGTCATAGGGCGGGGCTCCCCTCCCCCCCGGTGGGCGTGGTCCTCGGGCATAGGGTGGAGCTCCCCCTCCCCTCCCCTGCCCTCCCCTCCCCTCCCCTGCCCTCCCCTCCCCTCCCCTGCCCTCCCCTCCCCTGCCCTGCCCTCCCCTCCCCTCCGCTGCCCTCCCCTCCCGTCACCTGCCCTCCCCTCCCCTCCCCTGCCCTCCCCTCCCCTGCCCTCCCCTCCCCTCCCCTGCCCTCCCCTCCCCTCCCCTCCCTCCCCTCCCCTCCCCTCCCCTCCCCTCCCCTGCCCTCCCCTCCCCTCCCCTGCCCTCCCTCTCCCTTCTTGGGCAGGCTCCCGTGTCCTCAGTACGCATCAGGTCTCCCGAATCTCACAGCCCTACAGGGAGGAGGAAGGGAGGATTTGACTTTGGAAGTCTCTGTGACCAGGTGAGGACCCTAGGTGTGAAGGTGGTGGCAGAGTGGTCGGGGACAGGCCTCACCCGCAAACATGTGGCCCCTGGATGAGCCCAGCTCTCAGCTGCTTCGTGGGACGGCAGCTGGACGCCCAGGCCCGTGCCTGCAGCAGGCGATGTGGGGCTCGGCAGAGAGCTCCAGGCTGGGCCTCTTGGTGGCGGTGATGACAGAAGTGGTGTCACCCATGCAGCAGTTTGGGTTGGCAGCTTTCTGTCCCCACTGAGGGAAACTCGTTCCTGCTGCTGCCCTGGTGAAAGGTGTGGGGAGCGAACTCCTAGTAGTGGGGTGAACCCTGGCCACCCCGAGTCCCCGCCAGCCTCCACACGCGGAGCGACCCTGCTCTCTTGCCTCAAGCACAGAAGCAAATCACCAGGCTCTGCTGGCCGTCGTGCGGTGACATCGGGGGTCACCTCCCTGAAGGCGCAGGTCTGGTGGGCGAGCAGAGCGGCTGCAGCAGCTCTCAAGGCAAGGCCTCTGCCAGCCACTGTGGCCTGGCATTGTGCCCATCCCGTGAGGGTAGGGTGGGGCCCCTGCCGCGTGCTGCCTCCGCCGCTGCCCCGTGCTCCCTCAGGCTCTGGGAGACACAGCCTCAGGAGACACTGTGGAAGCTGCGCCGGCCCGGAAGTGAATGGGGAGGAGGGGGTATGAGCACACAGCCCAGACTCTAAACTGGGCCCAAGGGACGCGCTGTGAGCCGCAGAGGGTCCAGGTGCCCAGAGCCTGCCCATCCTCATCCCATCCGGCAGCTCTGCCTTCGCGGGCTCCTCCTGCTCCCTCCGCTTTCACAGAAGACAGACGGCCCGGGGATCCTGCCTCTGCAGCTTTATGGACCCTCCTCAGTCCTCACTTCGGGAGGAGAGGAGGGGGTGTTGAGCACAGAGAGAAGCCAGTGCTGGGGGAGCCGGGGGCTTTTGAAAAGGTGGGCTTGTCCCAGACACTGGATTGCTGACTGTGCCCTGCACATGGGAGCCTGGGACCCCGTGAGCCCAAGAGGCTCCTGCCGCCCAGGCTTCAGGGCCTGAGCTGTTCTCCCTGGGGGCGGCCGTCAGAGCTCAGCCAAGGATGAAAGGCATGGAAGAGTTTCAGATGTTAATCGCGTTTTCTCTTGCAGAAGCCAAAGATGTTGACCAGGAAGATCAAGCTGTGGGACATCAACGCCCACATCACCTGCCGCCTGTGCAGCGGGTACCTCATCGACGCCACCACGGTGACCGAGTGTCTGCACACCTGTACGTGCCCCGCCCGCGCCACCCAGGGAGGGCGCGCCCTTCCCAGCTCTGTGCTCTTCACAACCTTGGCTTTTGTGTTACCACACGCTTTTAGCTCAAGCCCAGACAAAAGCAGGACCCAGGACCGGGGCAGAGACGATCTTGAAGATAAGTCAGAAAAGACATTTCACACTAAAGGTCCTGTGGGTGGTTTCAGAGCAGATGAGGCCTCACTTAGGAGAGCGAAACACAGGAGAGACCCCACGTTCCTCCTGCCGAGCAGCAAGGCCAGTAGCCGCTGTAACACAGCGCTCACTGCCGGCAGTTTCCAGATCTCCAAAGGAGTTCCTTAAATCCTTCGAAGGGGAACCTGCCAGTGTGTTCCTCACACTTGATGTGCGTCCTCACACCTGATGAGTCTGTGCTTTGATGTTAGAGGACTCACGACTGGGGCTGGACCTGAGTGTTTCTCTAAGTGTGGCTACAGCTGACGGGCAGGTGCCATCCGTCAGGCTGAGGCTTGGCTCTTATGCTAACATGAGGCCCCATGGCTGGTGGCCCTGCTGGTATGGAGAACCACTGTGTGCGTCTCTTGATGGCTGAGGAGCATTTTGTTTAAACAGGATCTTTAAAATGAAGTATATACTTAGAACACAAGTGATGCTTGTGTATTTCTCACTTTAGAAAATAAAATATTTGCCAATTTGATAGAATTTTGACTTTAACTTTAATCGTATTTTTAGATATTGGTTAGCATATTTTATGTTAGGTTATTTTCATTTGATTTTATCTAGTTGTACGTAGAAGACACTCTCATCTTTTAGGACAAAGTGTTGTAAAATTCTGTTTTAGCCCATGTTCTGATGACCCACAGCTCTCTCACCTTTGAGCATCATATAAGTTTTTCTTCCCACTTAATTCCTAACCCTGCCTCTTTGAGGAGGCCCATTGACGGGGCAGTTAAAACCGTCTCATTGCTTCTGAGACCAGAATGGCAAGATGTTTCCTTTCAGAAGCCAAGAGCCACAAGGAGGACAGCAGTGAGCATCTGCACAAAAATGAGCTCAGAGATGCCTGTGTTCAGTGGAGCACACGGGTGGGGTGGGCGCCCTGGCTCTAGACTCTCTCCTAACACACCTGTGCTTTGATGACAGTCTGCAGGAGCTGCCTGGTGAAGTACCTGGAGGAGAACAACACCTGCCCCACCTGCAGGATCGTGATCCACCAGAGCCACCCCCTGCAGTACATCGGGTGAGTGTGGGCCTTCCCAGGCCACAGTACGTGGGGTGAGTGCCCCAGGCGTCTCTGTGAGTGTGGGTGTTCCCAGGCCACAGTACATGGGGTGAGTGCCCCTGGGTGTCTCTGTGAGTGTGGGTGTTCCCAGGCCATAGTACGTGGGGTGAGTGCCCCCGGGCGTCCCTGTGAGTGTGGGTGTTCTCAGGCCATAGCGCTGTACCCCCATCCTGCCTTGGCAGCAGCCTCTCCTGACCAAGGGCACGCCAGGAGCTGCACATGAAGAACCTGGGTCCAGCGCTCACCAGGCCATCTTGCCAGGCCTGCCCAGGCTGTGCCTGCAGATACATTTCCATCAATACTTAGGTAGGCTGGGCTCAGTGGCTCACGCCTGTAATCCCAGCACTTTGGGAGGCCGAGGCAGGCGTATCACCTGAGGTCAGGAGTTTGAGACCAGCCTGACCAACATGGAGAAGCCCCATCTCTACTAAAAGTACAAAATTAGCCGGGTATGGTGGTGCATGCCTGTAATCCCAGCTACTTGGGAGGCTGAGGCAGGAGAATCGCTTGAACCCAGGAGGCCGAGGTTGCAGTAAGTGGAGATTGCGCCATTGTACTCCCGACAGAGCGAGACTCTGTCTCAAAAAAAAAAAAAAAAAAAATTCTTAGTCAAGTTAAATTGTTGGAGAGCCCTCAAGACCAAGTTGAATCTCATGAGTTTTACACAGAATTTGCTGAAGTTAAATTTGATGTGAGGTGGATACACCTTTCACCTTTCTGCCATGGAGCAGGTGGTCCTGGGGCCCTGGCCCTGCTGCCTCTGACACATGGCCGAGGTCTTTCTCCCTGTGCTGTGCTCTTCTGTCCAGGGTCACAGAGAGCCTGGACTCACCCCTGGGCCAGCCACCATTTCTGGAGAAGGCAACTCTTGCCTGGGCGTCAGCAGGAGGCCAAGGGGCCAGCCAGGTGGAGCGTGTGGTTCTCACAAAGATTTGGGAGGTCGTTCAGATTTGGGGGGTTGCTCCAAAGGAAGGGAAGTGCTCCCTGTACCACAAGAGGGTAGTAGAGATAATTCTGAAGACACATTTTGAAGGAGGAAAGGCAGATGTGTTTGTTTTTCCGTTTTTTATTATTATTATTTTTTAAATTTTATTTATTTTTCTTGAGATGGAGTCTTGCTCTGTCGCCAGGCTGGAGTACAATAGCGCCATCTCAGCTCACCGCAACCTCCGCCTTCTGGGTTCAAGGGATTCTCCTGTCTCAGCCTCCCGAGTAGCTGGAATTACAGGCGCCTGCCACTACGCCCGGCTAATTTTTGTATTTTTAGTAGAGATAGGGTTTCACCATGTTGGCCAGGCTGGTTTCGAACTCCTGACCTCAGGTCATCTGCCCTCCTTGGTCTCCCAAAATGCTAGGATTACAGGTGTGAGCCACCACACCCGGCCCTTACAGACTTTTCTTTACGTTATTTGGAAACATTCTAGAAAAGCCTCTGTTCAGTGGAAATCCCACAAAGACCAGGAGACCCCAGGAAGCACTTGGTGGGAGGGGCAGGGACGGTGTCCCCTGAGCGCGCGGGACGCTGGGAACCTGGGGTGTCCGCGGGGACGGTGTCCCCTGAGCGCGCGGGACGCAGGGAACCCGGGGTGTCCGCGGGGACGGTGTCCCCTGAGCGTGCGGGACGCGGGGAACCCGGGGTGTCCGCGGGGACAGTGTCCCCTGAGCGCGCGGGACGCGGGGAACCTGGGGTGTCCGGCAGACAGAAGCACGGGTTCCCAGAATAACCTTATCTGTCATTAGGCCGGGCACAGTGGCTCACGCCTGTAATCCCAGCACTTTGGGAGGCCGAGGCAGGTGGATCACGAGGTCAGGAGATCAAGACCATCCTGGGTAACACTCTGAAACCCTGTCTCTACTAAAAATACAAAAAAACTAAATTAGCCAGGCATGGTGGCGGGCACCTGTAGTCCCAGCTACTTGGAGGCTAAGGCGGGAGAATGGCGTGAACCTGGGAGGCGGAGCTTGCAGTGAGCCAAGGTTGCGCCACTGCACTCCAGCCTGGGCGACAGAGCGACGCTCCGTCTTAAAAAAAAAAAAAAAGAAAGAAATCTTAAACCTTATCTGTCATTATTTGAAATGTTTATAAGCAGCCAGAGCCCAAATTAAATGATGCATTAATTCAACTCATACATAGCTTTTGGTGACACAAACATTTTTTCATTTGTAAACTGGGAGTAAAATTCCAACAAAACTCCAGACTGGTGATTCCGAACTTTGATATTGTTAAATGGAAAATGTACAGGAATTATAGAATTAACATTTCTAGCTAACCCCACCTTTCTGTTCTTTTGCCAGTCATGACAGAACCATGCAAGATATTGTTTACAAATTGGTACCAGGCCTCCAAGAAGGTGAGTGTCCGACTGTCTCACTGATCCCTGAGGTCCCAGCCCGGCCTCTGCAGCCCCTGCTCTCCTGGAAGTTTGGTTCTCGGATGGGAGGCCCCTTTCCTTTTGGCTGAATCACCGTCTTCTCATCCCTGCTCTCAGCCCATCTTCATCTCCTTGGCTGGTCTCTTTTTTTGTCTGTCTAAGATGCGTAGAAATCTTTCTACCCCTTCTCTGTATTCATTCAGCAAGTATGGATCACATGTTTAGTGCGTGGGACCCCCAGGGGTCAACGCAGCTCCTGCCCCTCCTGGGACCCTGCCTTCTTCCTGGGTCCCACCTCCTGTCCCAGGCTTGCCTCCCCCCATCCCACAGCGCCAGCCTCCCCATAACGGAGGAGCAGCACGTTGGCAGAGCGGGTAGCTAGTGTTTCTAGAAAAACTTCACCATAAAGTCAAATTTCATTTAGAATTAAAAGAAATACCAAGTAGTACAAATACCCTGAAAGTGGAAATCGGTTGCTTGGGGATTGCTCAGCAGAAAGCTCCCCGGCTCCCGACACTCACGGTGGTGGTGGCCCTCCGCTGGCGACCGGCAAGGAGGCCAAGGAGGGGCCAGATCAGCGCCAGGTGGGCTGTCTTGGCATTCTGCTCATCAGACCTTTCAAAGGCAGATAGAGAAGCTGAGAATTCACTTGGGCTGGTTCTCACTGTATCTCAGAAGAGGGTTGGAATTCAAAACACAGCTGAATATGCCAGATCCATAGAAACCGTATCTCGCCTTTAATGCGTGACCCAGAGAATTATACTGTTGGAGGCTTCTTTCCCTACTCACAGAGTTCATTCATGCAGGAAGAATTTAGATTTCCTGAGTAAACGTAGATAGAAACAATTAGTCTTTTAATATCTGAAAGTTTTTTAGTCCTGGGAAAAGGCAAAGGATACATTTGAGTTAAATGCTGACACCTTAAGAAACGTTTGGGCCGGACGCGGTGGCTCACGCCTGTAATCCCAGTACTTCGGGAGGCCGAGGCGGGCGGATCACGAGGTCAGGAGATAAAGACCATCCTGGCGCACACAGTGAAACCCCGTCTCTACTAAAAATACAAAAAATTAGCCAGGCGTGGTGGCGGGCGCCTGTAGTCCCAGCTACTCAGGAGGCTGAGGCAGGAGAATGGCGTGAACCCGGGAGGCGGAGCTTGCAGTGAGCCGAGATCGCGCCACTGCACTCCAGCCTGGGAGACGGAGCAAGACTCCGTCTCGAAAAAAAAAAAAGAAACTTTTGCACCGAGTGTTTCAGATGCGTAGCAGTGGGCGGGATCACGGCGGGACCACAAGTTTTGTGACCCCCGCCAGTGCTGACACTTTAAGAAACGTTTGTGGCCAGGCGCAGTGGCTCACACCTGTAATCCCAGCACTTTGGGAGGCTGAGGCGGGTGGATCATCAGGTCAAGGGTTTGAGACCAGCCGGACCAATGTAGTGAAACCCTGTCTCTACTAAAAATACAAAAAAAAAAAAAAATTAGGCATGGTGGCGGGTGCCTATAATCCCAGCTACTCAGGAGGCTGAGGCAGGAGAATCACTTGAACCCGGGAGGCAGAGGTTGCAGTGAGCTGAGATCACGCCACCGCACTCCAGGCTGGGCGACAGAGCAAGACTCCGTCTCAAAAAAAAAAAAAAAAAAGTTTGCACTGGAGCGTTTCAAACGCGTAGCAGTGGGCGGGATCGCGGCAGGAACCTCGAGTTTTGTGACCCCCACCCCCCGCCAGCAGTTTCCAGGCAGGCGTGGCCGGCCTTGCTGCACGTGCTGCTCCCTCAGCCTCGCCCCGTGGCCTTTGATCTGTAAAGGCTGCAGTACGTATCCCCGAAAGATAAGGGTTCTCCTTTTTTTTTTTTTTTTTTTTTAAGAACTCCAGCCCAGGCTGGAGTGCAGTGGCGCGATCTCGGCTCACTGCAAGCTCCGCCTCCCAGGTTCACGCCATTCTCCTGCCTCAGCCTCCCGAGTAGCTGGGACTACAGACGCCCGCCACCACGCCCGGCTAATTTTTTTTTGTATTTTTAGTAGAGACAGGGTTTCACCGTGGTCTCGATCTCCTGACCTCGTGATCCACCCGCCTCGGCCTCCCAAAGTGCTGGGATTACAGGCGTGAGCCACCGCGCCCGGCCAAGGGTTCTTCTTAAAGCTCATAACCACAATACCTTGATAACGTTTGGGAAAATAGTGGAGATTCCTTAATGCCAAGTAGCCACTCAGCACTGACATTTCTAGTTGTCTCATAAATGCTGTGCTTTTTGGTTGTTGTTTATTTATTTATTTATTTATTTTGAGACCTGGTCTCTGCTGCCCAGGCTGGAGTGCAGTGGTGCTATCACAGCTCACTGTAGCCTCAACCTCCCGGGCTCCAGTGATTCTCCCACCTCAGCCTGCCGGGTAGCTGGAACTACAGGCAAGCACCTCCATGCCTGGCTAATTTTTTTTAGGGATAGGGTTTTGCTGTGTTGCCCAGGCTGGTCTTGAACTCCTGGGCTCAAGCAGTCCTCCTGCCTTGGCCTCCCAAAGTGCTGGGATTACAGGTGTGAGCCCCCACACCCAGCCTGTTTTTGTTTATTCCAATCAGGATCCAGAGAATGCCACTGACTCATGGGCCTCCTTCTGGTTCCCTCCTGCCTCTGACTTCCCATTGTCCTGGGTTGTCCTGCGGCAGTGGACCTGGGTCACGTTCCAGCCGTGTTTTTGGCAAGCCCGCTTCTGGGTGTCCATCAGGGCAGGTGTTGTCCACGTGCTGAACAGGGTGGCACTGAGATCTGCATACCACCTCTGTTCCATCGCTCGTCTTCGCGTGTTAGTTGAGTGTGTGTCCAGCCTGGAACAAGTTGTATGTTCTCGTACACCTCAGCACGCTCTTGTCTGGTGTGGACGCTGCGAACTCCACTCTACATTGAAGAAGTCGAGAGTCTAGAGGTTCCGGAGTGCTCTAGATTGACACCCCCAGGGCACGGTGGCCCCGAGCTGTCTCCCTGACGAGCTCCTGTCTCTGGCCACCATGTTTTCCGTTGAGTCAATATTCTTTTTGTTGTTGTTTGTCAAGCTTTCAGTCATTTGTGGCTCTTCAGCAGGAGGATTCTAACTTTAAAACTATTAGCAGTGTAACTGTTTTCTTGATGGAGGCTACTTGCAATTTATTTAGTTTTATCTGTGGTGCAGACAATTGCAAACCTGATTTCTCCGACCAGAGGCCTCTTCCTGAAACGCGCGTTAGCTGCAAGGATGCAGTGGTGAGGCGAGGCGTCAGCCCTCGAGGGTCCAGGTGCCTGTTTTGGAGGAGATGCCAACAGGGTCCTGCTGCACCCCCACTTGGCGGGGGCTTGCTGGAAGAGAGTTCCCTGCTAGATCAGAGGTGGGGTTAGGTTTTTAGTGGTTTGTTGTTTTTGTTTTTATAAATTTTTTTAGAAACCTGTCTTCGTAGAGGCAACATGTTTAAGACATTTATCAAAGTGTCCATTCTCAGTCTCTGCCCACTCTGGGCTCTTTCACTCGGTGGGCGTGTCGTGGTCTTTGGTGTGCCAGGCTCCTCTCTGTTCCTGGTGAGGGCCGCGGGGCTCACGTGCTCACCAGTCCTCTTTCCACAGATCCTGAACATGCCTGTCACCTCTTGCTTTAGAAACGTAGGGGCCAGACACAGTGTCTCATGCCTGTAACCCTAGCACTGTGGGAGGCCGAGGCAAGAGGATCCCATGAGCTAAGAATGTTTCTTTACATTTTTAAATAGTTGGAAAAAATCAAAAGCATCGTATTTTATGACGTGGTAATTTAAGAATTGAAATTTCATGGTGCGTAGCCTGGTTGGAACCGGCCCCACTGGCTCAGCTGTGGTCGCCTTCACCCGTAAGCCCATCTGTGGTGCAGCTGAGTGTGCGCCAGGCGTGTGCTGCCTGCCTGCCACTGGCTTTGAGCAGCCCTCTGCACCGTGGCTGGAACTCATCGTCACTGCGTGGGGACGTTTTCATGACCACTGCACGGCCTTCACGTCAGAACAAGGAAAGGAGAAAAGGGGACTTCCAGGGCTGTGCTTCGAAGCCACAGTGAACTCTGGATTATTTTGTTGTTGAACTGTCATTGTTGATGGCAAAGCACTGACTTTCTCATCCGTGATACTGTAGCTACGCTGAGAGCAAACAGCCGACGATGGAGTCACCAACCCAACACCAGCAATATCCCCACTCACAGGAAAGCAGTATTTACAAAATGCTGAAAATTTAAAATGGAATGTCTCATCACAGCAGAATTTCTTCTCAGAAGTGAAAATGAAGATACGGCTATTGTCAGAGTAAGCTTCTGATTGGCTGATTTGTTAGCCTTGTGCCAACAGTGAGCCCATCAGATCAGGCTGGACTGCCGCAGCTCAAGAGCCATGTCCGGAGACAGTGAGCTCTTATGTATTTATTTATTTATTTATCCAATATTTTTGAGACGGAGTTCCGCTTTTGTTGCCCAGGCTGAGTGCAGTGGCACAATCTCAGCTCACTGCAACCTCCACCTCCCAGGTTCACACAGTTCTCCTGTCTCAGCCTCCTGAGTAGCTGGGATGACAGGCGTGAGCCACCACACCCGGCTAATTTTTTGTATTTTGGTAGACACGGGGTTTCACCGTGTTGGCCAGGCTGGTCTCGAACTCCTGACCTCAGGTGATCCACCCACCTCGGCCTCCCACAGTGCCGGGATTACAGGCGTGAGCCACCACGCCCAGCCCCAATAAATGTTTCAGTGCCTGTGTACACCTGACACTGAGTGCTACTATTTTTAATCCTTCTTTATTCTTATAGGTGAAAATTAAAGAAATGGGAATTAAAGCCAAGGGTCTGAAGCTGAGTTGCTTTCCACTGTGTCCATGGAGCTCTCTCCTTTGCAGGGACCCATGTGGCCTTTCTGTCATTCCCATCACGGCTCTTCTGCAGACTGATGGGAACAGCCTTCTGCTGTCAGCCTCCATCTTCCAGGCCTCCATTCTGGCTGCTGGGATGCGATTATTTAAGGGAAACATTTTCTTTCAAGCTGCTCTCAGATTCTCCAGGCTAATCTTTGAGCATTTCCCTTGTGAGGCTCCAGCACTCCATCCGCCCGCGGCCGGCCCCACCTATCCCCTTGGCTCTTGGGGTCCCCTCATCTCTCTAGCCAGGCTCTCGGGGTCCCCTCCTCTCTCTGTACCCAGGCTCTCGGGGTCCCCTCCTCTCTCTGTACCCAGGCTCTCGGGGTCCCCTCCTCTCTCTCTGCCCAGGCTCACGGGGCATCCTCCTCTGTGTCCAAGCTCGTTGCCTCAGGTGGGCATTGGTCCCTGCACGGTTAGTGTTTGTGAGGCAGCTGTGTAGGTTGGGATATGCCCAGAGCGTTTGCCTGGCCTGGCCGTGCTCATGGGATGTAGGGAGAACAAACGTGGATAAAAAGCTTGGTGAAGAATTCCTTGGTCACGTAACACATACGTTACTTTTCAGAGTGATGTCTGGGTTGTGGTTTGAGCAGCTTTGTTCTAACCTTTCTTTGCTGCGTGTTCCTGAGCAGTGACCCACGTTGTCCACTGTGTCGCCTGGGTGTGAACTTATTAAGGTCACACTTAGGGGGCCTTTGCCGAGAGTCCGTTTGCTTTTCCCTGGAACCTGCACGGTTCTGGCCTGCTCTTGCTGGCCATCCCTGGAGGGTCAGGCCTCCTGGTCCGGCCAGAGGTGACCCAATGGCAGGTGTGGGTGAGGATGCTGCGGCCCGTCTGCAGCCCGGCAGTCTCCTCCCTGGAATTTGTGCCTGTGGCTGTGGCTACAGACAGCAGGGGGCGCTCTTAACCCACTGCCAGGCGACATGGCGCCAGAGCCCATAGCTGTGAGCAGCTCTCCTGCAGGCTGTGGACTCAGGCACCCGAGACGCATGGTCCCCGGGGCTCTCGGGCCCTCGAGGGCTCTCTTGGGGTTCCTCAATGGTGGCCTTGGGGCGCCTGTGAGCCGGCAGGATCTGCCACTGCGCAGGAGCATGGGGGGAGCCCAGTGGCAGGTTCATCTCTGAGCTGTGGGCGTCCAGGCCGTCCACTGGTTCCGTGAGGTCAGCGATGTCTGACGCGGCACCGATGTGGCCGCAGTGTTTATCAAGCTCCTTGTGGTGGTTGGTTCTGTGCCATTGGACGCTCATAGGCAGTGGCTGAGGTGGGGATGGCAGTCCCGCACCTGGGCTTCCTGGGCCCCGTGCCTGTCCTAGGCCTGGAGCAGCCGGCCTGCGACTCAGCGTCCCGCGTGGGCTGGTGGGGCAGGTGCCCGGGGGGTGCGCTTCCCGCTGTGCTGAGCCCCCAAAACATCTCAGTCTTAATTTGCTGCTTTCTTATTAAGAAACTTCAAACTTCATAATGCAAATCCCTAATTTTCTTTACGTGATGTTTATGAACAGAAGTTTAATATAACCCACTGCCTGTGAGATGAAAGACTGTGTGTTGGTTTTCCGTAGCGGAAATGAGAAAGCAGAGGGAGTTCTATCACAAACTGGGCATGGAGGTGCCGGGAGACATCAAGGGGGAGACCTGCTCTGCAAAACAGCACTTAGATTCCCATCGGAATGGTGAGTGCCCTGCGTGCCCATCCAGAAGCCCCAGGAAGCCCCTGCACGAGGCCTTTTCTTAAAGAGCCGGCGCTGTCTGCCAGGCCCTCCCACACGTGCTCACGGGAGAAAGTGAGGGAACCCGAGGGTGTGGGGAGGTTAGGGTTCGAGGTGTTCCTCCTCAGTCCTGGTACCAGTGGGAATGTGGGCAGATGGGAGAAGCGGGGGTCCTGGAGGGGTGAGGCCAGCAGGGGAGAGCAGGAGGGCCCCCCGAGAGTGCCTGGGGGGCAGAGGTCAGGGGTTGGAGGGCCTGTGGAAAAAGTAGTGGAAGGTGAACTTCCTGAGACTTAATTTGGCTTGCTTTACTGTAAAATGGCAAAGTAATGGTTTGGTTTCTGTGTAAAGGGAATGGTATGTTCAAATCTGACCGTATCACAACAAACGTTCATGTCTTGAGGACATTTTATTTTCCTAATGGACCACACAAACTCTTAAGAAATGTTTAGGCTCCTCTGTGCGTCTGTGACAGTTGGAGGGGTGAGAGGGGCCTGGCTCTGTCACTCCCACGGCTTTGCGGGTCCCAGGAAGCACAGCCATGAGGGGCGGTTAGGAAGCGTGTCTGGGAACCAAGCAGTCCTGTCAGAACCGTTGTACCTGAGAGGAAGTTTTCATTTTAAAAGCAGTGTTAGAACAGTGTATTTTTAGGAGAAGGCTTTCAGATTGAGGGTCTGATGTGGTCAGCACTGAGCAGCTCTGGGCGGGCCTGGCCGTGTGGCCGATGCTGAGCGTGTCTGTGTCCCACACTGGCTCCGGCTGCCCCGTCTCTGTCTCCTGTGCTCCCCACGCCTGCACCCACAGGCCCACACGCCCGTTCCGCATCCTGGGGCGACCCCTGCAGACGCTTTGCAGTCGGCTTTCCTTTGACTCTTACTCCGCTCCGGGGGGTCCAGAGTCTCTTAATGGAGTGAATTTTTGATGGCATTTGGAGTACAGTGTAGTTTTTTAAATGGCTTGACAGTTTGGATTTCATGGTGCACCATGTTCTGTTTGTGCTAAAAGGTGAAACCAAAGCAGATGACAGTTCAAACAAAGAGGCGGCGGAGGAGAAGCCGGAGGAGGACAACGATTACCACCGCAGCGACGAGCAGGTGGGCGGGGCCCGGGGGTCGCTGCAGTGTTAGTGCTCACCCCCCCCAGGGAGCCTGAGCAGGTGGGCGGGGCCCTGGGACTTCCGGACACTCCTGTATTTGGAACCCTGAGCAGGTGGGCGGGGCCCCGGGGCTGCTGTATTAGTGCCGCCCCGTAGGGAGCCTGAGCAGGTGGGCGGGGCCCTGGGACTTCCGGATGCGCCTGTATTTGGAACCCTGAGCAGGTGGGCGGGGCCCTGGGACTTCCGGATGCGCCTGTATTTGGAACCCTGAGCAGGTGGGCGGGCCCCCGGGGCTTCTGTATTAGTGCTGCCCCGTAGGGAGCCTGAGCAGGTGCGCGGGGCCCTGGGACTTCCGGATGCGCCTGTATTTGGAACCCTGAGCAGGTGGGCGGGCCCCCGGGGCTTCTGTATTAGTGCTGCCCCGTAGGGAGCCTGAGCAGGTGGGCGGGGCCCCAGGCCTCCGGGAGGCTCCTGTATTAGTGCCCCTGTAATAGTGCAGTGCTGGGAGCATGGAGGGAGGGCTCACACCAGAAACGTTCCCTCCGGATGAAGGGAAGCACTGACGCTCAGCACCCAAGGGCTGCTGTTTTCTTCCCCCCGACTTCATTTTTCTTTCTTTCTTTTTTTTTTTTTTTTTAAATTACCAGAGGAACATGTGCTTAGGGTAAAGCATGGCAGATATAAAACATGGCAGGTCAGCGGCCGGCTCTGGCCTCAGCCCCATGGCCCGAGTTTTGTGCCTTTTCCTCCGGGCGTGTCTTTGTGCTCTGTGAATGTTATGTGAAAGAAAGCAAAGCCTGGCAGTGTGTTGAAAGTGAGAGTGAATGTTGAGGGCCATTTACTGTATTACCAGATGAAGACAGAAAAACTACACGGTCACAGAGATGCAGTAAAATAATTTGATGAAATTCCATACCCACGTCTAGAGAACTTTTTTTTTATTTTTGAGGTGGAGTTTTGCTCTTGTCTGCCAGGCTGGAGTGCAGTGGTGCCATCTCGGCTCACTCAGCCTCTGCCTCCTGGGTTCAAGCGATTCTCCTGCCTCAGCCTCCTGAGTAGCTGGGACTACAGGCACCTGCCACCACGCCTGGCTAACTTTTGTATTTTTAGTAGTGACAGGGTTTCACCACGTTGGCCAGGCTGGTCTCGAACTTCTGGCCCACCTCAGCCTCCCAAAGTGCTGGGATTACAGGCGTGAGCCACCATGCCCAGCCAAGTAATGGAACCTTAACTTTTTAATTTACACTTACGCGTCGTTTAAAAGGTTCAGTGAGCATTAGAGAAATAGACACGTGTGTCCAACGTGGGATGTGATGGCGTTGCCTTTTGGGTCAGTAGAGAAGAGCGGCCAGTTCAGAGAAGGGGTCCAGAGGAAAAGGAAGAGAGGAAATCACCTTCTTCTTTCATGACCCCGGTTTCACTGCCATGCTTGGTTTCTGATGTTGAAGTGCCTGATGCTTCCTCTGTTGGTGGCGTGGAGGCTCTCCTGGAATCACACTGTTCTCTCTCTGGCATTGGTCTCGTCTGCGCGGAGGCCCCTGGGTCTTTCCTGGTTGCCTTTGTTAGTTACTTGTCCTTAGAGCAGTTCCCCAGTGGTGAGGAACCCCCTGGGACCTCTTGGAAATGCGGTTCTGGGGTCTGCTGGGTGGGCTGGTGTTCCAGAGGGGTGCAGGCTGCTGCTCCCCTTCCTCTGGTGTGGTTTTCCATGGATCGACGTAAAGCTGTGTGTGGTGTCCTCCTCCAGTTTAGTCTCTTGTTTGGCAGTTTTAAGTTTATATCAGTGTTTACTTGTACTAATATTTACCTTTTCTTTTGATCCTTGACGTGCTGAAGATATATTTGTTGCTTTCAAAAGAGCCAATTTTTTTAATTGATCAAATATTTCTTTTTTTCTTTTTTGAGATGAAGTTTTGCTCTTGTTGCCCAGGCTGGAGTGCAATGGCGCGATCTCAGCTCACTGCAACCCCTGCCTCCCATGCTCAAGCGATTCTCCTTCCTCAGCCTCCCGAGTAGCTGAGATTACAGGCATGTGCCATCACGCCTGGCTAATTTTGTGTTTTTAGTAGAGACAGGATTTCTCCATGTTGCTCAGGCTGATCTTGAACTCCCGACCTCAGGTGATCTGCCCACCTCAGCCTCCCAAAGTTCTAGAATTACAGGCATGAGCCACCGTGCCCTGCTGAATTTTTTTTTTTTTTTTTTTTGAGATAGTCTCACTTTGTTGCCAGGCTAGAGTGCGATGGCACAATCTTGGCTCACTGCAACCTCTGCCTCCTGGGTTCAAGTGATTCTCCTGCTTCAGCCTCCCAAGTAGCTGGGATTACAGGCATGCCCCACCACGCCCGGCTAATTTTTATATTTTTAGTAGAGATGGGGTTTCACCATGTTGGCCAGGCTGGTCTTGAACTCCTGACCTCACAAACTCCTTGAACTCCTGAACTGCACCTGCTTCGGCCTCCCAAAGTGCTGGGATTACAGGCGTGAGCCACCGCGCCCAGCCTCGCTGAATTTTCGTAAAACATTTTTTTTTTCCTGACATCTTGAGTTAAAAGTTTTTTGTTGTTCTTTGAGACGGGATCTGGCTCTCTCACCGAGCCTGCAGTGCAATGGTGCAATCACAGCTCCCTGCACCCTCTGCCTCCTGGGGTCCTGCCCAAGCCTCCAGAGTAGCAGACACTGTTGGCACATCACACCAGTTAACTTTTTAAATTTTTTGTAGAGATGGAGGCTTGCTGTGTTGCCTAGGCCGGTCTGAACTCCTGGGCTCAAGCAGCCCGCCTGCCTCAGTCTCCCAAAGTGCCAGGATTCCAGGCGCCCGCCCAGTCTTTTTGTAAGCGCATTTCCGGCTGTGTGTCCTGTGTGCTCCTGGCTGCTCCCTGCAGACTTTGATGAGTAATATTTTCACCGGCATTCATTTCTAAAGAAGCTGTAATTTCATCAGAGTTCCTTTTTAATCGAGAAGTTTGTTCGGAAATACTTGAGTAACGTGGCCTTTTTGGGCTCCATCCACCCCCCTTCTGGTCTCCTTCCCGAGTGGTCGGGAGTGTTGTCTGCACGGATCTCTGCCTTGGGGGATTGAGATCTTTCTTGTTCACTTGGGTGCAGATTTTCCAGGGGTCCTGGGGTGATTTTCCTTTGGCTGAGTTTGCTGGTTGGTGTGGCGAGTAAACAAGCAGACCCGGGGGCCAGTTGCCCACGTCCTACTGTGCCTTTAGCCAGGGCGTGGCCTACCTCTGCTTCAGTTTCTCTGTCTGTGGCGTGAGGTGGTGATGAGATTGCCTCGAGGTTTTTATGAAGATTAAATGGTTTCCTATTTGTGAGGCACCTTGAGGTGTTAAGTTGAATGAATGAGAAGCAAGCAGGCAGCCTGGGAGATTGTGAACTCCAACATTCAAGTCTGGCCATTTTTCTTGTTGATTCTTGTTTTCTCTGTTGCTCTATAACCTCGCAATGGTGCTTAGGAGCCGAGCTGCTGGGTGTGCAGGCTGATGGTTCTTTTTTTTTTTTTATATGCTTTTATTTTTCCGTGATTACAAACACAACTGAATATCAAATGCACAAAGTAAGAATTATACGGGGAAAAAAAAAATCAGTTACGTTCATATATGTATCACCTTTTCAAGGCTATTTGCATCCAGAATAACCTTGGTTTGCCAGGGCCAATAGAAAGAAGTCACAAAATCGCCTTTAGTCAAATTTGTGTTTGCTTTCTTCTATAATTCCAATACCTCCACCATCAATGACTTGAGATAGCTGCCAAGGTGTTATATAATCAGTGCCAGTGTCTTCATTCATTCTACAATGAAGGCTGTCACTTCACACTTGGAAGGTTGCACAGCGGCCAGGCAGAGGCGCTCCTCACTTCCCAGACAGGGCAGCCTGGCAGAGATGCTCCTCACTTCCCAGACGGGGCGGCCGGGCAGAGGCGCTCCTCACTTCCCAGACCATGGGTGGCCAGGCAGAGGCGCTCCTCACTTCCTAGATGGGGTGGCGGCTGGGCAGAGGCGCTCCTCACTTTCCAGACCATGGGTGGCCAGGCAGAGGTGCTCCTCACTTCCCAGACGGGGCAGCCTGGCAGAGGTGCTCCTCACTTCCCAGATGGGGCAGCCTGGCAGAGGTGCTCCTCACTTCCCAGATGGGGTGGCGGCCGGGCAGAGGCTGTAATCTTAGCACTTTGGGAGGCCAAGGCAGGCAGCTGGGAGGTGGAGGTGATAGCGAGCCGAGATCACGCCACTGTATTCCAGCCTGGGCAACATTGAGCACTGAGTGAGCGAGACTCCGTCTGTAATCCCAGCACTTCGGGAGGCCGAGGTGGGCAGATCACTCGAGGTCAGGAGTTGGAGACCAGCCTGGCCAACACGGCGAAACCCCGTCTCCACCAAAAATACAAAAAGCAGCCAGGCGTGGTGGTGTGCGCCTGCAGTCCCAGGTATTCGGCAGGCCGAGGCAGGAGAATCACGGGAGCCCGAGGGAGGGAGGTTGCAGAGAGCCGAGATCATGCCGCTGCACTCCAGCCTGGGCAACAGAGGGAGACCATCTCAAAGAGAGAGAGAGAGAAAGGAAGGAAGCAGGTGATGGTTCTTACGTAGTTTTGATGACTTGCACTGTGGATTCTTTTTTTTTTCTTTTGTCCTGTTCAGTGTGTTTTCGCTGTAACCCCCGATTCTCTTGTACTAACATCACTACTGCTGCTGTTGGTCTCTGCTTCCACCCTCCCTGTCGTTTGTTTCAGCTGTGTTATGGAGGCCTTTGCTTTGCTTTTTTACACCCATCTCAGGTTCTGTTTGATAGGAGAGTTTAACCCGTTGTCTTTGTTATGAGAAAACATTTTCTTCCCCTCTCCCCATGAGGGCTTGGATCCGGTTTTGGTGTCTATATTCTCTGCTCTAATGATTTGGAAATTTTGCATTCTTTTTCTGTTCTTCTTGTGGCTGCTCTTAAACTTGGATTCCGTGTCCGTTTGTTGGATTATCTGCGTCTATAACTTTGTGATGAGTTCCTGATCTCCATCTTCCGAAACTTGGGAAGTCATCCGAGGGTTTGTTCCAGATTGTTTTGGGTAATTTTAAAATTTTATTTCACACTAATTTTATTCTAGGAATCGCTTCTTCTCAAGTTGTGATGTGACGTTATAGTTATTTAGGCTTAACAGGAGGTTGCATGGGTTTTGTGGGCATTTCTGGTGTCTTCCTGGCGTGTGTTTGCATTTGTGCTTCGCCATGTCCGCACGTCACTTCCAAGCCCAGCACGGTGGCCCCTAAGCTCCTGCTGGTCACGGGCTCTGTGTCGTCCCCTTTACACCAGAGACAGTCATTTCTTCTCTTAACTCTTAAACCCTCCTCAGTCGCTCGGATGAACTGATTAAATTATGTACTTTTAATACTAAGCATTAAAAAAAAAAAGATGAGGGAAGCACCTGCCACCCAGGCCCATGTCTCTGCTCTCAGCCTTGTGCCCTCCCCTGGTGGCCCCTCCGAAGGGCATGAAGGTGTGGATGCTTTGCCTGTGCCTGGAGGCTCTGGCCCCTCCGACCCCTGGCTGGGCTCCAGCTGTAGGTTTGTTCACAGCCAACTCAGAGCAGCCAAGGCTCAGGGTGGCATCAGGCGGCCGTGCTGGCTTCACAGCAGACCTCTTCTCCATCATCTGACGGGTGCAGGCCCCCTCGCTCCCACCCACCACTGGTGGGCTCTCAGCCTCAAGGCACAGGCCTCCTGGGACTGGTGGCCCCTCCAAATCTTCCCGAGAGAGGCAAGTTTAGTCATCGCTGAGCAACGCAAAAGCGTGTCTGGTTTATTTACTCGCAACGATGTCTTCTAAACCAAAAATACTTGACGAGGCCTTTCTTTCTGTTTTCTGAGGGAGGGGATGGGGATCCTCCTGGAAGACGGCGCCTCCTGCACAGGTGAATGGCGTTTCCCACACTTGACCTTGGGAGTTTGGACATTGGCGGAAGCCGCCTCTTCCGCTGCTCTTGCTGTTCCCTCCTGAGGTCCCTGGTCGTTCTTTCTCCTCTCAGTTCTGCCTCCTGCAGTCCCTGCATCTGCCACCTTCTCTGTGTGACCCCATTCCTTTCACAGCCGGAAGCCTCTTGGTTAGCCTCAGGTGACTCATTTGCTTTACAGCTGTTTTTCGCTCCCATCTTTTTTTAAGTATAAGCCATCGGTCTGTTTAATTCCAGAACTCTCCTTTCTGGAGCCTGACTTCTTTGGGAGCAGCCGGCGGGTTTCATGGATGCGCGGCCACAGCTGTTCCGCTCTTTTCCCCCGGCTGCCGCTTCCAGAGCTTCGCGTGGGCGTCCTGAGGCCTCAGGACTGGGCGGGCAAGGGTGGGGTTTGTGGATAAGGAGTGAGGTGGGGGGCGGGCCTGCTGCCCTAAGCTGGGGTCCTGAGTGTCTGCCAGGACTTGGGGGTGGGGTGTGATGCAGTCTTGGGGGTACAGGGGTTCTACATGGACTTTGGCCCGTGTGTGCAGCCTCCTCCTCCGGTTCCAGGCCCCCAGGGGTCTTTCCACCAGACTGCAGCTGGGCAGACAGGAGAGGCCTGCACGTGGCCGTGACCCCGCCAAGGCAACCCCAGAGATTCCCACCCCATTCAGGCCTCTGTCAGATCCACACGCCCGGCCTCCGCCCATCTTCATTTTCAGAACCTCGGGATTGCCAGTCCCCTCCTGCTGCCCGTCTGTCCCGGGCTCTTCTGCACACGTCCCTGATGAAGCTCTTCTCACTTCAGTAGGTTTTGTCCTCTGTTGAACCACGAAGGTTTGTGTTTGAGATTAGCTCAGTTACCCGGATAGTGGGAGACAGATCAGCCCTCACTGGAGGCCCCCTGGGCCCTGATGGCTCACGCACCTGAGCTGCCAGGTGAGGGCATGGGCAGCTTCTCTCCCAGAGCTGACAAGCCCCGGAGAAAATGGTAAGGAAATTACAACACAACATTAAAGTTTTTTTATTTTTCTGAGACAGGATCTCACTTTCTTGCCTAGGCTGGAGTATAGTGGTGCAGTCTCAGCTCCCTGCAGCCTCGACCTCCTGGGCTAAGGTGATTCTCCCACCTCAGCCTCCCGAGTAGGGACCACAGGTGTGAGCCACTGTACCTGGCCTAGAACTTTTTTTTTTTTTTTTTCCCCGTTTTCTTTTTCTGGAGAACGGGGTCTCGCTATATTATATTGCCCAAGCTGGTCTCCAACTCCTGGGCTCAAGCTATCCTCCCGCCTCTTGCCTCCCTGAGAGCTGGAATTACAGGCGTGAGCCACCGCGCCCAGCCTAGAACTTAATGTTTAAGAAGACTCTTGGCCGGGCACGGTGGCTCACGTCTGTAATCCCAGCACATTGGGAGGCCAAGGTGGGCGGATCACGAGGTCAGGAGATCAAGACCATCCTGGCTAGCACAGTGAAACCCCGTCTCTACTAAAAATACAAAAAATTAGCCAGGCGTGGTGGCAGGCACCTGTACTCGGAGGCCAAGGCAGGAGAATGGCGTAAACCTGGGAGGCAGAGTTTGCAGTGAGCCAAGATCACACCACTGCACTCCAGCCTGGGCAACAGAGCGGGAGTCCGGTCTCAAAAAAAAAAAGAAGACTCTGGGCCAGGCACAGTGGCTCACGCGTGTAATCCCAGTACTTTGGGAGGCCGAGGCGGGCAGATTGCCCAAGCTCAGGAGTTTGAGACCAGCCTGGGCAACAAGGTGAAACCCTGTCTCTACTAAAATACAAAAAATTAGCTGGGCGTGGTGGCGGGCCCCTGTAATCCGGGCTACTCGGGAGGCTGAGGCAGTAGAATCGCTTGAACCTGGGAGGCGGAGCTTGCAGTGAGCTGAGATCCTGCCATTGCACTCCAGCCTGGGCGACAAGAGCGAGACTCTGACCTCCTACGAACCCTACATTCAGCTTCCCTTGGAACGAGCAGCTGCCCAGTGGACTTCAGGGGCGTTCTGGGTCCTGGGAGGAGTCGCTTCCGTCTTTGGTGGGCCTGGCACCCACAGACCCAGTGGGGCTGCAGGGCTGGTGTGGTCTCTGCTTGTCTTCGCTCGTGCGGAGTTAGGAAACCCTTACCGGGCCTGTGACTTGGTGGGTGTGGTGTCCCAGCACCAGAAACAGGGGAAATGGTTCCTTTACCCTGAGCAGGCCGGGGGGCCTGGTGTGGGGTCCCTCCCGCCCCCCAGAGGCTCCAGTGGCTCCTGTGTGTGGAGCTGGAAATGTGGTTTGTTTTCACTCCTCCGAGTTCTGCCTCCCTGGCCCGCCGGCTCCCGTCCACACCCTCGGGTGTGCGCTGTGCTCCTGGGACTTCACACCCGAGAGCCGGACACCTGCTCCTGCTGCACGCCTGCTGGAAGTGGGCTCTGCCTACAAGGACCTTGCAGCTGGCGTGGTGAGGGTTGGCTGGTGGGGAGCGGAGAGCCCACCCATCCAGGCCAGACTTCCTGGAGGTGGAAGGGGCAGAGGGTGGAAAGAGCCTCTCCTGGACTGCAGAGGTGAGGCAGGGGGTAGTGAGCTGGGACCTGGTGCCAGGCTGCCCCACGTGTCATGGGTGGTGAGTCCAGGGCAGAGTGAATGGGTAAGGCTGGAGGTGAGACTGGGGACCTTGGGGGCCCATGGTGAGAACTTGCTGTCACTCAGAGGAGGGAGATGAGGCAGATGGGATGTGAGGTCAGGGTGTGCTGTGGGATGCAGCCTGGAGTGGCTTTATCCCCAGAGGGTTGCCGCTTAGCGCAGCTGCTGTGCAGGGAGCGGCCTGCGCGGCCAGGGTGGCCATGCGGAGACCAGGCAGGCACGGTGCGGGTGCAGCACTGGGTTTGGGGCATATTTAAAAGGGAGGGAGCCTGCAGGACT
The DNA here is from genome assembly GCF_006542625.1 of Nomascus leucogenys. Classification (NCBI taxonomy): domain Eukaryota; kingdom Metazoa; phylum Chordata; class Mammalia; order Primates; family Hylobatidae; genus Nomascus; species Nomascus leucogenys. Next base: position 82,964,731 of record NC_044400.1, on the reverse strand, counting down.
CGCTGGTGACCCAGATGCAGATGCCAGAACTTGGGCTCTTTTTCACTTCCAGGTGGACAAGGAGCTCAGTGTTCCCAGGCAGGCCGATGTGTAGTCATAGAAAGCGACAGGTCTTTCTGCAGTGCCCTCTTTACAATCAAAGTTGCATTTCGAGGTGTGTAATGTAACTGCTTCATGGTGACTGCCGTGTGCACACGGGCGTGGTGTCGCAGAGCCTGCGGCATTATGTGCACGGTGTGTGCGTGGCGCATGTTGTTACGCTGTGACTTTTTTACACTTAATTTCCCATCTGTTCTAATATTGGAGACTTTTAGGTGGTGACCAGCCCATCACTCTTCTAAGACATTGCACTTGTCCCCCTGGGGCAGGTGTGTTCCACGGTATCTGTGTTATTTCTGATTCCAGTCTCCTGTGTGGGGTGTCCAGCGGCTCATCACACGTCTCTGGGCTTCTCTGCGTGTGAGTTGCTTACTTGTTCTTTGCCCGTCTCTGTCCTGAGCAGCCTGACTTTTCCTTACGTGAGCTGGAGGGCTGCCTCCTCCCTTGCCGCCCCGCACTCACTCCAGGGATTGTCTTTCCTTCTGCGGCTGTCGGCTTTCTTCGACCTATCATCATCCACAGTTTTAAAATTTGACATAAATGTGTCGGTATTTTCTTCTGTATCTTAAAAATGTTTCCCCATTCTAAGGTCATAAATACATTCTCCTACATTGTCTTGTAAAATATTTTAAGGTTTGCTTTTTCCAGTTGGGTCATAAGCCCCTGCAGTTGACGATGTGTGTAGAATGGACAAGGTGGAGTTCAGCTTTGCCAAGTTTCCACACTCTCAGGTCCCCCCGGCCTCTCTGCTCTGTTCCGCTGGTCTCTTGTCTCCCATTGTGCCAAAACAACAAGGAACTTACTGAATTGCAATGATTTATTTTACCATTAAGTTGTGGTCTTCTGGGAGAGTACGTACCCCTCATTTTTCTTCTTCAGAATTGTCTTTTTTTTTTTTTTGGAGATGGAGTTTCACTCTTGTTGCCTAGGCTGCAGTGCAAGGTGCGATCTCGGCTCACCGCAACCTCCACTTCCCAGGTTCAAGCGATTCTACTGTCTCAGCCTTACAGAGTAGCTGGGATTACAGGCATGCGCCACCACACCCGGCTAATTTTTTGTATTTTCAGTAGAGACAGGGTTTCTCCATGTTGATCAGGCTGGTCTTGAACTCTCAACCTCAAGTGTTCCACCCGCCTCAGCCTCCCAAAATGCTGGGATTACAGGCGTGAGCCACCCCTGCACTTGGCCCTTTTTTTTTTTTTTTTTTTGGAGATGAAGTCTTATTCTGTCGCCCAGGCTAGAGTGCGGGGGTGCAATCCTGGCTTACTGCAACCTCTGCCTCCCCAGTTCAAGCGAGTCTCCCACCTCCACCTCCTGAGTAGCTGGGATTACAGGCATGTGCCACCATGCCCGGCTAATTTTATTTTTAGTACAGATGGGGTTTCACTATGTTGGCCTGGCTGGTCTCGAACTCCTGACCTCAAATGATCCACCTACCTCAGCCTCCCAAAGTGCTGGGATTAGAGGTGTGAGCCACTGCACCCGGCTCTTTCCTAAACTCTAGAGTTGAACATTCCTTTAGTTTCCAGCTTTATAATGTGGTTATTGAAATAATTTTAAAATTTTCACGTTTTTTAAACCAGCTTTCTAAATTGTGTTAAATGCATATAAAATATGCCATTTTAACCATTTTCAGGTGTGTGGTTCAGTGGCCTTGGGTACAGACCCAGTGTTGTACCATCGTCTCCAGAGCCTTTTTATCTTCCCAAACTGAAGCTCTGCCCCCATTGAACACTCACTCCCCAGCCCGCTCCCCCAGCAGGGTCAGATCGCAGAGGGGCCTGCTGGGGGTTCTGAGGTGATGGAAACCATCCGAGACTGCCATGGCGATCATCGAGAAAGTCTGCGAATTTACGGAAAGTTATTGCATTATGTCCATAAAAGAGGTGTGTGTAAACTGTGCCATAATAAAGCCTGAAAATTAGAAGGGAGCTTGAAACTTAGTGCGTTTAAATAGGTAATACATTCGTTTAGTCCTAAGATTAATATTATAGAAAAGGTTTAATTTTGTTCTCATCTCTTGTCACTGTCTGTAGTGACCTGTAGAGAACCACTGTGAGTACCTCCTGTATGTATGCAAATCTGAGCAAACGTAAACATATTTTCTTCTTGTTTTCCTTCCACAATCCCCCCCCACCCCCGCCCCCGCCCGTGTGTGTCTGCGTTTTCCCGCAGGTGCATGCAGGCCCGCGTTCATCTGTGCAGCCCCTTCCTGCTGCCCTGCGAGCCCCATACACTGCAGACCCCGCTGCCTCAGACCTGTGCATGCGTGGCTGGCACGCCTGTTCCCTGAGCCTAAGACGGCGGCTGCCTGTTGAGGGCAGGGCGCGTCTGCTGCTTATAGAGACCTGAAGCCCACCATGGCCATTCTGTTGGCGTGCGTTTGTCACCAGCTGTGTTCCCGTATAGAAATGTTTCTCGTCTTTAGGGGGCTTCTTCCTCAGTAAGCTCTATTTCTTAAGTCTCGTGACTAATACGAATCCAGCTATGCCAGCTTTCTGTTGGTTAATGCTTGTGTGATACTTCTGTTCTTAAAATGTCTTAAATGGGACACTGTTTACAACGTAGAGCTAGGTTTTTTAAAAAAATTAGAAACTTTTTTAGCTGGCACATTACCTTACACATTCCACAATTTTCCGTGGAGGATCTGAGTTGGTTCCTGCTTTATTTTTTTATTTTGCTCTTTTCGTCAGTTTTTTCCTATGCTTCCTCCCTCCCTGTTGTCGAGTGAATTACTTTCTTTAATCTCTTTCTTTCTTCCCCTGGTTTGCAAGGTATAAGCTCTACTTCTCTTATACTAGTGGTTACAAAATGTATAAACTATTTACATTTTTAAAAATCCAAAGTTGGCCGGGCGCGGTGGTTATAATCCTAGCACTTTGGGAAGCCGAGGCGGGCAGATCACGAGGTCAGGAGATCAAGACCATTCTGGCCAACATGGTGAAACCCCGTCTCTACTAAAATACAAAAAAAATAGCCGGGCATGGTGGTGCGCGCCTGTAGTCCCAGCTACTCGGGAGGCTGAGGGAGGGGAATCGCTTAAATGCAGGAGGCGGAGGTTGCAGTGAGCCGAGATCGTGCCACTGCATCCAGCCTGGCTACAGAGGGAGACTCTGTCTCAAAAAAAAAAAAGTCCAAAGTTACTGTAAGTCTGTGCCCCTCCCCGCACAAGCACCCCCACCGCGGCTCTCACCGGGCACCCCCTTTCTCCCTGCTTCTCACTTCCGCCAAACTCCAGGTCTTTCTCCCCTCGCTGCCCCTCTCCCGAGTTCTCCCTCCAGACTCCGGGTCTTTCTTCCCGCGTGGCCGCTCTTCCCCGAGTTCTTCTTTCTCCGGACTCCAGGTCTTTCTCCCCGCGCAGCTCCTCTCCTGAGTTCTTCTCCTTCCAGACTCCGGGTCTTTCTCCCTGCACGGCCCCTCTCCCGAGTTCTTCTCTCTCCAGACTCCCGGGTCTTCCCCCCACGCCCCCCGCACTGTCCCTCTCCCGTGATGCTTGCAGGCGGCCTCGCTCCATCCCACCCCGGAGCAAGGATCTCTCTTGCTCTTTGCACGGAATCCACTTATCTTCTCAGTGGCTCTTGCGGGGCCTATAATGGGCTGTGCTCAGTCACCGCACCCTGTCGGAGTGTGTATTTCTTTTATTTTGGATTCTTTTCCTTCCTGAATCTGAGGATCTGCCCTTCACTGTTGTGGGAGATCCTTAGTCACTGTTTCTTAACACTTCGTTTCCTTTCTGTTCTTCCCTCTGGGGTTCCCCGTCTTCTACCCTTTCTTTTTTTTTTTTTTTTTTTTTTTTTTAGTAGAGACGGGGTTTCACCGTGTTAGCCAGGATGGTCTCGATCTCGTGACCTCGTGATCCGCCCGTCTCGGCCTCCCAAAGTGCTGGGATTACAGGCGTGAGCCACCGCGCCCGGCCGTCTCCCCTTTCTCTTAGCCTTCCTTTTATTGTTTTAATTGGTGTGTTTGTCTCTACTTCTTATGGGTAACTTCCTCAAGTGAATTTTTTTTTTTAGGACATTAATCTGTCCTCGGCTGAGATGAATCTGTGGTTCAGCCATCCACTGAGATGTTAGTTTCCGTCAGTGTTTTTATTTTTAGAAATTGTATCTGATTACCTTCAATACCTGCCCATCTGTACCCCTGGTGTCCTCCCTTTTGTATCTTTTGTGATTTTAGACATACATATTTCAGTTAATCCCCTGTCCATCCTTCCACTGCATTGTTAGGGCCTAACTGCCGTTTGTTGCGGCTCCACCTGTAGAAGCGTTTGCCGTGAGCGTCGCCCTTCCTTGTCAGGCACATCCCGGGGGCCAAGCCGGCCGGGCCCTCGGGTGAAGCCTGGTCCTGGGCAGATTCCTTTTCACACCGGCTGGGAGCCCGTGGCTGCTGGGACTCCACAGTCCCCTTCACTCACTTTTTATCCTGCGGGTCCCCCGCCAAACTGCTGGTCACCTGGAAGGCAGCTGTGACCTTCTGCCTGTGGCTCTGCTCAAGGCTTCTCCCTGCTGTCTTCCTGCAGTCGCTGCTGTCTCCCCGAGTGCATTCGCAGACACAGGGCCGCCCACTCCTCTTTGCGCCGTGTTTGTCCGGACAGGCTTAGCTGGAGACCAAGAACTCAGTGCCTGCGATGGGATTAATTCTCAAATATTATGTTAATAACACCCAGAATTAACAGGGTGAGGTTATAGTTCACAAAATGGCAAGCAGACGATAAACAGGTTTTCAGATAAGGTATGTAAAATTCTTTTTCTGCAGTGTTGAAGTCAAAGCAGATGTCTGATCTCAAAAAGGTCAGCAGTCCTAGACTGAGGTATTAGTGAAATATGTCTAAGGAAGCCTCCAGAACCGTCCGGGGGAGCCCTCCTGCTGCGCTCTCACCAGTGTCCTTTCCTGCAGGTGAGCATCTGCCTGGAGTGTAACAGCAGCAAACTGCGGGGGCTGAAGCGGAAGTGGATCCGCTGCTCAGCCCAGGCCACCGTCTTGCATCTAAAGAAGTTCATCGCCAAAAAACTCAACCTTTCGTCCTTTAACGAGGTAACAGTTGATCCCTAAGTAGAAGCCATAACAAGTCCTCTCTCATTTGTAAAAGCGACACTTCTAAGATTCTTTGCTTAGTTTTAACAACTTTGGAGATTTTAACCAGAAAAAAATCAGTTTTGCCTGCTCCACCAGGGAGCGGGATAGGAGACAGCCCTAAGGGTTGTAGGATGCCCAAAGACAGGGAACGTGGAACGCCACTGTGAGTGGAAGAGAGAACTAGGGCGGGGGTGATGAGATTGTTTTAAAATAGGTTTTCCTCAAAACGAGAAATTCTGTGCTTTAATTTCACAAGGGGAGACATGGGCGGATGCAGAGAGGGAGGACCCTTCCAGGCTGTGGTGTGTAAGGAGACGAAGGAGTGCTGGTGTGAGGCGGCCTTGGCAGCGGGCATACCACGAACATGCCAGCGTGGGTCCCTGTGAGCCCCCAAGGCAGTGATACCATGGAGATGCAGGCGCCAGCAGGGCCCAGCTCTGCATGGAGAGAGAAGGCGCTGGCGGCTGTGGGCAGGAGCATGGGTCTGAGGTGTTGTTTTTGAAAATCGCTCAGGCTGTGCAGAAACGGACGCAGGAGAGGAGGACTGTGGTGGGGGTGGTCAGGGTGGAGGAGTGGACAGACTTGAGATGCCCTTTGGAACAGCAGTGGCTCAGTGGTGGCCCCAGAAGATAAGCCACGTCGTCACCCCCAGAGCCTGCAAATGGGACCTTACTTGGAAAAGGATCTTTGTAGATATAATTAAAGGATTTGGGGATGAAATAATCGTGGAATATCTGGGTGGAGCCTAAATCCCATGACACAAGTGAGGCAGAGGAAGACTCAAGACGCGACAGGAGGCCCTGGTGAGGACAGAGCAGAGAACGGACTGGAGGCTGGAGGCTGGAGGGAGGCAGCCTTGAGATGAGCCAGGGAGCGCCTGGGCCACCAGCAGCTGGAAGCCAGGGCAGGCTGCCCCGCTGTGGTCCGAAGGCGTCTCCCAGATTCATATGTTGGAAATTCCATCCCCAGCGAGGCAGTGCTGGGCGTTAGGGCCTGGGGGAGGTGCTCAGGCCGAGGGCCCTGCCCCATGCACGGATTGATGCTGCTGTGAAAGGACTGGCCAGCATGGGTTCTCACTTCTGATCTTCCCCAACGTGAGGACGCAGCAGAAGGCCTTCACAGGTGGCAACGTGGTGACCTTGAATGCCCCAGCTCCCAGAACTGTGCAGAAATCAATTTGTTCTTCATAAATCACCCAGTGTGTGGCGTTCTGTGGCAGCAGCACGGAATGGACTGTGCTTCTCCCTGGGAGCCTGCAGAGGGAGCGTGCCTCTTATGGACTCTGGAACTGAGTACATTTCTATTGTTTGAAGACACCACCTCGTGATAATTTCCGCGGCAGCCGCAGGAGACTAATTCAGAGAAAGCCACAATAAGTTGCTGATGTATTTGGGTGGTGATGCAGAGAAAAGGAAGGGGTCAGGAATGACTACAGGCCTGGGGCTGCTCGGTTTGGGGTGGGAGGTGGCGTCTCAGGACAGGCTGGCGTAGCTGCTGTGGTGACACAGAGCAGAGGCTGTGTCAGGTCGTGGGGGGCCAATGGCAGCCTTGAGTATCCCACAGGTTGGCCGGGGATACGGACAGCACACCGGGGTTGGGGAGACTCAGCGAGCACGGGCTGCCTGGAGATCCATCAGGACACGGGGGGAAGGGAGAGGAGGAAATGGGGCAAGGCTTTTTGCTAAGTTTCTATCGTTTTGTTTGCTTTTCTGTGTAGCGAAGCAGAAAAGATGGGTGGTAGCTGGGGACGGAGCAGGCCGAGGAAGTCCTTGGATTTTCATGTGGAGGCGCAGCGGGAAGCCGCGGCGCGGTGGGGTGCAGGGGGCGGGGAAGAGGTTGGCCATTTCCCAGCGCGAGGCCGGTTCCTCCAGGGAAGTGTGAGGTTTTCGCTGTTGCTGCGGTGACCGTGCCTCTCAGAGCCCCCCAACCCCGCCACTCAGGCAGATGGGGCTGCTTCACGTCTTCCCCAGGGAGGAATCTGAAGAACTGTCTACATCATCAAGGAAACGCAAGTAAAACCCGCGTGGCCCCACGCGCACCCCGTAGAAGGGCCATAATCCCAAGCACTGACAACACGTTCGGGAAACGCCGGGGGCGCAGGTGCATTCCTGTGGGAAGCAGAACCGCAGTCCCTGCGGAGAACAGCTTGGCAGCTGCTGACAACACGAAACATACTCTTGGCGAACCACCCAGCAGCCACGCCCCCCAGGCATTTACCCAGAAATCTGCCCACACAAAAACCTGCACCCGGATGTCGATAGCAGCTTTCTTCATGATTACCACAACCTGGAAGCGACCGAGATGCCCTTCAGTAGATGAGTGGGTAAATAAACTGTGGTGCATCCGTACTGGAATATTACCCAGTACTGAAAAGGAATGAGCAGTCGGGCCAGGAGCAGGCACGGGGGAGAAAAATCAAGTCCCTGTTACTAAGTAGAGAAGGCCCTCTGGAAAGGCTGCAGGCCGTGCGACTCCAGCTCTGCAGCATGGCGCACTGGAAAAGGCAGAACCATCAGGAGGGGGCAGGGGCTTGGGGAGGGTAGTAGGAGCGGGCGGTCACAAGGCTCCTGGGCAGCGATGCTGCTGTTTGTCCACCTGTGGCTGTGCCACCAGGGCGACCTGACATCAGCTCTGGACTCGGTGGAGGTGACGTCAGTGCAGGTTCCTGGGTGGTGACTAACGTGCCCCCATGAAGGGTGTTGGTGGCCCGGGGTGGGGGGGGGGGCAAGGGGGATGGGAACTCCCTGTACCTTCCTCTCAATTTTGCTGTAAACCTTAAATTGTTCTTTAAAAAGTCTGTTTAATTTTTTTAAAAGACTGGGGAGCCCAGTGCATTTTTCCACTATGGTGAGAGGGAGGGACAGCCTGGACCGGAGGTAGGGCCTGGGGGGAGAGGGTGCCCCTGGAGGCTGCAGCCGTGGGAGGGGGCTGGTGTGGACCGGGCCTGGGTGGGATGGGGAGGGAAACGCTTCGGCCCTGTGGGCCTCTCAGGCGCCTGTGCCACCTGGGGAACCAGGGTGCCCGATTCCGGAGCTGTCAGGGCCGCTCATGGGGCTGCAAACCACCTCTTCCCGTTTCTCAGTATGGCAGGTGTAGTAGATAGGGTGTGATGGGGCCTGCCAAAACAAGAAGGGTTCAGGGGAGCCGCAGGCCAGATAGGGGCAAGATGGGAGCCCACCACCGCAAGGAGCTTGTGCCTGTGCCTGCACCCCCTGCAGAAATGTCATCCCCCTAACTGGCACGGGCCTGCCCTATAATATCTTATATGCTGCATTGGGTTTCCGTTTAGCTGTGAGGTAGGGACCACACCCCATGTCTAGGTTGCGAGGTAGGGATGGAGGAATAGTGAACCAGCCCCATCTCCCCAACTCCCCACCACCCCCATCTCTAGGCACGTTCTCGCATGATTGGGGGCGGGGGGGCCTGCAGATTTCACACCAGCATCAAGGTGGCCATGTCAGCGTGGGTTGGGCACCTCTCCGCTGCTAATCAGACCTCCTTATCCCCCAGCTGGACATTTTATGCAACGAGGAGATCCTGGGCAAGGACCACACACTCAAGTTCGTGGTTGTCACGAGGTGGAGATTCAAGGTGAGACACGTGATTTGATTTTCAGAGTCTGCTCTGAATGGCGGTGACTTTGCTGTGCATCTCTCATCTAAAATCTTAAATGACTCCGGCTGGGCACAGTGGCTCACGCCTGTAATCCTAGCACTTTGGGAGGCCAAGGTGGGTGGATCACAAGGTCAGGAGATCAAGAACATCCTGGCTAACACAGTGAAATCCCGTCTCTACTAAAAATAACAAAAAATTAGCCGGGCGTAGCGGTGGGTGCCTTTAGTCCCAGCTACTCAGGAGGCTGAGGCAAGAGAATGGCGTGAACCTGGGATGTGGAGCTTGCAGTGAGCCGAGATCGTGCCACTGCACTCCAGCCTGGGCGACAGAGCGAGACTCCGTCTCAAAAAAAAAAAAAAAAGTGATGACTCAGCTACAGAGATTGCTGTGAAACACAGTTCTGGTCTTTCTGAAATCATCAACCCCAGAGCCAGCTTGGAAGGTGCCAGCTGAGCTCCGAGGGGCCCAGGCCCTGGTGGGAAAGTGCTGAGGCCATGAGCAGAGGGTCCCCTGGGGCCTTTGGGCCCCTCTGAAGCAGGAAACCAATGGTGGAACCCTCCCACCTCAGCTGGTGCTGCTGCCTGGGGAGAGGGGGTGAGGAGCCAAGGCTGGCCTGGGGTTGGGCCAGAGGGTTTGAGGGAGAAAGGGGCAGGGGAATGGTGGCCAGGGCCACATCAGTTACAGGTGGCCACGGTGTGCACAGTGGTCACTGGGTCACCTGGGGCCAGGGGGGTGGGCACATGTCTTCCCAGCCCGTCTTCCCCCAGCAACTTGACGTTGCTCAGAACAGAAGGGTCTCTGTGTAGCCCGGCGTGTGGACTGTGTCTCATGGGACGCGATTCCTCAGTACCCTTCCGGATGAGGTAGGTCCGTCTCCTCGCCTCCACCCCTGCTAAGCAGGCACTGTGTGTTCTGTGTCTTCCAGAAGGCGCCGCTCCTGCTGCACTACAGACCCAAGATGGACTTGCTGTGAATGGCGCCACACAGCGCCCACAGACTGGGCCCTCGCACCCTTGGGTGCTCCCGGCTGCCGCGCTTAAGAAAGTTGCCTCTGGGTGTCATGTGGGCCAGACTTCTGAATAGAGAATATTTATAACTTTTGTATGAGAGAGAATTCACTCAACAAGACACTACCAGCACCACGTTTACAGAGGATGAAAACACTTCACAGTCTCCCAGAGCCGATCGTCCTCTCCCCACCCCAACCCGTGCTTCAGCCTCGCAGGGAGAGTGATGCTCCAGGCAACACGGTTCTGAGTCACCTTCTGACACGAGCTCCCTCTGCTTGCTTTCCACGTCTTGCAAATCTGAATTCACTTCAGTTTAGTTTATGAATTAGGTTTCATGATAAGCCTCAAGTGTAGTTGGACTTTTATTGAATCCTTCTTAAGTTATTGAAAAAATGTCTTTTCATGGTGAATGACAATATTTATGTTGCCTTTAGCTTCTTGAAGATTTAGAAGTTATATAAAAAATTAATTTAAAAGCAAACCAAAAGAGGTTTCCATTAACATTATGATTTAACCATTGTATTTAATTTCCCACCTTACGAAACACAACAGCAGCTCCCTGACTGGTTCGCCTTTCGTTGTGTGAGGTCGGCACTTGGACCCACTCGGAACTGCCACTCACCTGGGGCCGACACACCCAGCCCTGGAAACGGGGCCCCCAGACTCCACCAGGATGCAATTTCTGACACGCTCAGCAGGTAAACCAGAGGCCGTGTGACCAGCTCGGTGCTGGTTTACAGAACAATTCTTACTTCTAAAAATCACTTGTTCCCCCAAATTGTTGAGTGCCGCCATTTGGTTTCCTACATTTTCTTTCCCCGTTTTGATTTTGCTGGAGAGGCGGTGGTGGTTGGGATCCGAGCTCTCCTGGCGTCCGTGGGGAGGATTTGCTGGTGGTGGCTTCGGGCTCCTGCCCAGATGCACTCACTGCCCCCTCTGTCCACGGCCTCCCCTTCCCCTTCGCTGGTGGGAGGAGCTCGTGTGCTCCTTGGCCCCTTCCTGGAAGGGCGTTTTTCAGAGCTGCAGTGACAGGGTGAGCAGCTGAAGGGCTCGGAGGGAAGGCGGCCCCCGCGCTGCAGAAGCTGCATTTCAGCGGCAGCTGTGTTTCAGCCTAGGTTGGTTGCACCGTTAGCCCCTCTCCTCCCAGATGGTCATGTTTTTGTCACATTAGAGAATAAACTGCCACACACACATTTTTTTTTCCTTTAAAACAGTAACTTGGAAGTGTGGAAAGGCCAGAAGGAGCAGCAAGGGCTGTTTTCTGGAGCGGTTGAGGTGTTGTCCTGCAGTTGTCATTGTCTTCTTCACCGGGCTGTTCCCATTTATTTCCTGTGGAACTGAATCCCTCCTCCCTCCACGCCTTGGGAGCCCAGGTGGTCCCTGGCCACCATTCAGGCTTTCCAAGAAGCCAACCACCTTGGAGATTTTTTTTTCTTGAATTTTGCTCTGTTTTCTTCTGCTTCCTTTAGATAAAAAGCAGCTCAAGAGACCTCATCTTAGGGATGAGGAAAACATGCATATTAATTCCATCTGAGTGATTGTCAGTGTAAGGCCTTTTAAAACAAAAGCGAGTTCTTTGTTAGGAATTGGTCAAAATTCACCTCTTTCTTTAAGCCCGTCAACTCCCAGGACGGTTTGAGTTACTCAGTTACCTAAGCCTGCTATTCGTCCAAATCATTTTCTAGGGTCACTGTATAAGGGTCTATGAGTAGCTGTGTATGAATAAATATTACCTGTCTACCTCAAAATACACATACTGCTGAAGCATTCTGTGCAGCCGCGTGTTATCACAATGCAGTTTTCAGTGTAACGTTAGAACTTAGGCATTTTCCTGTGTGGCGGAATAAGAAAGGATTAAACAGTTAAAAGCCTCCAAATTCAAGTAAAATTAAATCACAGTTAAGATTAAACTGAATATCATTGTAATAATCTCATAATATATATTTGTAACTTTGTAGCTATCTTTGAAATCACTTGACTTTGCTATGGTGCTAAGCTGATATATTTAAATACACAGAGAGACGGGTGAGTGTGGTGTTGTCCCCAGCTGGTGGTGACCCTGCTTTTGTAACCGCGTTAACCTGACAAAACCTCAGCAGCAGAAGTCCCTATTTTTCTAGGAGTTCATCGTGCAGACAGTCTTCACTACAGGACTCGGCCCTGGGGCCTCTGCCTCTCGTCTGACCTTGCAGCCTTAGTCATCGGAGGCTGGAGGGCAATGGCCCCACCATCTGTGGAGCCTCTGGGCAGGCTTCTTTCCTTTCTGTCAAGCTCTCATTTCACAGAAAAAGGCTGAGTTTCATTTCTTCCAGCATGAAAGCCAGGATCGGTTAATGGTTGGATTCTATTAAGTTTTTTTTTTTTTTTAAACAGATGGAGTTACTGTGAAGAAGTTTTCACAACTATTTATGCTGGTAAAACAAATGCTGTTAAATCACCTTATGCGTCGTTTTCAACAGCAGTGGGGCTAATTACCCGGAATACGGTCTCACCGATGCAGTTTTCATGGAAATAGAAAATTCAAATAGAATATATAATATTGAATTTAAGATTTGGGGGGTTAAAAAAAGAAAACTTAACTTTATAAAATTATTTATTCTATTTTAAGCCTTCTATCATATTTTCCCATCCAATTGTTTGGTTTCAGTGGTCCAGCTTTATTTACAGGCATATAAAATGAGATTGTGAGATGTTTTGCAAGCTTCTTTTTACTTTGAGTAGCTTTTAATTTGTATGTTTTTGTTTTATGTGGATGAAGAGCATTTTTATGCTTTTGTGCAATAGGTTCCAACACGCATTTATTAGACATCTGTTTAAATCGTAATGTAGCATTTATTCTGCTAAATTGAAAGGGAACATAGATGGAATTCCAAAATATGTACATTCAGCTGTTTGGTTTTTCTTTTTTCATTGTTATTATTGTGAGAATGCTGTTATTGGGGTTGTGTGTGAGTGCCTGTCAGCCAGTGATGCCTCGGGCCGCACTGTGGGGACACCTCGGTCCTGCCTGGGTCCTGGTGCCTTGGAACCCACATGCTTGTGGCCAGGCCGCCCCGGGGCGGGGCCACGTGGCCTCAGACCATGAAAGCGAAGCTGCCCTGGCCCAAGCACTGCAGCTGCCTACACCCCCGGGCTTCACAGCCTTGCCTGTTTTCTCTGAACGGCAACAAAACGGCGTTCACAGCGATTCAAAGGGTGGCATTTGGGTTGGACGTTCTGGGTACCAGCCAACCTATTCCCACATTGTACGTGAATGTTTAATGTGCTCTCAAAACATGGAAAATAAGTTTAGTGCACATAGCTAAATCACAAAACATCCAATTTCTCTGTTTCCTCAGGAAGTCATTACTGCGCCACCACATCAGATGACCTTAACATGATCAATGTATTTCTCTGCCTTGACATTTAAATAAATTGAGATAAGTAGATTAGAAAATCATTCAAATGATACCATAATCTGTACAAATATTGTGTCCCCTGCCAGGCAGGGGACAGGGTGCGGGCAATGGCCACGTGGCCAAGGCCCCGCAGGAACGCGCCGAGGTCTCCCTCACCCTCCAGGTGTCCTTCGCACCCAACAGTGTGTCTGAGGAACGAACTGCAGTTTGAGCGTCTCCTGAGATGTGCGTAGCCTCCGTATAAATGTCCACCCCCATGGCTTAATTGCCTATCAGACACGTTTTCCCAGACGAAAGCAATGTTGGGTTAGGGGAAGACAGTGCAGCCACCCAGCCTTTACCAGCAGCGTACGGCAGACCAAGGCAGTCGAGGTGTGGAGGTGATCACGCAGATACATGTGTTTGACTGTTTAATTTGAAAGTTTACATTTTTTATGCTTTGTGTTGGTGTGTAATTTTTGTACTCTTGGTGGCTAGTTTTTGTCAAATCTTTTTTGGAATATTGCTTAAATGTTTTGATTTTATGATAGTGAAGCTTGTATTCAGTGTTTTGCCAATTAATATTATATGCTTGTAATAAAAGCAAAAGAAAAGCTTAAGTGAAAGTGTTTGTGGCTGGAAATGTATTACATGAATCATTTGTACAAGCATGAGAGATGACTTGCTCATGGGATGAGCAATGCTGTGGTTATTGGACGGACCACTCAGGCAGCCTGGCCGCACACACACTGGCCACACACGCATGCATGCTACATATGTGTGCGCTCAGACCACATGCCTGCACATATGTCCACATACCAGCCCACAGCTCCGTTCCTCACCCCAGGCCTCCCCACCCCCAGGTTAACCAGTGTCTCGATTTGCTCCAGGCAGCATTTGTAAACTGTCACCCTGGTTGCAAACCCTCATTTAAATTGGTCCACTATTTGCTACCAGAGTTTGGCCCAGAAACTTTGTAAAGCTCATTCAGTTTGTCTCCTTGCAGAAAGAGGTTGCTGCAGTTTGGAGCTGGTTATGCCAAGGAAAATACGGCTAAAAAAGAACTTACTGATTCCCGTAGGTGTGTCAACTGACAAATGAACCATCTCCCTACGACAATTTGCCACCCCTCCCCAAAAAAAGCACTATGGCCAAAATTTCAGTTTTTAAAGGTTAAATAATATTCAACAATTTTGAAACTCTTAAGAAAACTAGAATTGGAAGGAAAGGAGAATATGGCCAAAATTATATTCTCACAACCTAAAGCAGTAAACTTTAAAAACAGGTTCAGTCTTAGACTTCACTGACTTAGGCTGGGTGTAATGGCTCACACCTGTAATTCCAGCACTGTAGGAGGCCAAGGCAGGCTGATCACCTGAGGTCGGGAGTTCGAGACCAGCCTGGCTAATACGGTGAAATCCCGTCTCTACTAAAAAATATATAAATTAGCCGGGTGTGGTGGCAGGGGCCTGTAGTCCCAGCTACTCAGGAGGCTGAGGCAGGAGAATTGCTGGAACACAAGAGGCAGAGGTTGCAGTGAGCCAAGATCACGCCACTGTACTCCAGCGTGTGCTACAGAGCAAGACTCCATCTCAATTAAAAAAAAAAAAAAAGGACTTGGCCGGGTGCAGTGGCTCATGCCTGTAATCCCAGCACTTTGGAGGCTGAGGCGGGTGGATAACAAGGTCAAGAGATCGAGACCATCCTGGCCAGCATGGTGAAACACCATCTCTACTAAAAATATGAAAATTAGCCAGGCCTGATGGCATGCACCTGTAGTCCCAGGTACTCGAGAGGCTGAGGCAGGAGAATCACTTGAACCCAGGAGGTGGAGGTTGCAGTGAGCCGAGATCGCACTGCTGCACTCCAGCCTGGGCAACAGAGCAAGACCCCATCTCAAAAAAAAAAAAAAAAAAAAAAAGACTTCACTGACTTAAGGTGTATTTTACTTATTTTTGGCCAGTCCAACTGTCCATCTTAGAAATGTCAAGATATTGGCTGCAACTGTAAACGCACCAATCAGCGCCCTGTCAAAACAGACCACTGGGCTCTACCAATCAGCAGGATGTGGGTGGGGCCAGATAAGAGAATAAAAGCAGGCTGCCCGAGCCAGCAGTGGCAACCCGCTCGGGTCCCCTTCTACACTGTGGAAGCTTTGTTCTTTCACTCTTTGCAATAAATCTTGCTGTTGCTTACTCTTTGGGTCCACACTGCCTTTATGAGCTGTAACACCGGGAAGGTCTGCAGCTTCACTCCCGAAGCCAGCAAGACCACGAGCCCACTGGGAGGAATAAACAACTCCAGACGTGCCGCCTTAAGAGCTGTAACACTTACCACAAAGGTCTGCAGCTTCACTCCTGAGCCAGCGAGACCACGAACCCACCAGAAGGAAGAAACTCCGAACACATCTGAACATTAGAAGGAACGAACAACTCCAGATGCGCCACCTTTAGAGCTGTAACACTCACCGCGAGGGTCCACGGCTTCATTCTTGAAGTCAGTGAGACCAAGAACCCACCAATTCCAGACACATTTTGGCGACCACGAAGGGACTTTCGCCTATCGCCAAGCAGTGAGACAATCGCTGAGCGGTGAGACCATCGCCTATTGCCGAGCAGTGAGTACCATCGGACCCCTTTCGCTTGCTATTCTGTCCTATTTTTCCTTAGAATTTGGGAGCTAAATACCGGGCACCTGTCGGCCAGTTAAAGGCGACTAGCACGGCCACCAGACTAAAGACATGGATGTCAGGCTTTCTGGGAAAGGGCTCTCTAACAATCCCCAACTCTTTGGAGTTGGGACCGTTGGTTTGCCTAGAACCAGCTTCTGCTTTTCCTGTACTTCTGGGCTGAGCTGAGGGTCGACAGAGAGGAAAGCCATGCAGCTCCAGGGTCCCAACAACAAGTTCATTGACCCTGAGGCCATGAGCGGAACTCTCAAAAGCATGTCGCCCAAGTGAGACTCGCCCATCTATCCTATCTGTCCTGACCCTTGCCCCCTGGGTCCTAATGCCTGCTAGACAAACTTCCTCTCGCCTCTCTTCTCTGAGGTTAGTCCTGCTTCTAAAAATTGCTACCTGTCTCTGGTGCTTTTCTAGTTTCTCCTATAAGAATGATTTCTAGTATAAACTCCAGGACTCTGTTACCTTCCTTAGGCACCCGGGCTCACCAATCAGAAAGACACAATTTTTGCCCAAAGCCCCGTCGTAGTGGGGACTACCTGGAATTTTAAGATCCCTCCTCAGACCAATAGGCCTAACAAAAGCTATTCCTGAAGCTAGGATATGGGGAGCCTCAGAAACTGTATCCTTCCTAATCATATAAGTGAGGACAAACGGTGTCACTCTTCCAACCCTGGAGATCCCTTCCCTCCCTCAGGGTATGGCCCTCCACTTCATTCTTGGGGCATAACATCTTATAGGAAAGGGGTAAAGTCCCAATACTAACAGGAGAATGCTTAGGACTCTAACAGGTTTTTGAGAATGCATCGGTAAGGGCCACTAAATCCGATTTTTCTCGGTCAGTCCTCCTTGTGGTCTAGGAGGACAGGCAAGGATGCAGGTTTTTGAGAATGCATCAGTAAGGACCACTAAATCCAACCTTCCTCAGTCCTCCATGTGGTCTGGGAGCAAAACTAGTGTTTCTGCTGCTGCGTCGGTGAGCGCAACTATTCCGATCAGCAGGGTCCAGGGACCATTGCAGGTTCTTGGGCAAGGGGAGAAACAAAACAAACCAAAATCTCAGGTGGTTTTGTCTTTCAGATGGGAAACACTCAGGCATCAACAGGCTCACCCTTGAAATGCATCCTAAGCCATTGGGACCAATTTGACCCACAAACCCTGAAAAAGAGGCGGCTTATTTTTTTCTGCACTACAGCTTGGCCCCAATATTCTCTCTGATGGGGAAAAATGGCCACCTGAGGGAAGTACAAATTACAATACTATCCTGCAGCTTGATCTTTTCTGTAAGAGGGAAGGCAAATGGAGTGAAATACCTTATGTCCAAGCTTTCTTTTCATTGAGGGAGAATACACACCTATGCAAAGCTTACAATATACATCCCACAGGAAGACCTCTCAGCTTACCCCTATATCCTAGTCTCCCTATAGCTCCCCTTCCTATTAATGATAATCCTCCTCTAATCTCCCCTGCCTAGAAGGTAATAAGCAAAGAAATCTCCAAAGGACCACAAAAACCCCCGGGTTATCGGTTATGTCCCTTTCAAGCTGTAGGGGGAGGGGAATTTGGCCCAACCCGGCTACCTGTCCCCTTCTCCTCTCTGATTTAAAGCAGATCAAAGCAGACCTGGGGAAGTTTTCAGATGATCCTGATAGGTATATAGATGTCCTACGGGGTCTAGGACAATCCTTTGACCTCACTTGGAAGGATGTCATGCTACTGTTAGATCAAACCCTGGCCTTTAATGAAAAGAATGCGGCTTTAGCTGCAGCCCGAAGAGTTTGGAGATACCTGGTATCTTATTCAAGTAAATGATAGAATGACAGCCAAAGAAAGGGACAAATTCCCTAATGGTCAGCAAGTCATCCCCAGTATGGATCCCCACTGGGACCTTGACTCAGATCATGGGGACTGGAGTCGTAAACATCTGTTGACCTGTGTCCTAGAATTACTAAGGAGAATTAGAAAAAAGCCCATGAATTATTCAATGATGTCCACCATAACTCAGGGAAAGGAAGAAAATCCTTCTGCCTTCCTCGAGCGGCTACAAGAGGCCTTGAGAAAATATACTCCCCTGTCACCCAAATCATTAGAGGGTCAATTGATTCTAAAAGATAAGTTTATTACCCAATCAGCCGCAAATATCAGGAGAAAGCTCCAAAAGCAAGCCCTGGGCCCTGAACAAAATCTAGAGGCATTATTAAACCTGACAACCTCGGTGTTCTGTAATAGGGACCAAGAGGAACAGGCCCAAAAGGAAAAGCGAGATCAGAGAAAGGCCACAGCCTTAGTCATGGCCCTCAGACAAACAAACCTTGGTGGTTCAGAGAGGACAGAAAACGGAGCAGGCCAATCACCTGGTAGGGCTTGTTATCAGTGTGGTTTACTAGGACACTTTAAAAAAGATTGTCCAATGAGAAACAAGCTACTCCCTCGTCCATGTCCACTATGCCGAGGCAATCACTGGAAGGTGCACTGCCCCAGAGGACGAAGGTTCCCTGGGCCAGAAGCCCCCAACCAGATGACCCAACAACAGGACTGAGGGTGCCCGGGGCAAGCGCCAGCTCATGTCATCACCCTCACTGAGCCCCGGGTATGTTTAACTATTGAGGGCCAGGAAATTGACTTCCTCCTGGACACTGGCGCAGCCTTCTCAGTGTTAATCTCCTGTCCTGGATGACTGTCCTCAAGGTCCGTTACCATCCGAGTAATCCTGGGACAGCCTGTAACCAGGTATTTCTCCCACCTTCTCAGTTGTAATTGGGAGACTTTGCTCTTTTCACATGCCTTTCTTCTTATGCCTGAAAGTCCCACACCCTTATTAGGGAGGGATGTATTAGCCAAGACTCGAGCTATTATCTACATGAATATGGGGAACAAGTTACCCATTTGTTGTCCCCTACTTGAGGAGGGAATCAACCCTGAAATCTGGGCATTGGAAGGACAATTTGGAAGGGCAAAAAATGCCCACCCAGTCCAAATCAGGTTAAAAGATCCCACCACTTTTCCTTATCAAAGGCAATATCCCTTCAGGCCTGAAGCTCATAAAGGATTACAGAATATTGTTAAACATTTAAAAGCTCAAGGCTTAGTGAGGAAATGCAGCAGTCCCTGCAACACCCCAATTCTAGGAGTACAAAAACCGAACGGTCAGTGGAGACTAGTGCAAGATCTTAGACTCATTAATGAGGCAGTAATTCCACTATATCCAGTTGTACCCAACCCCTATATCCTGCTCTCTCAAATACCAGAGGAAGCAGAATGGTTCAGTGTTCTGGACCTCAAGGATGCCTTCTTCTATATTCCCCTGCAGTGACTCCCAGTTTCTCTTTGCCTTTGAGGATCCCACAGAGCACACGTCCCAACTTACGTGGACGGTCCTGCCCCAAGGGTTTAGGGATCGCCCTCATCTGTTTGGTCAGGCACTGGCCCAAGATCTAGGCCACTTCTCAAGTCCAGGCACTCTGGTCCTTCAATATGTGGATGATTTACTTTTGGCTACCAGTTTGGAAGCCTCGTGCCAGCAGGCTATTCTAGATCTCTTGAACTTTCTTGCTAATCAAGGGTACAAAGTGTCTAGGTTGAAGGCCCAGCTTTGCCTACAGCAGGTCAAATATCTAGGCTTAATCTTAGCCAGAGGGACCAGGGCCCTCAGCAAGGAACAAATACAGCCTATACTGGCTTATCCTCACCCTAAGACATTAAAACAGTTGAGGGGGTTCCTTGGAATTACCGGCTTTTGCCAACTATGGATCCCCAGATACAGCGAGATAGCCAGGCCCCTCTATACTCCAATCAAGGAAACCCAGAGGGCAAATACTCATCTAGTCGAATGGGAACCAGAGACAGAAACAGCCTTCAAAACCTTAAAGCAGGCCCTAGTACAAGCTCCAGCTTTAAGCCTTCCCACGGGACAGAACTTCTGTTTATACGTCACAGAGAGAGCCGGGATAGCTCTTGGAGTCCTTACTCAGGCTCGTGGGACAACCCCACAACCAGTGGCATACCTAAGTAAGGAAATTGATGTAGTAGCAAAAGGCTGGCCTCACTGTTTAAGGGTAGTTGCAGCAGTGGCCGTCTTAGCATCAGAGGCTATCAAAATAATACAAGAAAAGATCTCACTATCTGGACTACTCATGATGTAAATGACATACTAGGTGCAAAAGGAAGTTTATGGCTACCAGACAACTGCCTAGATACCAGGTGCTACTCCTTGAGGAACTGGTGCTTCAAATACGCACATGCGTGGCCCTCACCCCTGCCACTTTTCCCCCAGAGGATGGGGAACCAATTGAGCATGACTGCCAACAAATTATAGTCCACTTACGCCGCCCGAGATGATCTCTTAGAAGTCCCCTTAACTAATCCTGACCTTAACCTATATACCGATGGAAGTTCATTTGTGGAGAATGGGATACGAAGGGCAGGTTACGCCATAGTTAGTGATGTAACCATACCTGAAAGTAAGCCTCTTCCCCCAGGGACCAGTGCCCAGTTAGCAGAACTAGTGGCAGTTACCCGAGCCTTAGAACTGGGAAAGGGAAAAAGAACAAATGTGTATACAGATAGCAAGCATGCTTATCTAATCCTACATGCCCATGCTGCAGTATGGAAAGAGAGGGAGTTCCTAACCTCTGGGGGAACCCCCATTAAATACCACAGGGAAGTTATGGAGTTACTGCACATGGTGCAGGAGCCCAAAGATGTGGGAATCTTACACTGACAAAGCCATCAAATGGGAAGGAGAGGGGAGAACAACAGCATAAGCAGCTGGCAGAGGCAGCAGAAAGGAAAGAAAGAGACAGGAAGTCAAAGAAAGAGACAGAGAGGAAGAGACAAAGAAGAAGTCAAAGAGAGAAAGAGAGAGATGGAAGTAGTAAAGAAAAAACAGTGTACCCTATTCCTTTAAAAGCCAGGGTAAATTTCTGTCTACCCAGCCAAGGCTTATTCTGCTTACGTGGATCTTCAACCCATATCTGCCTCTCAGACAGTTTGCAAGAAATAACGAAATCTATCCTTACTTTACAATCCCAAATAGACTCTTTGGCAGCAGTGACTCCCCAAAACTGCTGAGGCCTAGACCTCCTCACTGCTGAGAAAGGAGGACTCTGCACCTTCTTAGGGGAAAAGTGTTGTTTTTACACTAACCAGTCGGGGTTAGTACAAGATGCCGCCCGGCGTTTACAGGAAAAGGCTTCTGAAATTAGACAACGGCTTTCAAATTCTTATACCAAACTCTGGAGTTCGGCAACATGGCTTCTCCTCTTTCTAGGTCCCGTGGCAGCCATCTTGCTGTTACTCACCTTAGGGTCCTGTATTTTTAACCTTCTTGTCAAATTTGTTTCCTCTAGAATTGAGGCCATCAAGCTACAGATGGTCTTACAAATGGAACCCCAAATGAGTTCAACTAACAACTTCTACCGAGGACCCCTGGACTGACCCACTGGCACTTCCCCTGGCCTAGAGAATTCACCTCTGAAGGACACTATAACTGCAGGGCCCCTTCTTCACCCCTATCCAGCAGGAAGTAGCTAGAGCAGTCATTGACCAAATTCCCAACAGCAGTTGGGGTGTCCTGTTTAGAGGGGGGATTGAGAGGTGACAGTGTGCTGGCAGTCCTCACAGCCCTCGCTTGCTCTCGGCGCCTCCTCTGCCTGGGCTCCCACTTTGGCGGCGCTTGAGGAGCCCTTCAGCCCACCGCTGCACTGTGGGAGCCCCTTTCTGGGCTGGCCAAGACCAGAGCCAGCTCCCTCAGCTTGCAGGGAGGTGTGGAGGGAGAGGCGCCAGCAGGAAATGGGGCTGCACATGGCGTTTGAGGGCCAGCTGGAGTTCCAGGTGGGCGTGGACTTGGCGGGCCCTGCACTCGGAGAAGCCAGCCAGCCCTGCCGGCCCTGGGCAATGAGGGGCTTAGCACCCGGGCCAGCGGCTGCAGAGGGTGTACTGGGTCCCCTAGCAGTGCCAGCCCACTGGCGCTGTGCTCAATTTCTCACCGGGCCTTAGCTGCCTTCCCGCAGGGCAGGGCTTGGGACCTGCAGCCCACCATGCCTGAGCCTCCCACCCCCTCCGTGGGCTCCTGTGCGGCCCGAGCCTCCCCGACGAACGCCACCCCCTGCTCCACGGTGCCCAGTCCCGTCGACCACCCAAGGGCTGAGGAGTGCGAGCACGTGGCACGGGACTGGCGGGCAGCTCCACCTGCAGCCCCGTTGCAGGATCCACTGGGTGAAGCCAGCTGGGCTCCTGAGTCTGGTGGGGATGTGGAGAACATTTTTTTTTTTTTTTTTGCACACAAAACAATAAACATTTTCTAAAAGTACATACAAACAAAAAGATGCATATCAAACATATTAGGAAGGTTGCACATGGGAAGATGGGGAATAGAAATGGGGGGTGGGAATTAAAGAAAATAAATGAGAGAGGGACTTTGTATGGATCAATGATAATAAGTCAATCCTCTATTTGACAAAGAAGAAGAAGGAAGAGGAAGAAAAAGCAAGTGGGATAACGGATCAGAAAGGGAGGAAAATAGAAAAATTTAGAGTATGACTCCAGGGTAGACCTGTTTTGTTGTCGCTTGGTTGGTTTGTTGGTTTTATTTTTCATATGTTTTGCCATGTTGGCCAGGCTGGTCTCGAACTCCTAGCCTCAAGTGATCAACCCGCCTCGGCCTCCCAGAGTACTGGAACTACAGGCGTGAGCCACTACGTCCAGCCCCCACATTGCTTCCGGCCTCTGTGGTAGACCTCCCAGACGGGGCAACCGGGCAGAGGCGCTCCGGGATGTGGAGAACATTTATATCTAGCTCAGGGATGGTAAATACACCAATCAGCACCCTGTGTCTAGCTCAGGGTTTTTGAATGCACCAATCGACACTCTGTATCTAGCTGCTCTGGTGGGGCCTTGGAGAACCTTTATGTCTAGCTCAGGGATTGTAAATACACCAATCGGCACCCTGTATCTAGCTCAGGGTTTGTGAATGCACCAATTGACATTCTGTATCTAGCTACTCTGGTGGGGCCTTGGAGAACCTTTGTGTCTAGCTCAGGGATTGTAAACGCACCAATCAGCGCCCTGTCAAAACAGACCACTCGGCTCTACCAATCAGCAGGACATGGGTGGGGCCAGATAAGAGAATAAAAGCAGGCTGCCTGAGCCAGCAGTGGCAACCTGCTCAGGTCCCCTTCCACACGGTGGAAGCTTTGTTCTTTTGCTCTTTGCAATAAATCTTGGTGCTGCTCACTCTTTGGGTCCACACTGCCTTTATGAGCTGTAAAACTTACCACAATGGTCTGCAGCTTCACTCCGGAAGCCATCGAGATCATGAACCCACTGGGAGGAACGAACAACTCCAGACGTGCTGCCATAAGAGCTGTAACACTAACCACGAAGGTCTGCAGCTTCACTCTTGAGCCAGCGAGACCACAAACCCACCAGAAGGAAGAAACTCTGAACACATCCGAACATCAGAACGAACAAACTCTAGATACGCCACCTTTAAGAACTGTAACACTCACCACGAGGGTCTGCGGCTTCATTCTTGAAGTCAGTGAGACCAAGAACCCACCAATTCCGGACACAGTAGGACGGACCCCCTTTATGGTGTGGTTTTTTTCTTCTTTTTTTGGAGACAGGGTCTCACTCTGTTACCCAGGCTGGAGTGCAGTGGTGCAGTCATGGCTCACTGTAACCTTGGGCTCCTGGGCTCAAGCCATACTCCCACCTCAGCCTCCAGAGTAGCTGGGACTACAGGCACCACCACGCCCAGCTAATTTTTTATTTTTGTAGAGATGGGGTTTTGCCATGTTGCCCAGGCTCGTGTCAAACTGAACTCAAGCAATCTGCCCACCTCGGTTTCCCAAAGTGCTGGGATTATGGCAGGAGCCTCCACGCTGGCCCTTTTATTGTGTGTGTGTGTGTGTGTGTGTGTGTGTGTGTGTGTGTGTGTGAGAGAGAGAGAGAGAGAGTACCATTCTGTCACCCAGGCTGGAATGCAGTGGAGCAATCTTGGCTCACCACCAACTTCCACCTCCCAGGCCTAAGCAATTCTCCTGTCTCAGCTTCCCGAGTAGCTAGGATTACAGGCACCCACCACCACGCCCAGCTAATTTTTGTATTTTTAGTAGAGATGGGTTTCACCATGTTGGCCAGGCTGACCACAAATGACACTCCTCCCCACAAATGATCCGCCTGCTTCAGCCTCCCAAAGTGTTGGGATTACAGGCATGAGCCACCTCACCCAGCCTTTTTTTTCTTTTAATGTTGGATTTTCTTCTGTTACATCAGCTTCAGAAGCAGCTTATCCTGTGTCATTTAATCTCATCAGAATTTAACTGGGATTGCAATGAATGTACAGTTTACTTTGTGGGGCAGCTGACATCCTTCTCCCACAATGTGGCATGTCTGCCAACTTACCCTCTTTTAGCGTCTTCCTCAGGCCGTCCTTACACACTTTTCTCCCAGCTTGTTTTGTGATTCTTTCATAGGGAGGTGGAGGGTTGTGGCTCACGCTCCGATGGGTTATTGTGGAGTAGAGAAACCCACTGGATCTGGCATGGACTGAACTCCTAGGCTGTTCCTCAGGGTTCTTCAGGGGATTTTCTTGGATTTACACGCAGATGATTGTATCATCAACAAACTACTAAACCCTGTCTCCAGTATTCATCTCCTTCCCTCTTTTTCAGTTCTCTCACCGTGCTGGGATGTCTGGAGAAACACTGACAGTGATAGCAAGGAGAACTGTGCTTTTCTGACTTTAATGGGAATACTTTAAATATCTTGACTTAAGCATGATTGCTGCAGGGTTTTGATAAATGCCATTTACCAAGTAAAGAAATTATCTTCTGTTACAGCTTATTAAAAATCAGGAATGCCGGGGGCAGTGGCTCACACCTGTAATCCCAACACTTTGGGAGGCCGAGGCAGGTGGATTACCTGAGGTTGGGAGTTCGAGACCAGCTTGACCAACATGGAGAAACCCCGTCTCTATTAAAAAAGTACAAAATTAGCCAGGCATGCTGGCACATGCCTGTAATCCCAGCTACCCAGGAGGCTGATGCAGGAGAATTGCTTGAACCCTGGAGGCAGAGGTTGTGGTGGGCCGAGATGGCACCACTGCACTCTGGCCTGGACAAGAAGAGCAAAACTCCATCTCAAAAAGAAAAAAAAAATCAGGAGTACGTGTCAGTTTTTAAAAATGTTTTAATATTTTAAACTAAAATTTTTAACTTTTTTGTTTGAAGCTTTAACACATGTACAGTCATGTGACCACCACCACAGTCCACACACAGAATGGTTCCATTCCCCAAATCTCCTTAGTGCCACACCTTACCATGGTGCCTTCCCCCAACCTTCCTTCAACTCTTCCCACCCCCATGGTGCCAAATGTGTCAGTCTCTCCCTGTTGTCACTGCAGAGTAGTATTTCATTGCATAGATATACCACAGTCTAACAGTTCACCCAATGAAAGGCATTTGAATTTCAGCTTTTGATGATTATGAATAAAGCATCAATAAACATTTACATACAGTTTTTATGTGGACTTAAGTTTTTCTTTCTCTAAATACCCAAGAGTGGGATTGCTGGGTCATGTGGCTGTGTACATTGAACTTTATAGGAAACCACCATGCTGTCTTCCATTTCCAGCAGGTCCACACCCTGGCAGCTTGGGGCACCACCAGCATTCTCTTGCACTGCAGCTGTGGTGCAGGTGCCTCATGGCCTGCGTGGTGGCTGAATCTATATTTCCTGGTGGCTGGTGGTGTCAAGTCTCTTCTCCTGTCCCCAGTAGTCAACCCTGTGTCATCGCTGGTGCATGTCTGGTCAGGTCTTTTCCACTTCTTAGTTGGACTGTTTTCTTACTGTTGAGTTTTAAGAGTTCTCTATGTATTCCAAATGCAGGTCCTTAGTTGACAGGTGATTTGTGAATATTTTCTCCTCATCTTTTCATTCTTTTCACACTGTCTTTGGTAGTTCAAACGTTTTTAGGTCAGGCATGGTGGCTCATGCCTATAATCTCAACTACTTTGGGGCCAAAGGCAGGAGGATCACTTAAGGCTAGGAATTTGAGACCAGCCTGGGCAACACAGCAAGACTCAGACTCTGGAAAAAAATTTTAAAATTAGGCATGGTGGCATGCACCTCTAGTCTCAGCTACTAAGGAGGCTGAGGAAGAAGGATGGCTTGAGCCCAGGAGGTCGAGGCTGCAGTGAGCTATGACTGTACCACCACTCTCCAGCCTGGACAACAGAGTATGACCCTGTCTCAAAAAAGTAAGTTTTTAATTTTGATAAAGTCCAATTTACAAATTTTTCTTTTATGGATTATTCTATGGATTATGCCTTTGGAATCATGTCTAAGAACTCTACCAAATGTCATCAGGTACAAAGGTATTTTTCTGTTTTCTTCCAAACATTTTATAGTTTTGTTTTGCATTTACATATGATTCGAGTTAATTGTGTACAATGTGAGGTTTAGGTCAAGGTTCCATTTTTTCCATATGGATGACCAATGGCCCCATTGCTATCTGTTGAATGGACAATCCTTTCTCCACAGGGTTTTGTTTGCACTGCTGTCAAAGATCAAATGGCCCTATTTATGTGGGTCTGTTTCTAGACTCTCTGATCACTGACCCATCTGTCTGTTCTTTGCCAATACCACAAGTCTTGATTTTTGTGGCTTTAAAGTATGTGTTAAAACTGTGTAATGTGATTCACCTAACTTTTTTGTTCTTTTTAAAACATTGTTTTATCTATCCTTTTTACTGTTTTAGCTGGCTCCTTCACCATTCCGTATACATTTTAAAATCATCTTCTCAGCCGGGCGCGGTGGCTCACGCTTGTAATCCCAGCACTTTGGGAGGCCGAGGTGGGCTGATCACGAGGTCAGGAGATCGAGACCACAGTGAAACCCCGTCTCTACTAAAAATACAAAAAAAAATTAGCCGGGCGTGGTGGCGGGCGCCTGTAGTCCCAGCTACTTGGAGAGGCTGAGGCAGGAGAATGGCGTGAACCCACAAGGCGGAGCTTGCAGTGAGCCGAGATCGCACCACTGCACTCCAGCCTGGGTGACAGAGCAAGACCTGTCTCAAAAAAAAAAAAAAAAAAAAAAAAAAAAAAAAAAAAAAAAAAAAAAATCATCTTCTCTAAATCTAAAAAGAAGCCCTACTGCAATGTTTTGGAATTTTGTTAATTTCACAGATTCTTCTGAGATTGGCATCTTGACTATGTTCAGTCTTCCAGTCCATGAGCATGCTGTGTGCCGTCTCTCCACATACACAGTGCTTTTAGCATACAGACCCTGTTTTGTCTTGTTAGATTTATACCTCTCTCTCTCTCTCAGGAGCTACTGTGTTTTTAACTTCAGTTTCCAGTGTTTTATTGTTTGTCTATAGTAGTAAGATTTTTTTTTTTTTTTTGAGACAGTCTGGCTCTGTCGCCCAGGCTGGAGTGCAGTGACATGATCTCAGCTCACTGCAACCTCTGCCTCATGGGTTCAAATGTGGCATGATCTCAGCTCACTGCAACCTCTGCCTCCCAGGTTCAAGCAATTCTCCTGTCTCAGCCTCCTGAGTAGCTGGGATTACAGGCGCGTGCCACCACACCCGGCTAATTTTTGTATTTTTAGTAGAGACGGGGTTTCACCATGTTGGTCAGGCTGGTCTCCAACTCCTGACCTGGTGATATGCCTGCCTCAGCCTCCCAAAGTGTTGGGATTACAGGCATGAGCCACCACACTGGGCTTTTTATTTTTTATTTGAGACAGAGTTCCACTCTTGTTGCTCAGGCTGGAGTGCAATTGTGTGATCTCAGCTCACCCCAACCTCCATCTCTTGGGTTCAAGTGATTCTCCTGCCTCAGCTTCCCGAGTAGCTGGGATTACAGGCATGTGCCACCACACCCAGCTAATTTTGTATTTTTAGTAGAGACGGGGTTTCTCCACGTTGGTCAGCTTGGTTTTGAACTCGCAAACCTCAAGTGATCCTCCCACCTCAGCCTCCCAAAGTGCTGGGACTACAGGTGTGAGTCACCACGCCCAGCCTGTGTTCTTTTTTTAATCATTTCCAGGCTCATGGTGTATACCTTCTGCCCCAGTCCTAGGTGAATTTCTCCTGGTTGGTGAGTTTTGATTTTTACCTCTGCTCACATAGGGACTCGAGGAGGGAGACTAGGACTCAGTCCTCCTTCTTCTTGTCACTTCTCTAAACAATTACTTTTTGTTGAAGATGCCATGTAAGCTACAATTCAAAGCCATCTCTTTGAACAACTGTGTGAAATAATCGTGCTAAACTGTTATTCTCCTTTAATCATTCCAACCAAGCACCCATGGGGGCCATTATTCCTCTCCTACAACTGCAAGGCAGTGCCTCACCAACTAGCTTTGCTCCTGAGGCAAGCGGCAGGGACCAGTCTGCTTTCCTCAGTGAGCAAGCGGCCCCTGACCCTGGTGAGTGAGTTTTCTCTTCACAGCCCCCTGTCCCTGCTGCCCACTGAGCCAGCCAGCCCGAGAGTGGAAAAGCCATTCTGGCTCTGAACTTCCAGCACAATCCGGGAGAGCACACGGGTCCTGGGGAGGGTGGCTATGCCGAGCGGCTTTATAGGATGAGTCACAAGAAAGTCCATCTGGCGGGGCCTCCCTGACTCCCCCCCACCGTCCCCGGCTCACGGCGAGGAAGGCAAGGCTGGTGGCGGGGGGACAGGAAAGGGCTGGGTCTCTCCCCACCTCCACTGCCAACACCCTGCAGACCCCCAGGCCACAGCCTTTCCCGGGACTCCCCCAAGCTCTGGGAGGTGGGGCAGGTCCAGTTTACGCTTGTTTCAAAGAAGGGAGAGCGTCCCGCCGCCCTGTCGTGGAGGGTCCTGCGCCCTCACCCCTTGCCCGGAGTCATGTGTGGGCAGCCACAGAAAGGTCCCCGACAGCAGGATTGGGGTTCCAGGCTGAGCCCAGTGTAGGGAAAGGAAAGAGAGATCAGACTGTCACTGCGTCTACATAGAAAGGGAAGACATGAGACTCCATTTTGAAAAAGACCTGTACTTTGAACGATTGCTTTGCTGAGATGTTAATTTGTAGCTTTGCCCCAGCCACTTTGACCCACCTTGGAGTTCACAAAAACATGTATTATATAAAATCAAGGTTTAAGGGATCTAGGGCTGTGCAGGACGTGCCTTGCTGACAAAATGTTTATAAGCAGTATACTTGGAAAAAGTCATTGCCGTTCTCTAGTCTCAATAAACCAGGGGCACAATGCATTGCGGAAAGCCACAGGGACGTCTGCCCTTGAAAGCCGGGTATAGTCCAATGTTTCTCCCCATGTGATAGTCTGAAATATGGCCTCGTGGGATGAGAAAGACCTGACTGTGCCCCAGCCTGACACCCGTAAAGGGTCTGTGCTGAGGTGGATTAGTAAAAAAGGAAAGCCTCTTGCAGTTGAGATGGAGGAAGGCCACTGTCTCCTGCCTGCCCCAGGAACTGAATGTCTTGGTGTAAAACCCGGTTGTGCATTTGTTCAATTCTGAGATAGGAGAAAAGCTACCCTGTGGCGGGAGGCGAGACATGTTTGCAGCAATGCTGCCTTGTTATTCTTAACTCCGCCGAGATGTTTGGGTGGAGAGAAACATAAATCTGGCCTACATGCACATCCAGGCATAGTACCTCCCCTTAAACTTAATTAAGATATAGATTCTTTTGCTCACATGTTTTTTGTTGACCTTCTCCTTATTATCACCCTGCTCTCCTACTACATTCCTTTTTGCTGAAATAATGAAAATAATAATAAAAACTAAGGGAACTCAGAGGCCGGTGCCGGTGCAGGTCCTTTCTGTGCTGAGTGCCGTCCCCCTGGACCCACTGTTGTTCCTCTATACTTTGTCTCTGTGTCTTTTCTCCATCTCTCATCCCACCCAACTAGAAATACCCACAGGTGTGGAGGGGCAGGCCACCCCTTCATCTGCCGCCCAACATGGGTGCCTTTCTCTAGGGTGAAGGTACACTAAGAACGTGAGCATTGAGGACAGCCGACGAGAGATTCCCGAGCATGTCCACAGTCAGCCTTGCGGTAAGCTTGTGCGCTCGGAGGAATCCAGGGTAACAATGGGGCAAACTGAAAGTAAATATGCTTATCTCAGCTTCATTAAAATTATCTTAAGAAGAGGGGGAGTTAAAGCTTCTACAGAAAATCTAGTTACGCTATTTCAAACAATAGAACAATTCTGCCCATGGTTTCCAGAACAGGGAACTTTAGATTTAAAAGAGTGGAAAAAATTGGCAAAGAACTAAAACAAGCAACTAGGGAAGGTAAAATCATCCCACTTACAGTATGGAATGATTGGGCCATTATTAAAGCAACTTTAGAACCATTTCAAATAGAAGAAGATAGCGTTTCAGTCTTTGATGCCCCTGAAAGCTGTGTAATAGATTGTGAAGAAGAGGCAGGAACAGAGTTTAAGAAAGGAATGGAAAGTTCACATTGTAAAAATGCAGTACAGCCTGTAATGGCTCGGTCACTGCAAAATGTTGACTATAATCAATTACAGGAGGTAACATATCCTGAATCATCAAAATTGGGGGAAGGTCCAGAATTATTTGGACCACCAGAGTTTAGACCACGATGGCCACCAACTCCTTCTCCTGTGATTCAGATGCCTGTGACATCACAATCTCAAATGCCAATCCAGGCACAGTATCCACAATACCAGCCAGTAGAAAATAAAATCCAATCATCGGTAGTTTATCAACACCAGCCACCAGCCGAATTTCAGTATCAGCTGTTTCCAGAGGTTCAGTATGGATCTCAGGCGGTGCGTCCTGTGCCAAATAGCAAGGCACTATATCAACAACCCACGGCGATGGCGTTTGATCTTACAGTACCACCTAGTGGACAAGATAGTGCACTGCATGAGACCATTGCTACAGCCAGAAAACAGGGAGATCTTGAGGCACGGCAATATCCGGTCATGTTACAGCCGATGCCGGTCGGGAAAGGGAGTCAAGCAGGATCGTCTGTCCGAACTGAGGCTAGATATGAATCTTTCACTATGAAAATGTTAAAAGATATGAAAGAAGGAGTTAAAACAATATGGACACAACTCTCCTTATATGAAAACATTATTAGATTCCATTGCTCATGGAAATAGACTTATTCCTTACGACTGGGAAATTTTGGCTAAATCTTCCCTTTCACCCTCTCAGTATCTACAGTTTAAAACCTGGTGGATTGATGGCGTACAAGAACAGGTACAAAAAAATCAGGCTACTAATCCTGTTGCTTATATAGATGCAGACCAATTGCTAGAAACAGGTCCGAATTGGCGCACTATTAACCAACAATCAATAATGCAAAATGAGGCTATTGAACAACTAAGGGCTATCTGCCTCAGGGCCTGGGAAAAGATTCAGGACCCAGAAACCTCCTTCCCTTCTTTTAGTTCAATCAGACAAGGCTTTAAAGAGCCATATCCGGCCGGGCGCGGTGGCTCACGCCTGTAATCCCACCACTTTGGGAGGCCAAGGCGGGCGGATCACGAGGTCAGGAGATCGAGACCACGGTGAAACCCCGTCTCTACTAAAAAGACAAAAAATTAGCCGGGCGTGGTGGCAGGCACCTGTAGTCCCAGCTACTGGGAGAGGCTGAGGCAGGAGAATGGCGTGAACCCGGGAGGCGGAGCTTGCAGTGAGCTGAGATTGCGCCACTGCACTCCAGCCTGGGCGACAAAGCAAGACTCCATCTCAAAAAAAAAAAAAAAAAGAGCCATATCCAGACCTGTGGCAAGGTTGCAAGATGCAGCTCAAAAATCCATTGCAGATAATAACGCCCGAAAAGTTATTGTAGAATTAATGGCCTATCAAATGCAAATCCAGAATGTCAGTCAGCCATAAGGCCATTAAGAGGAATGGTTTCAGCAGGAGTTGATGTAATTACAGAATATGTGAAGGCCTGTGATGGGATCGGAGGAGCTATGCATAAGGCAATGCTATTGGCTCAGGCAATTACGGGGGTTGCTTTAGGATGACAAGTTAGAACATTTGGGGGGAAATGTTTTAATTGTGGTCAAATCGCTCATCTAAAAAAGAATAGCCCAGGCTTAAATAAACAGAGCAAAAATAAAGAGCCACCTGGCCTGTGTCCAAGATGTGGAAAAGGAAAACATTGGGCTAAAGAATGTCATTCTAAATTTGATAAAAATGGACAACCATTGTCGGGAAATGGGAAGAGGGGCCAGCCCCAGGCCCCGCAACAAAGTGGGGCATTCCCGATTCAGCCATTTGTTCCTCAGGGTTTTCAGGGACAACAACCCCCACAGTAAATACGACCATTTCAGGAAATCAGCCAATTACAACAATACAACACTTATCCCCCGCCACAGCGGGCAGCGCTGCAGTAGATTTATGTTCTACTCAAATGATTTCTTTACTCCCTGGAGAGCCCCTGCAAAAGATTCCTACAGGGGTATATGGCCCGCTGCCAGAAGGGATGGTAGGCCTTATTTTAGGAAGATCAAGTCTAAATTTGAAGGGAGTTCAAATTCATACTGGGATAATTGGTTCAGATTATAAAGGGGAAATTCAGTTACTGATCAGCTCTACTGTTCCCTGGGGTGCCAATCCAGGTGATAGGATCGTTCAATTACTGCTCTTGCCTTATATTAAAATTGGGGATAGCAAAACAGAAAGAACAGGAGGGTTTGGAAGTACCAACCCTGCTGGAACAGCTATTTATTGGGCTAGTCAGCTCTCAGAGAATAGACCTGTGTGTAGTTACTATTCAGGGAAAACAGTTTGAAGGATTAGTGGATACTGGGGCTGATGTCTCTATCATTGCCTTAAATCAATGGCCAAAAAATTGGCCTAAACAAAAGCCTGTTACAGGACTTGTTGGTGTGGGCACTGCCTCAGAAGTGTATCAAAGTGCCAGGATTTTACACTGTCTAGGACCTGATAATCAAGAGAGTATAGTTCAGCCTATGATTACTTCTATTCCAATTGATTTATGGGGCTGAGACTTATTAGAACAGTGGCATGCAGAGATTACTATTCCAGTCTCCCTATACAGCCCCACGAGTCAAAAAATCATGACTAAAATGGGATATCTCTCTGACAAAGGACTAGGGAAAAATGGAGAAGACATTAAAGTTCCAATTGAGGCTGAGGGAAATCAAGAAAGAAAAGGAATACAGTATCCTTTTTAGGGGTGGCCACTGTAAAGCCTCCGAAGCCCATTCCATTAACTTGGAAAACAGAAAAGCCTGTAAGGGTAAATCAGTGGCCTCTACCAAAACAAAAGCTGGAGGCTTTACACTTATTGGCAAAAAAACAATTAGAAAAGGGACATAGTGAGCCTTCATTTTCGCCTTGGAAGTCTCCTGTGTTTGTAATTCAGAAAAAATCCGGCAGATGGCGCATGCTAACTGACTTAAGAGCCGTTAATGCAGTTAATTCAACCCATGGGGCCTCTCCAACCTGGGCTGCCCTCTCCAGCCAGGATCCCCAAAGATTGGCCTTTAATTATAATTGATCTGAAGGATTGCTTTTTTACCATTCCTCTGGCAAAACAGGATTTTGAAAAATTTGCTTTTACTACACCAGCCATAAATAATAAAGAACCAGCCACCAGATTTCAGTGGAAAGTGTTGCCTCAGGGAATGCTTAATTGTCCAACAATTTGTCAGACTTTTGTAGCTCAAGTTCTTCAACCAGTTAGAGACAAGTTTTCAGACTGTTATATCATTATGTTGATGATATTTTGTGTGCTGCAGAAACAAGAGACAAATTAATGGACTGTTACACATTTCTGCAGACAGAGGTTGCAAACGCAGGCCTGACAATAGCATCTGATAAGATTCAGACCTCCACTCCTTTTCATTATTTGGAAATGCAGGTAGAGGAGAGAGAAATTAAACCACAAAAAGTAAAAATAAGAAAAGACACATTAAGAACATTAAATGACTTTTAAAAATTGCTAGGTGGCTGGGCACGGTGGCTCACGCTTGTAATCCCAGCACTTTGGGAGGCCGAGGAGGGCGGATCACGAGGTCAGGAGATCGAGACCACAGTGAAACCTCGTCTCTACTAAAAATACAAAAAAAATTAGCCGGGCGTGGTGGCGGGCCCCTGTAGTCCCAGCTACTCGGAGAGGCTGAGGCAGGAGAATGGCTCGAACCCAGGAGGCGGAGCTTGCAGTGAGCCGAGATTGCGCCACTGCACTCCAGCCTGGGCGACAGAGCCAGACTCTGTCTCAAAAAAAAAAAAAAAAAAAAAAAATTGCTAGGAGATATTAATTGGATTCGGCCACCTCTAGGCATCCCTACTTATGCCATGTCAAATTTGTTCTCTATCTTGAGAGGGGATCCAGACTTAAATAGTAAAAGAACATTAACTCCAGAGACAACTAAAGAAATTAAATTAGTTGAAGAAAAAATTTGGTCAGCACAAGTAAATAGAATAGATAACTTAGCCCCACACCAACTTTTGATTTTTGCTACTGCACATTCTCCAACAGGCATCACTGTTCAAAATACAGATCTTGTGGAGTGGTCATTCCTTCCTCACAGTACAGTGAAGACTTTTACATTGTACTTAGATCAAATGGCTACATTAATTGATCAGGCAAGACTACTTGTGTGGAAGTGACCCAGATAAAATCATTGTTCCTTTAAACAAGGAAACAGATTCCACAAGCCTTTATCAATTCTGCTGCATGGCAGATTGGTGTTGCTGATTTTGTGGGAATTATTGATAATCATTACTCAAAAACAAAAATCTTCCAGTTTTTAGAATTGACTACTTGGATTTTACCTGAAATTACCAGAAAAACCTCTAGAAAATGCTCTAACGGTGTTTACTGATGGTTCCAGCAATGGAAAAGCGGCTTACACTGGGCCAAAAGAACGAGTCATTGAAACTCAGTATCACTCAGCTCAAAGAGCAGAATTGGTTGCTGTCATTTCAGTGTGACAAGATTTTAATCAGCCTATTAACATTTTTCCAGATTCTGCATATGTAGTACAGGCTACAAAGGATGTGGAGACAGCCCTCATCAAATATAGTATGGATGATCAGTTAAATCAGCTGTTTAAATTGTTACAACAAACTGTAAGAAAAAGAAATTTCCCATTTTATATTACACATATGCGAGCACATACTAATTTACCAGGGCCTTTAACTAAGGCAAATGAACAAGCTGCCTTGCTAGTATCATCTGCCTTCATGGAAACACAAGAACTTCATGCCCTGACTCATGTAAATGCAACAGGACTAAAAAACAAATTTGATGTCACATGGAAACAGGCAAAAAATATTGTACAACATTGTACTGAGTGTCAAGTCCTACAACTGCCCACTCAGGAGGCAGGAGTTAATCCTAGAGGTTTATGTCCTAATGCATTATGGCAAATGGATGTCACACATATACCTTCATTTGGAAAACTGTCATTTGTCTATGTGACAGCTGATACTTATTCACATTTCATATGGGCAACCTGCCAGACAGGAGAAAGTACTTCCCATATTAAAAGACATTTATTATCTTGTTTCGCTGTCATGAGAGTTCCAGAAAAAAATAAAACAAATAATGGGCCAGGATACTGTAGTAAA
The DNA here is from genome assembly GCF_006542625.1 of Nomascus leucogenys. Classification (NCBI taxonomy): domain Eukaryota; kingdom Metazoa; phylum Chordata; class Mammalia; order Primates; family Hylobatidae; genus Nomascus; species Nomascus leucogenys. The sequence continues at coordinate 82,929,296 of NC_044400.1, read as the reverse complement.
CCATTTCAAAAATTCTTAAATCAGTGGAAAATTACACACACAACAGGAATCCCTCATAATTCCCAAGGACAGACCATAATTGAAAGACCTAATAGAACACTCAAAGCTCAATGAGTTAAACAAAAAAAGGAAAAAGAGAGTAAGGAGTATAACACTCCCCAGATACAACTTAATCTAGCACTCTATACTTTAAATTTTTCAAATATATATAGAAATCAGACCACTACTTCTGCAAAACAACATTTTACTGGTAAAAAGTACAGCCCACATGAGGGAAAACTGATTTGGTGGAAAGACAACAAAAATAAAATATGCGAAATAGGTAAGGTGATAACATGGGGGAGAGGTTTTGCTTGTGTTTCACCAGGAGAAAATCAGCTTCCTGTTTGGGTACCCACTAGACATTTGAAGTTCTACAATAAGCCCATCAGAGATGCAAAGGAAGGCGCCTCCGCAGAGACAGAGAACCCACAATCAAACATCATCAACTTGCAGGGTGAACAAAATGGTGATATCAAAAAAACAGATGAAGTTGCCATCCACCAAGAAGGCGGAGCTGCCGACCTGGGCCCAGCTAAAGAAGCTGACACAGTTAGCTGAAAAAAGCCTGAAAAACACAAAGGTAACACAAACTCCAAAAAAATATACTGCTTGCAGCTTTAATGATTGTATCAATGATGGTAAGTCTCCCTATGTCTGCAGGGGCCACTACGACTAACTATACTTACTGGGCCTATGTGCCTTTCCCACCCTTAATTCAGGCAGTCACTTGGATAGATAATCCTATTAAAATATATGTTAATAACAGTGCATGGGTACCAGGCCCCACAGATGACCGTGGCCCTGCCCAACCTGAAGAAGAAGGAATGAGGATAAACATTTCCATTGGATATCATTATCCTCCCATTTGCCTGGGAAAAGCACCAGGATGCTTAATGCCTACAATCCAAAATTGGTTGGTAGAAGTACCTACTGTCAGTGCCACCAGTAAATTTACTTATCATATGATAAGTGGAATGTCACTCGGGTCACAAATGAATAATTTACAAAATTCTTCCTATCAAAGATCATTAAAATTTAGGCCTAAAGGGAAACCATGCCCCAAGGAAATTCCAAAAGAATCAAAAGACCCAGAAGTCTTAGTTTGGGAAGAATGTGTGGCTGATACTGCGGTGGTATTACAAAACAATAAATTTGGAACTATTATAGACTGGGCCCCTCAAGGCCGATTATATTATGACTGTATGGGCCAGACCCACTCATATTCACAGGCTCCATCTGTCTGGCCCACTAATCTGGCCTATGATAGTGATTTAACTAAAAGGCTAGACCAGGTTTATAGAAGGCTAGAATCACCCTATTCCATGGAAATGGGGTGAAAAGGGGATTTCATCACCCCAACCAAAGTTAGTTAGTCCTGTTGTTGGTCCTAAACACCCAAAATTATGGAAGCTCACTGTGGCCTCGTACCACGTTAGAATTTGGTCTGAAAATCAAGTTATGAAAACAAAAACTCATAAGCCACATTATACTATTAACCTAAATTCCGATCTGACAATTCCTTGGCAAAGTTGTGTAAAATCCCGTTATATGCTAGTTGTAGAAAACATAGTTATTAAACCAGATTCCCAAACTATAACCTGTGAAAATTGTAGATTGTTTACTTGCATTAATTCAACTTTCGATCGGCAGCATGGCATTCTGTTAGTAAGGGCAAGAGAAGGCGTGTGGATCCCTGTGTCCACAGATCGACCATGGGAGGCTTCTCCATCCGCACATATCTTAACAAAAGTATTAAAAGGAGTTCTAACTAGATTTAAGAGATTCATTTTTACTTTGATTACAGTAATTACGGGTCTTATTGCAGTCACAGCTACTGCTGCGGCTGCTGGAATTGCTTTACACTCCTCTGTTCAAACTACAAAATAGTAAATAATTGGCAAAAAAATCCCTCAAAATTGTGGAATTCTCAGACTCAAACAGATCAAAAATTGACAAATCAAAGTAATGATCTTAGACAAACTCATTTGGATGGGAGATAGGCTCATGAGCTTGGAATATCTTTTCAGTTACAGTGTGACTGGAATACGTCAGATTTTTGTATTACACCTATAGCCTATAATAAATCTGAACATCACTGGGGCATGGTTAGATGCCATTTACAAGGAAGAGAAGATAATCTTACCTTAGATATTTCTAAACTAAAAGAACAAATTTTTAAAACATCAAAAGCCCAGTTAAATCTGGTGCCAGAAACTGAGGCAATGGTAAAAGCTGTTGATGGCCTCACAAATCTTAACCCTGTCACTTGGGTTAAAACCATTGGAAGTTCCACTATTGCAAATTTTGTATTAATCCTTGTATGTCTGTTCTCTCTGTTGTTAGTCTACAGGTGTACCCAGCAGCTCTGTAGAGACAGCGACCAGCGAGAACGGGCCATGATGACGATGGCGGTTTTGTCAAAAAGAAAAGGGGGAAATGTAGGGAAAAGAAAGATCAGACTGTCACTGTGTCTATGTAGAAAGGGAAGACATAAGAGACTCCATTTTGAAAAAGACCTGTACCTTAAACAATTGCTTTGCTGAGATGTTAATTTGTAGCTTTGCCCCAGCCACTTTGACCCACCTTGGAGTTCACAAAAACATGTGTTGTATAAAATCAAGGTTTAAGGGATCTAGGGCTGTGCAGGACGTGCCTTGCTAACAAAATGTTTACAAGCAGTATGCTTGGAAAAAGTCATTGCCGTTCTCTAGTCTCAGTAAACCAGGAGCACGATGCATTGCGGGAAGCCGCAGGGACCTCTGCCCTGGAAGGCAGGGTATTGTCCAAGGTTTCTCCCCATGTGATAGTCTGAAATATGGCCTCGTGGGATGAGAAAGACCTGACCGTCGCCCAGCCTGACACCCATAAAGGGTCTGTGCTGAGGTGGATTAGTAAAAGAGGAAAGCCTCCTGCAGTTGAGATGGAGGAAGGCCACTGTCTCCTGCCTGCCCCGGGAACTGAATGTCTCGGTGTAAAACCCGGTTGTGCATTTGTTCAATTCTGAGATAGAAAAACCGCCCTATGGTGGGAGGCGAGACATGTTTGCAGCAATGCTGCCTTGTTATTCTTAACTCCACTGAGATGTTCGGGTGGAGAGAAACATAAATCTGGCCTACATGCACGTCCAGGCATAGTACCTTCCCTTAAACTTAATTATGATAGATTCTTCTGCTCACGTTTTTTGTTGACCTTCTCCTTATCACCCTGCTCTCCTACTACATTCCTTTTTGCTAAAATAATAAACATAATAATCAATAAAAACTGAGGGAACTCAGAGGCTGGTGCCAGTGCAGGTCCTTGGTGTGCTGAGTGCCGGTCCCCTGGACCCACTGTTGTTCCTCTATACTTTGTCTCTGTGTCTTATTTCTTTTCTCCATCTCTCATCCCACCCGACTAGAAATACCCACAGGTGTGGAGGGACAGGCCACCCCTTCAACCGGGCCTCGGCAGCGCCCCTTCCTGCCGGAAGTGGCACATCCCAGGACCCACAGACAAACAGGGCCAGCCAGGGTCACCCAGAGCACGAGGGCCGGCTATGGGCTTAGGGTGGGGTCTGGTCCCTACGGCCAGCCTAGGGGGGAACGCGGGGCAGGAGAAGGTCTGGGAAAAACCTGCTTCCGAGGCCTGGGCTTCGGGGCGTCCTCCTGAGCTGGCGCCAGCCTGCAGCAGGGCCGGGCAGGGACGCCGGCCTAAAGGTGGGGACCGGCAGGTCCTAGGGGCAGGACGAGACAAGCACGCAACCGACAGGGCGGGGCCAGGCGAGGGCACGGGGCGAGAGAAGCTTCTGCCAGGCCCGAGACCCGCGCGTAGAGGCCTGGGTGAGCGAGCACGTGTGGCCGTGGGGTGAGCACGGACTGACCCAGCTCCAGCTCCTCTTCAGAGGCTTGCAATGGCGTCTCTCGGGCTCTGACTGGTCAGGCCTCCACACGTGAGCCTCTGGGAGCCAATCATGACGGCCCGCCTAGCACGCGCTGATTGGCTCAGGCTGGCCAGGGGCGGGCCCGGTCCCCTTTCCCTTCCCCAGGCCCGGAGGCCCCGCCCAAGCGGCTCTGCTGGGGGCGGTTCTGCTGGAGAGGCCGGATCCGCTGGGGAGGTGGCTATTCTGGAGGGGCGGATCTACTGGGGGCGGCGGATCTACTGGGGGCGGCGGATCTACTGGGGGGCGGCGGATCTGCTGGGGAGGCCGGATCTGCTGTGAGGGGCGGGTTTTCTGGAGGAGAGACCTGCTGAGGGGGCCAGATCTGCTGCGGGGGATGGATCTTCTGGGGGTGCGGAAGTGCTGGGTGTGGGTCTTTGGGGGAGGATCTGATGAAGAGGTGGATCTTCTTCAGGCGGCGGATTGCTGGAGGGACGGATCTCCCGGGGAGTGGTTCTTGGGGGCGGGGGGTGGATCTACTGGGGGGCGGATTTTCTGGAGGGGCGGATCTGTGGGACGGGGGGGCGGATCTCCTGGGGGGGATTGCTTGGGGGGGCTGATGTGCTGGGGGCGGTGTCCCCAGAAGTCTCACCTGGGCGCCTTCCCTGAGGCCCTTTCCATCCACACAGCCAGGTGTGTGGGTCCCTCAAGCTGGCCCCAGGACTCCTACCTGGCTCGTGCCCCTCCCCACACACCGTTGCCTGCATCACCTGAGGGGCAGCTGCTTGCAACTGCAGCGGAGCTGCTTGCAGGTCGCCTGGGCGCAGTGGCCCCACTGGCTGGCTGTGGGAGGCAGGGTTGGACTGGCTGCAGACCCCCAGTGCCAGGAAAATGGCCTTTAATTGCCAGGCCTCTTAGAATTTGTCCTGAAAGCCCATGGTCAGGTGGTTTGTGATTCAGAAGCCGCTATTGCCTCAAGTGCAGGGCGCTGGAGAAGAAGGGGCCCTGGGGGAGGAGGCGGTCAGAGGAGACAGGGCTTCCTGGCCTGGGGAGGAGGCCGTGTCTGGAGCTTGAAAGCCAGCCCCACTGTGTTCAAGATACAGTTAAACATTCAGAAGGAGGAGACTCCGGGGGCAAGTTGGTGCCCAGCCAGTGCCTGGGGCCAGGGCCACGCTGGTGGCACCCAGGCAGCGCTGCCTCCTGGCTCTCAAGTGGCTGTTCCTCTGCCCAGAATGCTCTCCCACGGACACCCACCTCCCTCCGGGTCTTGCACGTCACTCTGACAGAGAGGCCCCCTGACCACTCACGAAATAGTAACCCTAACCGTTGCTGTCTGCTCCCTGTCCTGCTTGATTTTCCTCCAGGACAAAGACCACCACTTACATGTTTATCATCTGTCTTCCATCACTAGGAAAATCAGTTCCAGGAGGGAGGGATTAGTATCCCCAGCCCATAGAACAGAGCACCGCATATCACAGGGGCTCAGTAAACATCTGGGAGGAGTGCCTTTCCCCAGAGGCCTCAGACCCCGTCACCTGAGGTGAGAGCTGGATCCAGGAGAAGCTCAGGTCTGACCCAGCATTCATTGCTGTAGGAAGGACTGGTCTAGACTCCAAGGGAGCTGGGCGCGGTGGCTCACGCGTGTAATCCCAGCACTTTGGGAGGCCGAGGCGGGCGGATCACCAGGTCAGGAGATCCAGACCATCCTGGCTAACACGGTGAAACCCCGTCTCTACCAAAAAAATACAAAAAAAAATTAGCCGGGCGTGGTGGCGGGTGCCTGTAGTCCCAGCTACTCGGGAGGCTGAGACAGGAGAATGGCGTGAACCCAGGAGGCGGAGCTTGCAGTGAGCCGAGATTGCGCCACTGCACTCCATCCTGGGGGGACAGAGCGGGACTCTGTCTGAAAAAAAAAGAAAAAAGAAGACTCCAAGGGAAAGCTGCCTGGGTGGTGACCTGGCACGTCCAAGTTGCTGCTCAGGCTTGCAAGGGGGTCCAGACCAGGCTGTGGATGGGAAATGGGAGGGTGGGGGAGGATGGAGGCTGAGCAGTGGCTGGATGTTGGGGTGCCCTTCTTGTCAGGCCTCTGAGCCCAAGCCAAGCCATCGCATCCCCTGTGACTTGCACGTATACTGGCCTGAAGTAACTGAAGATCCACAAAAGTAAAAATAGTCTTAAGTGATGACATTCCACCATTGTGATTTGTTCCCGCCCCACCCTAACAGATCAATGTACTTTGTAATCTCCCCCACCCTTAAGAAGGTTCTTTGTAATTCTCCCCACCCCTGAGAATGTACTTTGTGAGATCCACCCCCTGCCCCCAAAACATTGCTCCTAACTCCACTGCCTATCCCAAAACCTGTAAGAGCTAATGATAATCCACCACCCTTTGCTGACTCTCTTTTAGGACTCAGCCCACCTGCACCCAGGTGAAATAAACAGCCATCTTGCTCACACAAAGCCTGTTTGGTGGTCTCTTCACACAGACGCGCATGAAATTTGGTGCTGTGACTCGGATCAGGGGACCTCCCTTGGGAGATTAATCCCCTGTCCTCCTGCTCTTTGCTCTGTGAGAAACATCTACCTACAACCTCAGGTCCTCAGACCGACCAGCCCAAGAAACATCTCACCAATTTCAAATCCGGTAAGTGGTCTCTTTTTACTCTCTTCTCCAACTTCCCTCACTATCCCTCACCCTCTTTCTCCTTTCAATCTTGGTGCCACACTTCAATCTCTCCCTTCTTTTAATTTCAATTCCTTTCATTTTCTGGTAGAGACAAAGGAGACACGTTTTATCCGTGGACCCAAAACTCCGGCGCCAGTCACAGACTGGGAAGGCAGCCTTCCCTTGGTGTTTAATCATTGCAGGGACGCCTCTCTGATTATTCACCCACGTTTCAGAGGTGTCAGACCACGCAGGGACGCCTGCCTTGGTCCTTCACCCTTAGCGGCAAGTCCCACTTTTCTGGGGGAGGGGCAAGTACCCCAATCGCTTATTTCTGCACCCCGACCTCTTATCTCTGCACCCCAATCCCTTATTTCCATGCCCCAACCTGTTATATCTCTGCGCCCCAATCCCTTATTTCCATGCCCCAACAACCCCTTCTCTGCTTTTCTGGAGGGCAAGAACCCCCTGCCCCTTCTCTGTGTCTCTACTCTTTTCTCTGGGCTTACCTCCTTCACTATGGGCAAGCTTCCACTGTGGGCGGCAAGCCACCCACGCACCGAGGCAAGAGACTGAGGACACGAGCTGTTCCAGTATAATAAAATATAAAACAAGGATAGTTATACCAGATATAGATCTTAGATATGATTATATATGAATATCATTAATCATTAGTTTGTAGCAATTACTCCTTATTCCAATATTATAATAATCCTCACTCTATAATCATAACCTAGAAAAAACCAGGCCATACAGAGATAGGAGCTGAGGGGATATAGTGAGGAGTGACCAGAAGACAAGAGTGTGAGCCTTCTGTTATGCCCAGACAGGGCCACCAGAAGGGCTCCTTGGTCTAGCGGTGACACCAGCATCTGGGAAGATGCCCATTGCCAGGCAGACCATGGTCTAGTGGTAGCGAAAAGTGTCAAGGAACAACACCTGCTACTTAGCGGACCAGGAAAGGGAGCCTCCTTTTCCCCGGGGGAGTTTAGAGAAGACTCTGCCCCTCCACCTCCTATGGAGGGCCTGACACCAGTCAGGCTTTCCCGCAGTTATCCGGAGGCCTAACCGTCTCCCTGTGATGCTGTGCTTCAGTGGTCACACTCCTAGTCCACCTTCATGTTCCATCCTGTATACCTGGCTCTGCTTCTAGATAGCAGTAGCAAAATTAGTGAAAGTACTAAAAGTCTCTAATATGCAGAAATAATGGCATAAGCTGTCTTTCTCTTTGTCTCCTCTCTCTCTTTGCCTCAGCTGCCAGGCAGGGAAGGGCCCCCTGTCCAGTGGACACATGACCCACGTGACCTTACTTATCATTGGAGATGACTCACAGTCTTTACCCTGCCCCTTTTGCTTTGTATCCAATAAATAACAGCACAGCCAGACATTCAGGGCCTCTACTGCTCTCTGCGTCTTGGTGTTAGTGGTCCCCCGGGCCCAGCTGTCTTTTATCTCTTTGTCTTGTGTCTTTATTTCTACACTCTCTCATCACCACACACAGGGAGAGACCCACCGACCCTGAGGGGCTGGACCCTACATTCCACCTTCCATTCCTCCTTCTTCTCCCTTAGCCTGTGTTCTTAAGAACTTAAAACCTCTTCAACTCACACCTGACCTAAAATCTAAGCATCTTATTTTCTTCTGCAATGCCGCTTGACCCCAATACAAACTCGACAGTAGTTCCAAATAGCAGGAAAACAGCACTTTCAATTTTTCCATCCTACAAGATCTAAATAATTCTTGTCGTAAAATAGGCAAATGGTCTGAGGTGCCCGACATCCAGGCATTCTTTTACACATCGGTCCCTTCCTAGTCTCTGTGCCCAGTGCAACTCATCCCAAATCTTCCTTCTTTCCCTCCCGCCTGTCCCCTCAGTCCCAACCCCAAGCGTCACTGAGTCTTTCTAATCTTCCTTTTCTACAGACCCATCTGACCTCTCCCCTCCTCGCCAGGCCGAGCTAGGTCCCAATTCTTCCTCAGCCTCCGCTCCTCCACCCTATAATCCTTTTATCATCTCCCCTCCTCACACCCGGTCTGGCTTACAGTTTCGTTCCGTGACCAGCCCTCCCCCACCTGCCCAGCAATTTACTCTTTAAAAAGGTGGCTGGAGCTAAAAGCATAGTCAAGGTTAATGCTCCTTTTTTTTTTTTTTTTATCCCAAATCAGATAGCGTTTAGGCTCTTTTTCATCAAATATAAAAATCCAGCCCAGTTCATGGCTCGTTTGGCAGCAACCCCGAGACGCTTTACAGCCCTAGAACCTAAAAGGTCAAAAAGCCGTCTTATTCTCAATATACATTTTATTACCCAATCTGCTCCCGACATTAAATTAAACTCCAAAAATTAGAATCTGGCCCTCAGACCCCACAATAGGACTTAATTAACCTCACCTTCAAGGTGTACAATAATAGAAAAAAGTTGCAATTCCTTGCCTCCACTCTGAGACAAACCCCAGCCACATCTCCAGCACACAAGAACTTCCAAACGCCTGAACCGCAGTAGCCAGGCATTCCTCCAGAACCTCCTCCCTCAGGAGCTTGCTACAAGTGCCAGAAATCTGGCCACTGAGCTAAGGAATGTCCACAGCCCAGGACTCCTCCTAAGCCATGTCCCATCTGTGCGGGACCCCACTGGAAATCGGACTGTTCAACTCACCTGGTAGCCACTTCCAGAATCCCTGGAACTCTGGCCCAAGGCTCTCTGACTCCTTCCCAGATCTCGGCTTAGCAGCTGAAGACTGACGCTGCCCCATCACCTCGGAAGCCCCGTAGACCATCACAGATGCCGAGCTTCGGGTAACTCTCACAGTGGAAGGTAAGTCCGTCCCCTTCTTAATCAATATGGAGGCTACCCACTCCACATTACCTTCTTTTCAAGGGCCTGTTTCCCTTGCCTCCATAACTGTTGTAGGTATTGACGGCCAGGCTTCTAAACCTTTTAAAACTCCCCAACTCTGGTGCCAATTTAGACAACACTCTTTTATGCACTCTTTTTTAGTTATCCCCACCTGCCCGGTTCCCTTATTAGGCCGAGATATTTTAACCAAATTATCTGCTTCCCTGACTATTCCTGGACTACAGCTGCATCTCATTGCCACCCTTCTCCCCAACCCAAAGCCTCCTTCGCATCTTCCTCTCATATCCCCTCACCTTAACCTACAAGTATAAGACATCTCTACTCCTTCCCTGGCAACCGATCACATGCCCATTACCATCATATTAAAACCTAATCACCTTTACCCCGCTCAACACCAATATCCCATCCCACCACACGCTTTAAAAGGATTAAAGCCTGTTATCACTCGCCTGTTACAGCATGGGCTTCTAAAACCTATAAACTCTCCTTACAATTCCCCCATTTTACCTGTCCAAAAACTGGACAAGTCTTACAGATTAGTTCAGGATCTGTGCCTTATCAACCAAATTGTTTTGCCTATCCACCCTGTGGTGCCCAACCCGTACACTCTTCTGTCCTCAATACCTTCCTCCACAACTCACTATTCCGTGCTTGATCTTAAAGATGCATTTTTCACTATTCCCCTGCACCCGTCGTCCCAGCCTCTCTTTGCTTTCACTTAGACTGACCCTGACACCCATTAGGCTCAGCAAATCACCTGGGCTGTACTGCCGCAAGGCTTCACAGACAGCCCCCATTACTTCAGTCAAGCCCAAATTTCATCCTCATCTGTTACCTATCTCGGCATAATTCTCATAAAAACACACGTGCTCTCCCTGCTGATCGTGTCGGATTAATCTCCCAAACCTCAATCCCTTACAAAACAACTCCTTTCCTTCCTAGGCATGGTTAGTGCGGTCAGAATTCTTACACAAGAGCCAGGACTGCACCCTGTAGCCTTTCTGTCCAAACAACTTGACCTTACTGTTTTAGCCTAGCCCTCATGTCTGCGTGCAGTGGCTGCCGCTGCTTTAATACTTTTAGAGGCCCTCAAAATCACAAACTATGCTCAACTCACTCTCTACATTTCTCATAACTTCCAAAATCTGTTTTCTTCCTCATACCTCACGCATATACTTCCTGCTCCCTGGCTCCTTCAGCTGTACTCACTCTTTGTTAAGTCTCACAATTAACGATTCTTCCTGGCCTCCACATTATTCCTGATACCACACCTGACCCCCACGACTCTCTTTTTGGACTCAGCCCACCTGCACCCAGGTGAAATAAACAGCCACGTTGCTCACACAAAGCCCGTTTGGTGGTCTCTTCACAGGGACGCGCATGAAACTTCTAAGAGAGCCCTGTTGAGGGGCAGCCGGCAGCAGCCACGGGCACAGGGGTGGGTGCAAAGACACTGAGTTTCGGTTCCAGGGAGGAAGGGGGCCAGCTGCTGCCTACTTGGCAGAGGAGAGGTCACCCTGGGCAATTTGGTGGTGCCTGGAGTGCACAGTTCCCTAGAGGCAGCAGGAGGAGGAGCTGGATACACCCTTCCCTGGGCTTGGAGGAGAGCACGTTCCCTCCCAGATCCCACCTGGCATCCAGGAGGGCCCGGCCTGGGGGCAGGGCACATGGGGCCCTCCTGCCCTGGGACTGGGCAGCTCCCTGGGGCATTCCCAGCCAGCAGCGTCAGGAAGGTTACAGGAGACCCAGACATGCTGCTCCCTAGAGAGGGCTCCTGACAAAGATATTTTGTGTGGTCAAACTTTAGTTAACTTCCTGAATCTTCTGGTAGGCCCATTGGCCCATTTCCTTGTAAAATGCAGTTTTAGCAAAGAATCTGGCTAAGTCAGTTTAGCAACAAACCCTCATCCTGGAGATCTGATTGGGGTCCACATGCTCCACCACCCCACAGGTCTGTCTGATTGCCCTGCCTGTTTCCAGCTAGAATCCCCCAACCCCTGATGCTCCTCAGTCATTTTCCATCCACTGAGCCCACCCTGCTCCTTGGCACCCATGCCAAGCACCCATGGCAAGCCCTGTTGCATGGTCCCTGTACCTGTGGTGCTGGTCCTGAATAAAGCCTTCCTCACCGAGCTTTAACAAGTGTCACGGAATCATCTTTTCTTTTCTGAGAGGGAGTCTCGCTCTGTCGCCCAGGCTGGGGTGCAGTGGTGCAATCTCGGCTCACTGCAACCTCTGACTCCCAGGTTCAAGGCGATTCTCCTGCCTCAGCCTCCCAAGCGGCTAGGACTACAGTTGCTTGCCACCACACCCAGCTAATTTTTTTTTTTTTTTTTTTTTTGTATTTTTAGTAGAGACGGGGTTTCACTGTGTTAGCCAGGATGGTCTCCACCTCCTGACCTCGTGATCCGCTCACCTGGGCCTCCCAAAGTGCTGGGATGACAGGTGTGAGCCACCGCACCTGGCCAGAATCATCTTTTAACAGCTTCCAAACATGGAGGTCAAACAAGGACTTTCTGGGGAAACAAGTGGCAGGCAGCAGCTAGGGGTGGGCTGAGCATCCAGCGGATTGAATGTGGGCGGGACCACCAGCAACCAGGCAGAGGGGCTGTTCTTTGGGCTGGGGTCAGGAGCCTCCTCTGGCCTCAGCCCAGGTTGTCAGACATTTCCCTGCAGGGATCCGGGTCCAGGACTCAGGGGTGCTGGGGGGGCAGGAATTCCTGGGTGGGCCGAGGCAAGGGCAGCACAGGGTGACCTGGGGCCCTGGGCCTGGTGGAGCTGAGGAAAGGGACAGGCCTGTGGTCGGGGGTCCTAAGTGGGAGGGAGAGCAGAGGGCAGAGGCTTTGCGGGTGGAAGACCCACCCTGGGGGGCGGGCGCAGGTCTGCGGTTTAGATGGAGGTTGCGCTGGCTGGACCGCCTAGGGAAAATGGGTCTGACTGGATGGAGCTGGATGAGAATGGTGGGAGGCCCTGCAGCGGCCGTGGAGAGAACATGCGCGGGGGAAAGCCCCGGTCCTCCCACCGGCTGGCGAAATGGACCTCTGGAAGGAATGGCCACACGGTGTGAAATCACTGGTGTTTATTGGCTGTGATTCCATCCGGAGAGAACACACGCAGGGGCCCCGACATGCAGGAGGAGGCGCAGGCGCAGGACAAACGGACAGAGGACACCACGGTCTAAGCTAAGCTCGCGGCCCGGGGCGCCATGCGCTGGGAACGGGGTGCGCAGGTTCTACGAGAGGACACCCTGTCTGCTCAGAGCTGGCTTTGTAAGGTGTGAAAACAGGAATTTTTAAAAGACACGACCCGGGAGAAATCAGCGAGAGGGCACAGGGCGAGCAGGACGGACAGCGACGTCCCCGCGGGCCGCGTCGCTGGGGTGCAGAGGGGCGCGGTGGTCTCTGCCCGGAGGGGCGTCGGTCGTTAGTATTGCAGTCTAACGTTATGGCTTCTCTAAAGCTATGTAAGGTCATGAAGGTCAATGCCAAGCCACGCCCTGGCCCGAAACACGTGGAGACTTGATGCATTTTTGATGTGGACGGAAAGGGCCCGGGGGCCAGGCGACGCCTGTCAAGATAAAACTCATTAAATGCAAAGACCTCATTTACCTGAGATTCAACAAATTGTGATGCAAATTAAACATGAATGGAGGAAAAACAGGGGCTCGGATGCCGCACCGCAGGGCCACCAGGTGGATTCGGCCACACTCGCGCCGACTGCACGCAGGGAACCCCGCAGGACCCACCCGAGGAGCTGCCCACGGAGGAGTTGCTGGGCAGGGGCGCAGGGTCTCCAGCGTCCGGAGACCCCCTGCGTGCCTCCGGCCTCTGCGGCTCCCGTGGAGGGTACAGTGTTCAATGGGCGAGTGCAGGGGTCCTCCCCAGGGAGAAGCAGCAGCCGCATGGCCGGAGAGACTAGGAGGCCGGGCGGGGGGCGGGGGGCGAGGCCTCAGGAGGAGAGAGGTGACGGGGTGGGGGGCTGGGCGTCCCCCAAACCTATTGCTTTGTTTCCTTTAGTTTAGAAGTGAACGCGGCCCTGGCGTTCGTAAGAAGCAAAACCTTCCAGAGAGGAGAGGAAAGGACGGGGACAGAGACGGATGGACAGGGGCGCGAGGGGGGGGCAGGCCGGGGGGCGGAGAGCGGCCACGTGCGGACGCAAACACTCACGGCGGAGCGATCCGAACCCCGGAGCCCGCGTGCAGGAGGGGGGCCCAGGCCCCGCCGCCCCCGCCCCGCCCGCACTCCCCCATCTGCTATGGCTGTGCTCCTGAATGCGGGCCCGACAGGCGCCCACCGCTGCGAACGCGCGCACAGGGGTGGTCGCGGGGCTGCCCTTCCGGCGGCCCTGGCCTCGGGCGCTGCTGGGTGGGCGGTAAACTGCAAGAGGAAGGGGCGTCCCAGGCGATGGGGCTCCAGCCACCCGCGGGCTGAGGAGCACGGGGCGGACTGGGGGGGGTCCTGGGGGCGCGCGCCCCTTGCCGGGTGAGAGAGGCGGCGGGCGCGGGCAGGGCGGGCCTAGGGCTATGGCTTGTATCGGCGTGGGGGCTGCGCTCTGCTCGTCCCTCAGGGGTCTCCGCGGAGGATGTGTAGGGGGAGGGGCGGGGGCTCCGCGGGGCCGCTGTCCCGCGCGGGGCTACTTCTTGAGCATGTCCTGCAGCGGCCCGGGCAGGTACTTGATGACGGTGTCCAGGATGCTCTCGTCCTCCTCCTCGACCTCGTCCCCGCAGCCCGGCGGGATGGCCTTCTTGGGCCGCGTCAAGCTCCCCTCGGAGTTGGCCTCCATGGCGGCCTGGGCCTCGGCCTCGCGCTCCTCCTTCTTCTTGATGCCGTACTGCGGGGGAGGCGGGGGTCAGGGCGGGGGTCCCGGCGGCTCCCGGGCAGGCCGCAGCCTCCCTGCGCCAGGGACTGGCCCAGGAACCCCCGAAGGCATGGGTGCAGCCCCCTAGCCCACCAGGCACACGAGGACCCCAGAAGGAGAAGAGACCCCACCCCGGGGGGGCCCCTGGAGGAGTGGGAAGCCCCCACGGAGAATGGGGGCCAGGAGCTGACATGGGGGGAGCAGGGAGGGGAGGCTCCCATCTTCCTTGAGAGGAGAGGGGGCTGTGACCCCACCTCTGGCTCCAAACCCAGCCCAGCCCCTGGCATCCTTCCTTCCAGGAAGCCTCCAGCCTGGCGAAGGGAGGGGTGGGCAGGATGCTGCGTGGCAGAGGTGGCGAGAAACAGTCACCCTGCAGCTGACCTCCTGCCCAGTGCCTGGTCCACGACCTGCAGTCACACTCCCGGGCCTAGCCAAGGCTCCCTGGATGCGGCCGCGCGGCCCCAGCAGGGCCACTCCCTGGCAGGCCATTGCAGCTCCGTGGGCAGCCGGCAGGGGGTCCTGGGCTGCCGTCACTTCCAGGCACTGGGTGTCTTGGAATCCCGCCTAGTCGTGCCCTCAGCCAGCATGCTTGGGCCTCACTGAGCCCCTGCCCACCCGCGTTTCTCATCTCCGTGAGTGTGTCTGCCTTCTGTAGTGGCTGAATATTGTCCCCCTCAAATTCATGTCGCCGAGCTTCGAATGTGATCTCATTTGGAAATAGGTCTTTGTTGATGTAATTATGGTAAGGATGGGGATGAGGCCATCCTGGATTTGAGGGGCCTCAAGTCCAGTGAGTGTCCTTGTAAGAGACAGAAAGGACAGACACCCGGATGGGAGCGGACATACAAAAGTGGAGGAAGTCGCGAGTGGCGCGGCCACAAGCCAAGAAACACCAGGGGTTGCGGGGCTGCCAGACACAGGAAGGGGCAGGGAAGGGCCCTCCCCCAGAGCCTCCAGAGGGAGGCTGGGATTTTGGCCTTCTGCCCTCCAGGCCTCTAAGTTTCTGATGTCAGGCCCCGGGGTTTTGGTTTCTAGATCAGTACACCTCTCCACCCCACGCTCCTCCAGCCCTTCTGTGAGCCACCAGCCCAGGAAGCCTGTGGTCATGGTAAGGCCACGGAACTACGTAACAGCCTCCTGCTGCCCAGGAAGGTGGGAACCAGCGAGGTTGGGCTGGCCTGGAAGGATTGGGGGCCTGGTGTCGTATGGAGCCATCCCCTGGACAGGGCCCCGGGGCCAGGTCCAAGGTCCTGGGTCTGAGATTAAGGGTACTCTGGAGCAGTGAAGGTGTCAGCAGCTGTGTCCAGGAGAAAACTGAGGAGGGGAGTGGGCACCAGCACTTTACAGGACGGAGGAGCACACCGCGGGATCACCAGCCGCAGGGAGGGGCCTTTCTGCCCAGGAGGAGCCCCTCCCCTGCCATCTCCTGCTCCTGTCTCAGCAGCCCCTCCCCATAGAAGCGGCTGGTTCTGCTCCTGGTGCTGGGGACCCCCTGGATCTCCAAGGAGGCCCCTCCCTCCTCCCCAATGGGGGGCTGCCTGTGTGCCCCCCAACCCCACGGAGGGCAGTCTCGGCAACTCTCGCCTCCCCTAGGGCTGCAGATGGCTCTGGGTGTGGGGAGCCAGGGCCACCTTCAGTGAGATGGAAAGGAGGGTGCCATGCTCCCAGCCACCTGTGGCCAGAGCACCACCTGGCCACTGAGGAGAGAGAGGGGCTGTGGGCTCGCCCTAGTCCTCAGCAGCCCCTGCACACTTGACAGAGCTGGGACTCCAGGGGTCTCCTCAGTCAAGCGAAGAGCACAGGGTAGGAACGTCCTCCGCAGGGACAGGGGCGTCACCCAGAGGGCCCTGCAGGCCCAGATCAAAGCCCTGACCCTGCGGGGCAGCAAGAGCCGACTGGTTCTCATCCTAGCCATCCACAGCGGGAAGGGCAGTAGCTCCCGGCACGGAAGTGGAGGAAGCATGTGCTCCTCGTCCTATGGGGCCCAGGGGTGCGCTGGGGAGAGCGATGCCACTGGAAGCTAGGTCCCTCCAGCCAGGGGTGTGGGGGTCTGTGCACGCGGCGGCAACACGTGTGCCCAGCCCACGAGGCTGTGTGCCCACAGCAAAGGCACTCAGGAACACGCGTGTGCTCAGAGGAGTATGCATGTAACGGCGGGAACATGAGTTGTGTGAGCAAAGGAACTTCCCGGGTCAGGGGAGTGACCCTCGGGGCTTGGGGCACCGTCTGCAAACGGTGTGGGATCCTTCCCTCTGGGCCCAGGAAGGAGACCCCAGGCCCTGCCCCAGGTTGTGGGACACTCAGAGTTTGGCCTGAAGTGCCAGTTGCTGCACTGAGGCTCCAGGTCATTCTGAGGCTGAGGTCACGCCGGACTTGGCCTGAGGGCCAGGGCCACTCTGCCGGGAAAGCGTTCTCCAGGGCTGGGCTGCACACCAGAGCCTGGCTTCCACACGGTCTGGCCGAGACCCGGTTCTGAGGTGTCTGCTCCAGAGACAAATGCTCAGGCACACCCAGCCCCATGCCCGCCGTGATGCTGGGCAGCAGCTCTCCAGGAAGTAACACCTGAGGATGGGAGTGGCTGCTGGGGGAGCCCAGGAGGCCCTGACATGTCTGAGGTGAGGCCCTGAACCCTGAAAACACCATTCCTGAGAAAAAAGGGCAGTGGGTGCTAATCAATGCTGAAAACCAACAGCAGGAATGATATGAGCAAACTCCCAGCATTCAGCAACCAGGTGGACACCTGCTAGCCAATGTGTGAGCTGTAGGGGGTAGGGGTGTGCAATGTATTCAGACAGCCTAGTGGGCCCTCAGAAGGCCCGTGCAGGAAGGCCCAGGTGTGAGCTGCCCAACATAGGGTGGCTGGAAGCTTATGCAAGCCAAGGGCGGGTCAGCGCGCGGAGCACAGCGGGGCCAGTCTCCCTTCTGCTCCCTGGGCCTGGACCTGTCCAGATGGCTGCCTGACGGGAGGTGCAGGTGAACTGCTCCTCTGGGAACTACCTAGGGGGCTGGAGACTCCAAAAGGACCCAGTCGCCATCTGCAAAGAGGCCTTGGACAGGGCAGCTCAGCGCCTCTTCTCTAACCAACGCCCAAGATGCCTGGGGGTGCCACGGCCCAGGGGAGGCTGGAGGCAGCATGTGTTCTGAAAGGTGGCCATGCCTGAGGGCAGGGTTCCCCCACCCCCAAAGGCTCCATGGAGGAGGGCTCTGTGGGGAAGGTGTGGATGTGGGGTCCGGGGGGGTCCAGTGTGGTGGGGCCTCCAGAGCAGAGCAGCTGGTGGGCTATGGAAAGGGCTGTTCTTGTGGGCAACTGTGTGGCCTCAATCCGTGCCACTTGCTGTTCTCTGAGGGGCTTAGACCCAGGCAGGAGTGCAGGTTGGTGCCTGGCAGCAAGGTCGGGCCAGCCCTCCATAGGCCTGACCAGCGAGCCCTGCACCCCAGCTGCCAGCTCTGGGCCCCACACGGAAGCTGCGGAGGTGCTTACACTTCCCCCTCTCCTGGGCCTCACTCTCCCTGGCCTCTCCCGGTCTCTGGAGGGTGCAGCTGCTGCATCCTGTCTGGGCCACTCAGTCCCTGACACTGCTGGCCCTGTCCCCACCGTCCTTGGGGGCCTGGACATGGTCCCCTCAGCCTGCCCTGCCCTGCCTGTGGGGACCCTGAGGAATGACATGGCTTGGAACAACCAGCGTCCCTCTAAGGTCATGCCAGCAGAGGCCAGAGCCCAGGGGACCCGACCCACTCCAGAGACACCTGCCTGGACACACGGACCCAGACACAGCCCTCCCAGACCCCAGCCCACCATCGCTTTGTGTCCCTCCCTCAGTTGCCACCCACCGCCACCTCCACTTCTACCCAGCGTCAGCTCTCTCTAGCTCTGCTTGGGGCTCTCCAGGTCTTGGCTCTCTCCTCTCTGTTCCCTGTGTCTCGGCCTTGGTTGCTGTCTCTCCCTCTCTCTGTGCCTGTCTCTCCTCTCTTTGTCTCTCTCCCCTCTCTGTCTCTCTCCCTCTCTTTTTCTCTGTCTCTCCCTCTCTGTGTCTCTCTCCGTGTCTGTCTCTTTATCTGTCTCTGTCTCTGTTCTCTGACTCCCCCTTTCTTCTCCTCCTGTCCCCGTCTCCCGCTCCTGATACCCACAGTCTCCTGGGCACATCTGAGTGGGCTCTGGCTGCCTGGCTGAGATGGTGCATTTTCCCCTGACTTCCTCCTGAAGCCCTGGGTCCGCTGGGGGCTGGGGGCTGGAGGCTTGAGCCAGCACAGCAAAGTCGATCAACAGGAGACCCCTGGAAACGTCCAGTGACCCTGGGTGGGATGCCAGGGCACCCAGCCCCCACTCCCCATCAGCGGCTGCTCTGTACACTCCAGGGTGCATGGCGGTGGGCATGGGGCTGCGAGGGACCAGAGAGCGTGGGGAGAATCCATGGGTGGGGAGGGGCTGGCTTTTTGGGTACAGCGGCTGCATGTGCCGCACCTGCCCCGCCCCTGCCCTCCCAGGTCGACCTCTGTCCACTTCGGGAGCTCCAGCTTCCCCACAAGACCCCGTGGAGCCCACCCTTCCCTGAGTGCGGCTGACACAAGGCCAGAAAACAGCTTCTCCACCTGCTCCGGGTGCCGCCGGCAGCAGAGAGGGGTCCCGGGAGTCTGAACCTTCCCACTCCGAAGCCAGGCCCTCTTGGCCCATCCAGCGCAGGGGACTGAGGCCACCTTCTGGGAAACAGCTTCTGGCCTGCCGGGCCTGCTGCGGCCCCTACCCTCGGGGCCAGGGCACGGGGTGAACACTCGGCCCCAGGCCCCTCCTATGTGGGATGCGAACATCTCCTACCGTGCCGGCTCACCCCTGGCTGGAGACTCCTCCAGGCTGATGTCTGTGCCCACTCGGCTTCCAGCCAGGGCCGTGCTGGAGCCACCGAGGAAGCCGGAGCGGCTGTCGGGACCCAGGCTGCTCCCTGTGCCTCGTGCCCCTCGGACCTGGCCGCTGAGGGGACCGGGCTGAGTGGGAGTGACCGTGCGTGGCTGTCCCGGTGCCGGCAGCCACTCTGGGCCGCCTTGTGAATCCCAGCGGGTGCCCGCCTCCCTGCATCCTCACTCCAGGCCGGGCTCATCTCAGAGCGCACCCCCCATGCCAGGTGGCCGCCCCATGACCCCTCAGCCCAGGGCCCCGGGCAGCCAGCCAGGCTCCCCCTTCTCCCGCAGGGCTGCGCATCGGAATGCGGGCCCAAGAAGCCCGCCAGGGCCGGCGCTGTGGTCAGGAGCAGGAGGGGCTGGGCCCTACAGAGGGAGCCCAATCCAGGGGCCCCCACCCCTCACCCCTCCGCCACTCTGAAGTCCCCAAAGGGGAGGAGACACACGGGGACGCCCGCCCCTCCTCCGGGCAGCCCCTTCCACCCAGGCGGGGTCTGGGTCCCCGCTGGACTCAGGGCCGCCTTCCCGCAGGCGGGGCCCGGCCCGCGCGCACCTTGTCTCGGATGCCCTGGCGCATGGCCTCGCGCTCCGCCTCCATCTTGGCGTACTTGGCCTTGCGCTCCTCCTCCGCCTGGCGCAGCGCCTCCTGCCGCTCCTCCTCCTTCTTGGCGGCGTCTGGGTCCTTCTCCTCGTCACCCCCGAGCATCTTCCCCATGTCCTTGGTGGCCCCTGGGACAGAAGTTGGTGATTCAGACCGCCCCATTCACACGTCCAAGGCCGGGCTAGTGTCTCAGCCACACTCCCCCACCCTCTGGTCGACCACCCAACCCTCCATCCACGTGACCCTCCGGCTGCCCCCACCACCCTCCAGCCGCTCCTTCCACCTCCATCTGGCCCTGACCGTCCTGCTGGGGACCCTCGATCTTGTGTGCTGGGGTCTCCTGCTTTGCTTTCTGTTCCTCAGGGGACACAGGCAACTCCGTGGGGGGCGGGAGAGTGGCGCTGTGGTTGCGCATCTGTATGCACCTGTGTGTGACTGCGTGCTTATGCATACGTGTGGCTGTTGTGATTGTGTTTGTGTGTGCACCACGTGGTTGTATGTCTGTATGTGGTTCTGTGTGTGTGTGTGTAATATGCATGCCTGGCTGTGTGGTTGTGCGCGTGTGTGGTTGACTACATGTGGTTGTGTGATCAGGCCTGTGGTCTTGTGGTTGTGTGTGAGCTTCCAGGGGTTGATGCGTCTTCTCTGGTCCTGTGTCCAGCAGAGGCCTGGCCTCCTGGAGGTGGTGCGGTTCAGCCATCTGTGCAGGCAGTGGGTTGAGGGGCAGGGCTGGCTGTCAGAGGCAAGGTCACCAAGTCTGACCCCTGGGGCAGAAGCTGGCATGGGGGCTGGCAGGGGCCCTGCTGGGGCAGGAGCTGGCATGGGGGCTGGCAGGGGCCCTGCTGGGGCTGCAAGGGACCGCTTGTTGCTGGCACCCAGGCCCTAATTGCTCTGCGGTGCTAGTCACTACTTTTCTCATGAGCTGCTGATTCACAGGCCCCACAAACACCTCCCTAAACAGATCTGCAACTCAGCCCACAGGACAGAGATGCATAATTACAGCCTCTGAATACAGCAGGCACTGCGGGGAGCCCTGGCCCTAGGCAGCTCCAGGGAGCACAGCAAGCTGGCTGGACCCAGCACACAGGTGTCACTGAGGGAGGTGACCTGGCAGAGCGGCCAGGCTCCCCCACGGCCACTCACAGCCCTCAGCGTTGCAGGGGTGCTCCTGGACCAGCCTCGTGTGTGTGAGGGGACTCCGGCCACAGGTTACCCCTGCAAATGCCGCTCTCCCCCCGTGGCCACCCGGCTCCCTCTTGAGGTGCTCCTCAGTGGTCAGGCACTGGCTCTGCCCCTCCTTGAAGGTCTTGCCTCTGGGCTCTGCCTTCTGGATGCCAGACCTCCTAAGGACTGCCCCCGACCAGCTGAGCCCATGCCTCGGGTATAAATGTCAGGTGAAATGGTGGGTTGGGCTAACACCACCCAGCCACTTTCCACCTGGATCCAGATGTGCCCCCCCCACCTCGTTTCTGTGAATTCAGCAGCTCCGTGTCCCTGGCACTCTGGGTGCCCCCCCCCCCGCCATTACTATTCTGATACTGGGAAGCTCCATGCTACACAGAGCCTGGGGCGACGCCCTCGCCTGTAGCTATCTGTGCCAGTGCTGCCTCTGCCAGTCACTCAGGAGTGAGCTCCCTGTCGAGGGTGGGCAGGAGCTGTCATGTGGAAGGCCCCCAGCTGTTGGTGGGAGGAGAATAGCTTTTTGGTTGAGTGCTCTGGGCTGAAGGTGTCACTCAGACAGGGCCATGCCTGCATCCTGCAGGCGCCTCCGACTGCACCTGTTTCCCTGCCCCCCATATCCTGGCTGTCTGAAGCTATCACAGGCAGTGGGGTGTGGGGAGAACGAGCCCCTCTTGCTGCCCTCGTCGCTGTTGGGGACAGGCAGGCAGCCTGTGCCAGGCACTGATGGCACAGATCTGGACTCCTCAACAGAAAGCTAAGAGCCTCGTGGTCAGTTCTCAGCCACATCTGCAACGTTCTGCAAAGCAGATTTTAGGCCCATGACTCAAGGGAAACTGGGTCACAGTAGAGTTGCTCCTAGATTCTTCTAACAGTCCCCAGTCATTGGACCGGAATCTCTCTGCCTCCGGCGGGCTGTCTCTGGCAGGTGTGTGGGGGAGGCAAGGACAGCCCCCACAGTCCTGCCTTCGTGCAAATCTTAACCCCCATGAGAAAAGCTAATTCACCCTAAAGTGAGTGACCGGTAGCTCTTTCTCCCTCCTGGAAAGGACTGGCGTCTATAAGGAGGTGGGTGAGTCTGGCCTCTCCCCACATTGCTCTCCTGACTGAAGGGGTTCCTGGCTGGGATGGGGGCTGCAGGGCTTCCGGAGCTCAGTGGGCTGGCCTCTCCCTTTCCCTCCAGCTCATCACGTGGGCTCTGGGTCTAATCATGGGAGCGGGCATTTAGAGAGCACCAGGTGTGCTGCGCTCTGCTCCACGGGTGCCTGTGGGGGGCCCTCCCGCTCTGAGAGTGTGGAGGCCCCACTTGAGCCTTGGGCTGGTCCAGGTGCCAAAGGCTTCTGGAAGGCCCACCCCTAAGAAGCCGGGACTGGGCCGAGGATTCGTGCTCCCCGCAGGCTGCAAAGCCACTAGGCTCAGAGGGACCCGCCGCGAACCTGGGGAGCGTCACAGATGCCGCCCACGCCCCCCGCTTTTCGGGCCCAGGTACTGCGCGGAGCCGTCTCCAGAACCGCTTCCAAAAGCTGGGAATTGGGCGCAGCCAGGAGCGCAACAGAAACTGCGGGAAGCTTGTTCCTGGCACAGAAAGCCAAAGTGCCATTTGCTCTCCTGGCACAGACGCCGGAGCGGCGGGACCGGCGCAGAACGGGCGGCCCCGAGCGCTGCTGCGACCCCGCCAGCCTCAACCTCGACGCCCCGCGACCCCGCCGGACCCTGGAAGCATGAGCTGCACCCCGTATCCGCAGGAGGTCGGCGCTGCGACCAGCCCCCGTTTCCAGAGGAGGCCGCTGCGGTGCGGGGCGGTCCCACGTGGTGCCTGAGGCTGGGACACCCCGACTCTGATTGCAGGGGGATCGCATCCGAGGCTGGGGGTCCCGCAGTCTGGCTGGGGTTCGCTACTGGCCTCGACGCACAGGGGCCGACCCCACCCCGCCCTCGCTCTCTGAGCCTCAGCTTCCCCCGTGAGAGGTGGAGGCGGTGGGGGGGCGCACCGGGCACGACCCCGCGGCAATGACGGGGCTGGCAACGCCCCCCACAGCGGCACAGGTGGATAAACCCTCTGGGGAGGGAGCTCAGTCCCAGCGGGAGGAGCCCTTCCCACCCTGGAGCTCGCCCCAAACGGGCGGGCGGTGCAGATCGCGGCGCCTCCCTGCCCTCTGGCCCTGCTGAGACTCCACCGCCCACCCCACCTCGCGGTAGCAGACGGGGCAGAAGCTGAGACGTTTCCTCTGCAGACTTCGGGGAGGGTGGGGTCAGGGCCGCAGCGTTCCCAGCCCTGAGGCTGTTCCCGGGAGCCCACCTCCCAGACCTTTGCTGGAGTGGCACCCACGCTCCCGAGACGCCCAGTTTCCGGGGGGATCTGCTTATATAGAGCAGCCGCCCCTGAGGTCAAAACCCTGCTCAGGGTTCCCTTACACGGTAAGTACAATGACAATGGCTGCATTCAATTTAGTGTACATTATACATAATATGTATGTAAATACTACATCCATTAAAGTTGATTTTTAAAGCTTCATTTTGAAATAATTGTAGATTTACGGAAGAGTCACAAAGATTGCATAAGAGGGCTCTTGCATGCGGTGCCTGGGCCTCCCTAGAGGCTGACATTGCAGCCACCGAGTGTTCGTCAAAGCTGAGACCTGGACATGGTGCCAGTGACCACCCACGGAAGACTTCATTTGGGCGTCACCACTTTTCCAGATCCGCCTCCCGAGTTCAAGCGATTCTCTTGCCTCAGCCTCCTGAGTACCTGGGACTACAGGCACGCGCCACCACGCCTGGCTAATTTTTGTATTTTTAGTAGAGACGGGTTTCACCGTATTGGCCAGGGTGGTCTCGAACTCCTGACCTCCTGATCCGCCTGCTTCGGCCCCCTAAAGTGTTGGGATTACAGGCATGAGCCACTGCACCCGGCACAATGTTAATTTTTAAGAATGGAAAAATACTTTTTAACTTGAAATAAAACGGGAAAATTATACAATTGAATGAAAAATTAAATAATATCTAAATAAAAACACTTGTTATTTTTCTGGGCTGGGTAACTCCACACGTAAAGACGTCCATCCTCCCCAAACTCCGAAGAGTTAAGAAGAAAATTCTGTGAAATCTGACAAGCTGAGTGTTGCATACAGACCTGCAAAAGGCCCATTTGCCAGGACAGACACCTGAAGGAAAAAGAGGAGAGTGAGGTCCACCAGATACCAAGACAGAATGATGATGGTGTGGCAGGAGGAAGACAGACAATGGGCCCAGAGTGGGGAGCCCGTCCCCAGACCCCCACGGACACAGGACCCACACGTGGGACCAGAGACAGGTGGAGCCTCAGGACCCTGGAGAAAGAATGCAGTATCCCCAGATGGGACAGGATACTTGATGGGAAGGAAGAAAACTGTACCCCTGCACAACACACAGACACATTCTTATTGATTGTAGAACTGAACATGAATGCCAAATAAATGCAGGCAAAGAAAAACACAGTCCTTGCCACCCTCTGGCCCGTCACCAGCTGTATTTCCCTTTGTAGTTGTGCTGTTACCTGAAATGGTGCCATCTGTTGTGTGTTTGCTTCTGATTGCCAGTCCGCTAACAGAAAGCCCCATGGGAGCGGGCACGCCAGTCAGCTCAGAGCTGCATCCCTGGCACCTAGAGCCGAGCCTGCCACACAGCAGGTGCTCAGCAAATAGTCTCGCTCTGTCGCCCAGGCTGGAGTGCCGTGGTAGGATCTCGGCTCACTGAAACCTCCACCTCACGGGTTCCAGTGATTCTCCTGCCTCAGCCTCCCGAGTAGCTGGGATTACAGGCGTCCACCACCACGCCCAACTAATTTTTGTATTTTTAGTAGAGATGGGGTTTCACCATGTTGGCCAGGCTGTTCTCGAACTCTTGACCTCATGATCTGCCCACCTTGGCCTCCCAAAATGCTGGGATTACAAGCCTGAGCCATCGAGCCTGGCCACAACCTGACTTTAAGACTTACTACAATCAAGGCAGTATGGTGTAAACAAAAGAACAGACATATAGGCCAGGTGCAGTGGCTCACGCCTGTAATTCTAGCACTTTGGGAGGCCGAGGTGGGCGGATCACCTGAGCTTAGGAGTTTGAGACAAGCCTGATGGACATGGTGAAACCCCGTTTCTACTAAAAATGCAAAAATTAGCTGGGTGTGGTGGCGCGTGCCTGTAATCCCAGCTACTTGGGAGGCTGAGGCAGGAGAATCGCTTGAACCCAAGAGGCGGAGGTTGCAGTGAGCCAAGATGGCACCACTGAACTCCAGCCTGGGTGACAGTGAGACTCCGTCTCAAAAAAAAAAGAACAGACATACATATAGATCAATGGAACAGTATAGAAAGTCCAGAAATAGACCCATACATATATCGTCAAACGATTTTTGACAGAGCTGCAGAGGGAATTCAGTGAGGGTGAGGCTAGTCCTTACTTCTGTTTTCTTTTCTTAGACAGGGTCTTGCTCCGTTGCCCAGGCTGCAATGCAGAGGCTCAATGCAGCCTCAACTTCCTGGGCTCAACTGATCCTCCCACCTCAGCCTCCCATGTGCCACCACGCCCAGCTAATTTTTTAAAAACATTTTTTGTAAAGACAGGGTCTCACTATGTTGCCCAGGCTGGTCTTGAACTCCTGGGCTCAAGTGATCTGCCTGCCTCAACCTCCCGAAGTGCTGGGGTTGCAGGCGTGAGCCACTGTGCCCGGCCAGATAGTGCTTTCAGAAATGCACTGGCTCAATTCAATATCCATGTGCAAAATAAACACATAGGTAAATGTTTTCCTTTACCTGACACTTTATATAAAAATGAACTCACAATCAATCATAGATCTAAATGTCGAAGCTGAAATTACACAACTTCTAGAAGAAAACGTAAGAAAATTTCTGGGACTCTAGCTTAAGCAAAGATTTCTTGTATAAGTGACAAAAGCATAAATCTTAAAAAAGAAAAATTGATAAATTGAATTTCATCAACATTAAACATTTTTGCTCTTCTGTGATATTATGAGATATATATATATATATGTTTTCATCTATGGCTCCTGCGTCTCTTTCCCATGGCCCTTGTTATAATGTTGGGGCCCTTTAGAATCAGGAAACAGAACCCCTCTCTCTGACCTTCTGCCCTCCTTTCACCTGTGCAGGGCAGGACTCAGATCTTCCCCTGACTTCCTGAGGGTGACTCATAAGCCCTCATTTCAGAAGGGGCCCTGCCCCGTGCCCTGGAGGAAGGAACGCTGCAGAGAGAGGCCAAGAGGAATCTGGACAGGCCTTGCTCGGTTTAGATCCCGCCCTTCTCATCGGTCGCATTTCTACGGGGACGTCCATGCTTCTTCCACCATGCCTACCCCATGGAGTCTCCTCAGGAGGCGGGGTTCAGGAGCTTCCAGAGAGCTGGGCATGGAGGCTGGAAGGAAGGCAAAGAACTCATCCACATGCCAGGAGGGTGGCACCCCAGCTCCACGGGGTGGAAGCTCCTCAGGAGGGTGGCACCCCAACTCCACGGGGTGGAAGCTCCTATGCTTGGGACCCTTCAGGCCTGGCCATGTGTCTCTTCATCTGGCTACGTGTATCCTTGAAAATATCCTTTGTAGGCTGGGCACGGTGGCTCACACCTGTAATCCCAGCACTTTGGGAGGCCAAGACGGGCGGATCACCTGAGGTCTGGAGTTCGAGACCAGCCCGGCCAACATGGTGAAACCCCGTCTCTACTAAAAATACAAAAATTATCCAGGCATGGTGGCATGTGCCTGTAATCCCAGCTACTCGGGAGGCTGAGGCACGAGAATTGCTTGAACCCAGGAGGCAGAGGTTGCAGTGAGCCGAGATTGCACCATTGTACTTTAGCCTGGGCAATGGAGGGAGACTCTATCTCAAAAAATAAAAAATAAAAAGATCCTCTGTAATAAACCACAGGCGTGTGTTTCCCTGAATTCCGTGAGCTGCTCTAGCAATTAAACCCAAGAGGGGGTCGCATGAACCCCAACTTGAAGCTGGTCGTTCAGACATTCTAGGGTCCTGGACTTGCGACTGGTGGGATGGAGGGGGCAGCCTTGTGGGACTGAGCCCTCAACGCGGGGTTTCTCCAGGTAGACAGCATCAGAATGGAATTGAATTGGAGGGCACCCTGCTGTTGTCCACTGCAGGACTGACTGCTTGCTTGGTTGGGGGAGGGGGGGAACCTTCATACATTTGGTCACAGACGTCTTCTGTGTTTGATTATCCTTGTGGAGTGAGGGCAGAGGGAAAAACAGTTTGAGTTTTTCTTAACACCTTCAAAAGACACTGTCTTAAAAAATGAAAAGGTACACCACAGGCTGAGAGAATATATTTGCAAACCACACATCTGATAAAGATCTTATATTCATGGCCGGGCGCAGTGGCTCATGCCTGTAATCCCAGCACTTTGGGAGGCCAAGGCGGGCAGATGACTTGAGGTCAGGAGTTCGAGACTAGCCTGGACAACATGGGGAAACCCCGTCTCTACTAAAAAAAAAATATATACACACACACACATATGTATGTATATATATATATACACATACATACACACATATATGTGTATATATACACATACATATATGTGTGTGTGTGTATGTAGATATATGTATATATATGTATATATATATTAGCCAGGCATGGTGACGGGCGCCCGTAATCCCAGCTACTTGAGAGGCTGAGGCAGGAGAATTATTTGAACCCTGGAGGTGGAGGTTGCAGTGAGCCAAGATCGTGCCACTGCACTCTAGCCTGGGCGACAAGGCAAGCCTCTGTCTCAAAAAAACAAAAGGTTGGCCGGACGCAGTGGCTCACACCTATAATCCTAGCACTTTGGGAGGCTGAGGCGGGCGGATCACGAGGTCAGGAGATTGAGAACAGCCTGGCTAACATGGTGAAACCCCATCTCTACTAAAAAAAAAAAAAAAAAATGCAAAAATTAGCCGGGCGTGGTGGCACGTGCCTGTAGTCCCAGCTACTCGAGAGGCTGAGGCAGCAGAATTGCTTGAACCTGGGAGGTGGAGGTTGCAGTGAGCCAAGATCAGGCCAATGCACTCCAGTCTGGGTGACAGAGCAAGACTCTATCTCAAAAGAAAAAAAAAGGCTGGGCGCGGTGGCTCACGCTTGTAATCCCAGCACTTTGGGAGGCCGAGGCGGGCGGATCACGAGGTCAGGAGATCGAGACCACGGTGAAACCCCGTCTCTACTAAAAATACAAAAAATTAGCCGGGCGTGGTGGCGGGCGCCTGTAGTCCCAGCTACTCAGAGAGGCTGAGGCAGGAGAATGGCGTGAACCCGGGAGGCGGAGCTTGCAGTGAGCCGAGATTGCGCCACTGCACTCCAGCCTGGGCGACAGAGCAAGACTCCGTCTCAAAAAAAAAAGTCTTATATTCAGAATACACAAAAAACTCTTACAACTCAATAACAGGAACACAAACAACCTGATTTTTAAAGTGGACAAAAGACATTTCACCAAAGAAGAGAAACAGATGGCAACTAAGTATAGTCATGGACGATGTAAGGCAACATGATGTCGCAGCTATTGTAAGATGTACCACGTGGTACCTTTTCTATGTTTAGAGGTGCTTAGGTATGCAAATACTCACCGCTGTGTTACAACTGCCGCCGCATTCAGGCAGTCACCTGCTGTGCAGGGTTGTGCCTGGGAGCACCGGGCTACCCCCAACAGCCTCAACAGCCTGGGTGTGCAGGCTTGCTCCATCCGGGTGTGCAATAGTGCACTCTTTGATGTTCACACAATGACAAAGTCACCTAATGACACAGTCCTCAGAACTTGTCCCCTTCGTTACATGATGCACGACTGCACGAAAAGACACACGTGGCTGTTACAAATAAAGCTGACTGACATGTCAGTCATAAGGGAGTTCAAACTTAAATCACACAGAGATACCACCACATTCCTACTCAAATGTCGGAAATTAAAAAGATTGACTGTGCTAAGTGTTGGCAAGGAACACTGGTGGAGGAACTGGAACACTCATGCATACTTGTGGGAGGGAAATGCTACAACCACTTTGCCAAGAGTTGAGCATTTTCCTGTACAATTGAACATGCCCACCAAATGACCCAGAAATTCCACTCCTAGGTGTTTCCCCAAGAGAAACAAACACTTAAGTTCACACAACGGCAGGAACAGAAATGTTCATGGTAGTTTCATTTGTAACAGCCAAAACCAGAAAGCAACTCAAATGTCCATCAACAGGTGAATAGTCAAACTGTGGTATGTCCGCACAGGGAGCATCACTTAGCAACAGAGACAGACAAATTGCTGATACACCAAACAACGCGGGAGAATCTCAAAGTCTTTATGCTGAGTGTAAAAGGCCAGATACAAATTATTTAATTTCATGTATGTACATTTGGGTGCAAACTAATCTATAGTGACAGAAAGAAAATATAGATTGCCTGGGGCCAGGCAGACTTAACCATGGTGATGGTGAAACTCATTGGAGTGTACCCTTAAGAGGGAAATGGTTATTAAAAATAAATTGCATCACTATCAAATTGATCAGAAGCCCTAACAAATTAAAAGCTAGAGATATTACACGCCATTTTCCCTGATCATAATCTAATCAAGTTACAAATACTAAAAACATGACCAAACCACTAACTATGGAAGCCCAAATATCAGAAACGAGGACGTAAGTAACCCTTCAACTGAAGAGGAAATAAAAACTGAAACTGTAAAAATTCCAGAAAGCAGCCGAGCGCGGCGGCTCACACCTGTAATCCCAGCACTTTGGGAGGCCAAGGCGGGAGGATGACAAGGTCAGGAGTTTGAGACCAGCCTGGCCAACATCATGAAACCCCGTCTCTACTTAAAAAGATACAAAAATTAGCCGGGCATGATGGCACATGTCTGTAATTCCAGCTACTCAGGAGGCTGAGGCAGGAGAATTGCTTGAACTCGGGAGGCAGATGTTGCGGTGAGCCAAGATTGCGCCACTGCACTCCAGCCTGAGCAACAGAGTGAGTCTCCGTCTCAAAAAAAAAAAAATTCCAGAAAGCATGAAAGATAAACACTAGATGTCTAAACTTAGGGTCCAGGACTAAAACTTTTTTGGGAGGAAATTCATAGTCTTTCATTTTAAAGAAGAGCAGAAAGTATAGGAACTTCATTGCCATCTTAAGAAATTTAAAAGAAACAAAACAAAATAACCCCAAATAAGACAGGAAGAGATAATTAATGAAGAAAAAAGCAGAAAATGGACAATGGTGAACAGTAAATCTGCCTGCAGTAAGACCGAGGGTGTGACACACAGCAGCTTCTGCGATTCTGCGCTGTTTCGGAGGTTCCGGTGAAGTGCATGAGAAAATAAGACACAGTCATGTGCCACATAAACATGTGCCGTTTCAGTCAACAGCAAGCCGTGTGTACAACAGTGCCCTGGGAGGTGACAGCTCCGAATTCTCACGGTGCCTTTTCTTTTCTTTTTTTTTTTTGAGACCTGTTGTCCAGACTGGAGTGCAATGGCGTGATCTTGGCTCACTGCAACCTCCACTCCTGGGTTCAAGCCATTCTTGTGCCTCAGCCCCCCAAGTAGCTGGGATTACAGGCGTGTGCCACCACGCCTGGCTAATTTTTGCATTTTTAGCAGAGATGGGGTTTCACCATGTTTGGCCAAGCTGGTCTCAAACTCCTGACCTCAAATGATCCACCCACCTTTGCATCCCAAAGTGTTGGGATTACAGGCGTGAGCCAGCACGCCTGGCCTCACGATGCCTTTTCTATGCTTAGATGCACAGCCTTATCCTGGTGCTAACACTACTGTGGTGTTCAGTGAGGTGTCTGCTGTGCAGGTTTGCAGCCACGGAGCAATGGTTGCGCCACATGGCCTAGGCGTGTAGGAGACTACATCATCTAGGCTTGTGAAGGGAGATTCCATGACAGTCCCACAGCCACGAACGTATTCCCGTCAACACAGGACAGTAATAAGAGTTATATCATAAAAGAAGACAGACAATTCTCTCTGTCTCCATCTCTCCCACCTCTCTTCCTGATGACACGATCCTATCTCTAAGAAACTCAAGACAGTGCAGTAAAAACCTACCAGAACTCATCATGGAATGTGGTAGCATGGCTAAATGCAATATCCATACTTCAGAATTAATAGCTTTCCCCCACACTGTCAAGAACAAGCTAGAAACAGGAACAGGAATGACGTTCCACTTACAATAATGAGGAAAACATACAATAAGTAAGAAAATATAACCTACTTAGAAATAAATTTAACAAGGAAATCTATAGAACCTATATCAGAAAAACATCATCGATTTAAATTGTATGGTTTTGGAAAGACATGCCAGATTTTTGGTGGGCAGGCTTAATATCATAATGATGGCAGCCGCATCAATAATAATGTGTAATTGTATGTAATCCGGATCGCACCTCCAGCTTAAACTCCAACGCTTTCATTCTTTTTGGGGCTTTGGATAAAATTAAGGTTCATATGGCAGAATCGATGTCAGAGGAGACTCAACCCAAGTGTCACAAAGAAGTGGAAACGCACCTTGCAGGGGCTCGGGAAGTGCCTGCAGAGTCACAGA
Organism: Nomascus leucogenys; assembly: GCF_006542625.1. NCBI lineage: Eukaryota > Metazoa > Chordata > Mammalia > Primates > Hylobatidae > Nomascus > Nomascus leucogenys. The sequence continues at coordinate 82,897,783 of NC_044400.1, read as the reverse complement.
GACGGCTCTGGCGGTCGTCAGCCCGGAGGCCGGCAAGCGTGGGGAGCTGCTTCCTCAGCCTCTACGGGAAAGGTGGGCGGCAGCAGCCATTTTGGAACGCAAGCAGCAGCCATTTTGGAACGCAGGCGGCAGCCATTTTGGAACGTAGTGCGATGGCGCCCAGCACGTGTGGAGTTCACCCAGCGTCCCACTCCTGGGCGGCGGCCTGCTAGGGTGGGTGCTCCTCTGTGGAGAAACGTGCCCACACACGCTCGCACACCGTCTGTCTCGGCAGCGGCCCTGGCGTGCGGCTGGAGACAAGGTGATATCTTGGGCGTGTGGCCATAAGGCCACCGCACATCCACGGCAGGGAAGCCCGGGGCCTGGAGAGGGAGGGAGGGGCTGCTGTGGGCGCTGTAGCCGGAGAGCCACAGGCAGACAAGCGCGTCGCAGAGCCCATGTTTGGAAGGCAGAAATGAAAAACAATCATGTATGAATATGCCCATGTTGTTATGATTATCTAAAGACAGAAGGAGGATGGGAGGGTTACACACCAGGTTCACACTGAACCCAAACCCTGAAAAACATAACAGGTGTTCCTTTCAAGCTCTCATGGAATGCTTACAAGGGCTGGGTGTCAGTCTGCACCACAATGAGATACGGCTCACACCCACTCAGACGGCTATTATCAAAAACCAGGAAATCACAAGTGTTGGCAACAACGTGAAGAAACTGGAACCCTGTGCCTTGTTGTTGGGAATGAGAAACAGCGCAGCTGCTGTGGAAACAGTCTGGCAGTTCCTCAAAAAATTAAACATAGAATTGCCATATGATCCAGCGATTCCATTTCTGGGTATAGACCCACAAGAACGGAAAGCAGAGACTCTCACAGATACCTCCATACCCCTGTTCATAGCAGCATTAACCACAATAACCAAGAGGGAGAAACAACCCAAGGCATCCATCAGCACATGAACGGACAAGCACAATGTGGTGTAGAAGAATGGAATATTATGCAGCCTTAAAAAGGGATTAAGTTCCAACACAGACTGCAACATGGATGAACCTTGAGGACACTATACTAAATGAAATAAGCCAGACACAAAAGGACAAATAGTGTAAGATTCCACTTACATGAGGTCCCTAGAGTAGCCAAATTCATTGAGACAGGAAGTAAAGTGATGGGTGTGAGGGGCTGGGGGAAGGTGAGTGGGGAGTGAGTGTTTAATGTAGACAGTTTCAGTTGGAAATCATGAAAAGTTCTGAAAATAGAGGTGTTAGTTGCACAACATTGTGATGTACTTAATGCCACTGAATTGTGCACTTAAACAGTAAATTTTATGCTATATATTTTACCACAAAAAAGAGAAGCAAAGCATATACCTGACTTCAAACTATACTACAAGACTGCAGTAACCAAAACAGCATGGTACAGGTACAAAAACAAACACATAGAACAATGGGACAGAATAGAGAACTCAGAAATAAGACTGCACACCTACAATCATCTGATTTTCAACAAACCTGACAAAAACAAACAATGAGGAAAGGATTCCCTATTTAATAAATGGTGCTGGGAGAACTGGCTAGCCATATGAAGAAAATGGAAACTGGACCCCTTCCTTACACCTTATACAAAAATTAACTCAAGGTGAATTAAAGACTTAAATGTAAAACCCAAAAGTATAAAAACCCTAGAAGAAAATCTAGGCAATACCATTCAGGACATAGGCAAGGGTGAGAATTACATGATGAAAACATCAAAAGCAATTGTAATAAAGCAAACACTGACAAATGGGAGCTAATTAAAGAGCTTCTGCATGGCAAAAGAAACTATCATCAGAGTGAGCAGACAACCTACAGAATCGGAGAAACATTTTTCAATCTATCCATCTGACAAAGGTCTAATGTCCAGAATCTACAAGGAACCCAAGCAAAAGACATTTATGCGGCCAACAAACCTGTGAAAAAAAGCTCAGCATCACTGATCACTAGAGAAATGCAAATCAAAACTGCAATGAGATACCATCTCACACCAGTCAGTATGGTGATTATTAAAAAGTTAAGAAACAACAGATGCTGGGAAGGTTGCAGAGAAATAGGAACACTTTTACACTGTTGATGGGAGGGTAAATTATTTCAACCACTGTGGAAGACTGTGGCGATTCCTCAGAGACCTAGAACCAGAAATACCATTCGACTCAGCAATCCGGCTGGCAGGTGCAGCAAACCACCACGGTACACATTTACTACCTATGTAACAAACCTACACATCCTGCACATGTATCCCAGAACTTAAATTTTTTTTTGTTTTTGAGATGGAGTTTCACTCTTTGTTGCCCTGGCTGGAGTGCAGTGGCACAATCTCGGCTCACTGCAACCTCTGCCTCCTGGGTTCAAGAGATTCTCCTGCCTCAGCCTCCCAAGTAGCTGAGATTATGGGCAGGTGCCACCATGTGCAGCCAATTTTTTTGTGTGTGTGTATTTTTAGTAGAGATGGGGTTTTCACCGTGTTGGTCAGGCTGGTTTCAAACTCCTGACCTCAAGTGATCGCCCTCCTCGGCCTCCCAAAGTGCTGAAATTACAGGCGTGAGCCACCTTGCCAGGCCTTAAATTTTTTTTAAAACAGAGAAGCATACATTTTAAATGATTTATAATCTCACCTGTTAAAAAAATGTTAGGCCACCTCTGTTGACATTTGTCTTTCTTGATGTATATGAATCTCAATGTGTTTTCCAGAGCAGAAATAAGGCTCCATGCTTTGGCTCAGAGTCACGGCACAGGTGCAGCACAACCAGGAATAAAAAATCCTTGCCGGGTGCGGGGGTCACACCTGTCATCCCAGCACTTTGGGAGGGTAAGGTGGCTGGATTGCTTGAGCCCAGGAGCTCAAGACCAGCCTGGGTAACATGGCAAAACCCTGTCTCCACAAAAGAATTATGAAAAATTAGCCAGGCATGGTGGCGTGCACCTGTGGTCTCAGCTACCCGGGAGGCTGAGGCGAGAGAATCTCTTGAGTCTGGGAGGTGGAGGTTGCAGTGAGCCAAGACCCTGGCTCAAAATAAAAAATAAAAAAAAATCCTCCCCCTGGACCCTTGTAAATGTAACATCTCTCTAACAACAGATGAGTTGGAAAATATTAAAACCACAGTGACCACATCTCCAGGAACTGGATGTATTGAGGCCTCGATCCAGCGGCATCTCAGGGCTGGCCCATGCTGTCCACTCCCTGAAATGCTCACGCTCCCGGCAAGCCCAGGCACACACAGCAAAACACACCTCACTCCAGCCGCCAGAGAAAAAGCAACCAAACCAACCAAGGCAGGCAGAGGAAAGGAGTTTGCAAAGCTAACAGCAAAACGAATCTGTCCAGAAAGACAAACGTCAAGAGTCAGCAGTTCAGGAGGTGGGTCTTGAACCTCCCATAAAACAGGCATCGGGCAGCTGCTCAGAGTGAGAAGACAGAAAGAAGCCCGGGAAACGATTGAGAACTAGCCACACCTAGACAGGAAATAAATGGTCAAATAATATTTTACACACACTTTCCTAATACACTTAAAAACTTGAATGAAATGGATTGTCTTTAAAACCCGTTGTAAAAATCTGAGAACGACGTCTAAGAATTCACAGATGGATTCTTTCAAACATTCAAGAAGCAGATAATTCCAATGATATTTAGAATGTTCTTGGAACGGAGAAAAGGAAATCCTCTGGGTTATTTTTGTGAAATTAACATAAGAGCGATGCCAGACATTGGTGGAGAGATAGCGATAGAGATAGAGAGAGCGTGAGTGCGCGGGCGGCAGGCCGGGCTCCAGCAAGAATGTCAGTGCTGAACGCTGGGCCAGAGCGGGAGGAGTGTCTGGCGTTCCTTACTGAATTCCATGGGAAACACAGTGAGTACTCAGTGGGGCTCATTTTAGCAAAGTGAGGATAGTTCAATATTCAAACACGATTATGCTCTTCACGCTGTGAACCATATCTCGGTGCTATTCTCAGGGCTGTCGGGTGGCTCTCGCCACCCCACGTCCTCGCCCACAGACAGTGGAACGGGGATGACTCCCCAAGGCCCCTTCAGCCCTGAGTAGGGCAGGAGGGCATGGGGTAGGGCCTGGCCAAAGCTTCCCATTCTCCCCGACAAAGGGGCCCAATGGCCACCAAGCCTCTGCCCTGCCTCCCTCCCTCACTCAGCCTTGAACATGGACACATGGCCTGAGGGGATGGGGGGGGACCTCAGGCCGTGGGGTCCACATGTGTGACCACTTCATGACCATCACAAAGGTAGGCGTCCTCTGTAACTCTCAGAACCCAACTTTTAAGCAGCTTTATGGAGGTAATTGACATACCCTAAGTCTGTTTTGACGCGTGTATATGTGTGTGAAGCCATCACCGCAATCAAGACGGTGGACACGTCCAGCCCTCAGGTTTCATGGTGGCCTGTGTGGCCCCTTCCACCCACCACTCCAGCCACTGACCTACCTCCTGTCACTATGGATTATGGGCTTTCTCTAGAACTTTATATAAAGGGACGCAGGCAATACGTGGTATCTGCAGCAGGCCGGGGGACTGGCCCCGTTTACTGAGTTTGCTGCTTTCTGGGATGCCCTGTCACACCAGGAGCTCACCCCTCTCCATGCTGAGCAGGACCCCACAGCGTGGATGCACACAGCTCCTTCACCCGCCCACCTGTGCGTGAACCGTGGGTTGTTCCCGCACATGTCCGTGTGGATCTGTGCTTTCATTTCTCTTGGGTCAACGTCTAGGAGCAGAATTGCTCAGTTGTGTATTAAATTTCTATTTTGCTTTTTAAGAAACAGCCAAGCTGTTTTCCAGTGTGGTTGTGCCATTTTAAGCTCCCACTGGAGAGCATGAGGGCGTGGGTTTCTCCACATGCGTGAGTGGCTCTGTTGACTCCGGCCGCCCTAGTGGGTGTGGTGGCATCTCGCTGTGGTGTGTCCCTGTGACCAGCACTGCCGAACATCTTCATATATCCTTAATAATCATTCCTTTAATTCCCGTATCTTCTTTGGGGGAATATCTATTCAAATCTTTTGCACATTTTCTTCTTTTTCTTTTTCTTTTTTTTTTTTTTTTGAGTTGGAGTTTCACTCTTGTTGCCCAGGCTGGAGTGCAATGGTGTGGTCTTGGCTCACTGCAACCTCCACCTCCTGGGTTCAAGCGATTCTTCTGCCCCAGCCTCCCAAGTAGCTGGGATTACAGGCGCTTGCCACACCTGGCTAATTTTTGTATTCTTAGTAGAGGCAGGTTTTCACCATGTTGGCCAGGATGGTCTTGAATTCCTGAACTCAGGTGATCTGCCTGCCTCAGCCTCCCAAAGTGCTGGGATTACAGGTGTGAGCCAGCACGCCCAGCCTCTAATTTCCTTTTTTTTTTAATAAGAAGTGGGACCTTGCTCTGTCACCCAGGCTGGAATGCAGTGGTGAGATCATGGCTCACTGCATCCTTGAACTCCTGCGCTTAAGTGTTCCTCCCACCTCTGCCTCCCAAGTAGTTCAGACCACAAGGGCACACTGCTGTGCCCAGCTAATTTTTAAATTTTTTATAGAGATGGGATCTCACTACATTGCCCAGGTTGTCCAGGCTGGCCTCAAACTGCTGAGCTCAAGTGATCTTCCCACCTTGGCCTCCAGTCAGCTAAGGCTGCAGGTGCATACCACCATGCCCAGCTAATTTTTTTTTTTCCATAGAGATGGGATCTTGCTATGTTGCCCAAGCTGGCCTGGAACTCCTGGCCTCAGGCAATCCTTCCTCCTCAGCCTCCCAAAGTGTTGGGATTACAGACATGAGCCACCACACCCAGCCTCTAATTTCCACTTTGATTTCTTCCTTGGCTCGTGGGCTATTTAGAAGTGTGTTCTTTAGTTTCCAACTGTTTGGAGGATTTTCTAGATACCTTTCTTTCTTTATTTCTCATTGCATTTCATTGTAGTTGGGAGAATATATTTTGCATGACGCAAACCCTTTCACGTGCGCTGAGACTTGTTTCAGGGCCTCGAATATGGTCTGTCTTGGCAAATGCCCCATGTGTGCTTGAAAAGAAGGCCTGCTCTGCTGTCGCTGCTCAGAGCGTCTGTGAACATCAAGCAGGTCAGCCTGGCTGGCTGTGCTGCTCAGGTCCTGTCTGTCCTTTCTGCTTCTTTGTCCTTTGGGTACCAGTTTTTGAGTTGAATATCTCCAGCTAAAACTGTGGGTTTGTGTGTTTCTCCTGTGATCTCCTTCTGTCTTTGCTGACATATATTGGAACTCAGCTGTCGGGTATAGAAGCAGTTGAGACCATGATGTCCTCTTGATTAACTGACCTCTTAATCACCAGGAAATGACTTCCTTCATCCCTGGCAGTATTTCTGGCACTGAAATCTCCTTGGTCTTATATTAATATAGCCACTCAAGTTTTCTTCTTATTTTTTCCTATCTTTTCACCTTTACCTGACTAGAGTCTTTATATATATATATTTATTTATTTATTTGAGACAGAGTCTTGCTATGTCACCCAGGCTGGAGTGCAGTGGCATGATCTCGGCTCGCTGCGACCTCTGCCTCCCAGGTTCACGTGATTCTCCTGCCTCAGCCTCCTGAGTAGCTGGGACTACAGGCGCCCACCACCACGCCCGGCTAATTTTTGTATTTTTAGTAGAGACAGGGGTATCACCGTGTTGTCCAGGATGGTCTTCATCTCCTGACCTCAGGTGATTCAGTTGCCTCAGCCTCCCAAAGTGCTGAGATTACAGGCAGGAGCCACCGCACCCAGCAGAGTCTTTTTATATTTAAAGTGGGTTTCTCGTATGTAGCACAGAACTGGGTCTTGATTTTTTATCCAATCTGACAATTCTGCCTTTTAATGAGAGTGTTCCCAACAGACAGAGAAGAAAAAGTCATAAATCACAGGGTGTCCATCAGAGTAACAAGAAGGGTATGGGCTTCAGTGTGGGGAAATTATCTTCAGACAGAATACTGCTCAAATCCCACCTAACAAAGTTCCAAACTAAGAGAGGACCAAACTCTTTCTAAGTAACTTGACCACATCAAGAGCAAAACTCAAGAATATACTTGAGGGCCAGGCACGGTGGCTCATGCCTGTAATCCCAGCAGGTTCCTAATGCTGGGTGTCCTAACACCGGGTGTCCTAACGCCGGGTGTCCTAACGCCAGGTGTCCTAACGCCAGGTGTGCTAATGCTGGGTGTCCTAACGCCGGGTGTCCTAACGCCGGGTGTCCTAATGCCAGGTGTCCTAACGCCAGGTGTGCTAATGCTGGGTGTCCTAACACTGGGTGTCCTAACGCTGAGTGTCCTAACGCTAACGCTGGGTGTCCTAATGCTGAGTGTCCTAACGCTAATGCTGGGTGTCCTAACGCTGAGCGTCCTAACACTGGGCGTCCTAACGCTGGGCATCGTAACGCTAACGCTGGGTGTCCTAATGATGGGTGTCCTAACGCTGAGTGTCCTAACGCTGAGCGTCCTAATGCTGGGTGTCCTAACACTGGGCATCGTAACGCTAACGCTGGGTGTCCTAATGCTGGGTGTCCTAACGCTGAGCGTCCTATGCTGGGTGTCCTAACGCTGAGCGTCCTAACGCTGGGTGTCCTAACGCTGGGTGTCCTAACGCTGGGTGTCCTAATGCTGGGTGTCCTAATCGCTGAGCGTCCTAACGCTGGGTGTCCTAACGCTGGGTGTCCTAATGCTGGGCGTCCTAACGCTGGGTGTCCTAATGCTGGGCGTCCTAACGCTGAGTGTCCTAACGCTAAGGCTGGGTGTCCTAACGCTGGGTGTCTTAACGCTGAGTGTCCTAACGCTAAGGCTGGGTGTCCTAACGCTGGGTGTCTTAACGCTGAGTGTCCTAACGCTAAGGCTGGGTGTCCTAACGCTGGGTGTCTTAACGCTGAGTGTCCTAACGCTAAGGCTGGGTGTCCTAAAGCTGAGTGTCCTAACGCTAAGGCTGGGTGTCCTAACGCTGAGTGTCCTAACGCTGGGTGTCCTAATGCTGGGTGTCCTAACGCTGAGTGTCCTGATGCTGAGTGTCCTAACGCTGGGTGTCCTGATGCTGAGTGTCCTAATGCTAAGGCTGGGTGTCCTAATGCTGAGTGTCCTAACGCTGGGCGTCCTAACGCTGGGTGTCCTAACGCTGGGCGTCCTAATGCTGGGTGTGTTAATGCTGGGCATCCTAAGGCTAACGCCCGGTGTCCTAATGCTGCCTGCTCTAATGCTGGCTGTCCTAATGCTGGCCGTCCTAATGCCAGGCACCCTTACAAATGATAGTGTACTGAGTTTTGTTTAAACATGATGGATTGAACATATATGCTTATTGACACGCCTTTCCACAACCCCACTAAGATGGGAGTAAAGAAACTGAACAGGTTGGGCGCAGTGGCTCACATCTGTAATCCCAGGACTTTGGGAGGCCGAAGTGGGCAGATCATGAGGTTAGGAGATCAAGACCAGCCTGGCCAACATGGTGAAACCCCGTCTCTACTAAAAATACAAAAATTAGCTGGGTGTGGTGGCAGACACCTGTAGTCCCAGCTACTTGGTAGGCTGAGGCAGGAGAATTGCTTGAACCTGGGAGCCGGAGGTTGCAGTGAGCCGAGATTGTGCCACTGCACTCCAGCCTGGGTGGCTGAGCGAGACTCTGCCTCAAAAAAAAAAAGAGAAACTGAATAGTATAATTTCACAAGAATAACACAAGAGAGGAGAGCCCAGGTAAATGTGGTATCAGATTGGGGACGACGGAAAGCAGGTGCACGGATGGGCTCTGCAGAGGTATCAGATTGGGGATGATGGAAAGCAGGTGCACGGATGGGCTCTGCAGAGGTATCAGATTGGGGATGATGGAAAGCAGGTGCACGGATGGGCTCTGCAGAGGGAGATGCTGCTGAGAAGCTGACCAGCCGGGCGGAACCCCAGGAAGACTCTGGGACTGGAGGCCCTGCTGTCAGACGAGTGGGGCAGACACGAGGGATAGTGAAAGGTCTGTATAAAGGGCACTGGGCCCACCACCCACGTGGCAATGAGATATCAAGAAATCATTTCCTTGGAGAAACTGAACCAGAGACCCCCAGACTCAGGCCAATCCTCAGGCACCAATCCTAAAGGGCAGAAGCGACTCCTTGAAAACAGAGAGTTCAGGGAATATCTGCAACCTACAGAACCCTCACGCAAGCTCAGTCCACTGCCCTGCTCATGGGTCCGCCATCCAGCCACACAGAATCCATTTCTGGGGAGATGGAGCCACACTCCCCGAAAGACCTAAAGGGCCTGACCTGTGCGGATTCCCGAGCATAAAAGCCAGCTCGCCATGTTCGCCCCACAGGTAAGCCGAGAATTCCCACACACGCACAGAAGACTTCCAGCAGCTTTTCCTGACTCGCTGAAACATAAATGTGCATCCAGGGAAAGTCTCCGACACAAAGAAAGCTGCAAGCTAAATGGACAGAAAAGGAGCTTGTAACAAAATGACACAGCAAAGGCCACTGCCTGGGCATCAGAGGCAGAGCCACACCTGGGTGACCCAAGCCAGCGGCCAGACATGTGAACTCAGAGGCCTCTCTCCCATCCAGCAGGTGGAACCTTTGCTTTTCCACCACTTGCTCTGAAAGGACCGTACAGGTATCTGCCTGCAAATGTAAGGGACCCACACTCCACTTCCTCTTACAATCATGCTAGCTGTCCCCATTCTGCCTGATTTTTTTTTTTTTTTTTAAGACGGAGTCTCACTCTGTTGCCAGGTTGGAGTGCAGTGGTGCAATCTCAGCTCACTGCAACCTCTGCCTCCTGGGTTCAAGTGATTCTCCTGCCTCAGCCTCCTGAGCAGCTTGGACTACAGTCACCCGCCACCACGCCCAGCTAATTTTTATATTTTTAGTGGAGACTGGGTTTCACCATGTTGGCCAGGCTGATCTTGAACTCCTGACCTCAGGTGATCCGCCCACCTTGGCCTCCCACAGTGTTGGGATTACAGGCGTGAGCCACTGCACCTGGCCCTCTTCCTGACTTCATTCCTGCCTCATGCGACCCAGAGATGGAGGATGGCCCCCGAAACACAGCATCCTCTCTGCCAGGATCTGTGGCAAAAATCCTTGAACTTGTTTCCTATTGCAGTGGTGGATTGAATCTGTGCCTTAAATCTGAAGAACCAGGGGCTACCCCAGGCCAGGTTTTCCCCCAGGAGTCTGGGAGGAACACAAAGTTGGAGTCCCTGTGCCAGGGTGATGGCCAGGCAGGCATAGCCTGTACACGGGGCAGACACAAGCCACGGGGCATCTGCCAGTATGAACAAGTGTCCTGTGTGAGGGGCCCCCAGCCATGGGTTGGGTAACTATGGTTCAAGCCATCCACCAGGTGAAAGAAGGATTCCGTGAAAGGCACCGGGTCTGGCCCCATTCATTTCCCATTAGGGCAGGGCTGCCAGCTCTCACACACTGGAACCCCAGTTTATCTGGGGGCTCCCAAAACAGAGCCCAGAGACAACACAGAGAACAGAGGAAAACTTGTAAAGAGAACGAAAATTTAGAAAACAGAAAAGAGCTCTTGGAAATTAAAAATATAAATGCAGAAATTAAAAATTCAGTTGAAGTGTTAGAAGATAAAAATAAGGGGTCGGGCGTGGTGGCTCACGCCTGTAATCCCAGCACTTTGGGAGGCTGAGGCAGGTGGATCATCTGAGGTCAGGAGTTCAAGACCAGCCTGGCCAACATGGTGAAACCCCATCTCTAGTAAAAATACAAAAATTAGCCAGTCATGGTGGCGAGTGCCTGTAATCCCAGCTACTCAGGAGGCTGAGGCAGGAGAATCGCTTGAACCCGGGAGGTGGAGCTTTCAGTGAGCTGAGATTATGCCACTGCACTCCAGCCTGGGTGACAGAGCGAGACTCTGTCTCAAAAAAAAAAAAAAAATGAACGACAGAACAAAGAAAAGACTTTATAAGAAGGGTAATCGCAGTGCACTGCAGGGCTCGGCGCTGAGCAGTATTTACATACAGCCATGGAGGGGCATGGGAGCAGGTTTGTAAGCACCGAATGCTCTGGAACCGTTATGGGAGGTTAACACCTGGCGTCCGAGATGACCTCATGTGGCACTTACTCAGAAACATGACACACACCTCTGAGTGGGGCAGCTTGAGAAGTCCATCATTGTAAGTTCCACAGTACTTTGTTCAGTCTCAGCTGCAACTGTAACAGGTTTCACAGGTCATAAATCTCAGCGGCACTTGGAGAAGCACCGTGAGAGGCTGTTGATACAAGTGTTTGCCACTGCAAACCTGGCCTCTGCCCAGGTTCTTGTTACAACGGGTGGGGAAGTTGCAGACATTTACACATGACTTCCGACTTCCGTAACTTGGACTTCGGTCTCTACTTATTCCATATCCCATCACCAAAAAGTTGACTTTCTGTCTAAATGTCTACAAAATAATCAAAGACTTCCCTGAACTATCCACCCATTCAAAGATCTTTTGTTGTCTGTCCTTGAGAATATAAATGCCTGTTAACGAAAATTACATTTGTTACAATGTTTATTGCTGGGCTATTTAAGTTATATTCATCTTGGAGGCTGGTTCTTCTCACCAGCTTGAGACGTCAGCTCACTGATTGCACTCATTAGTCCTAATAAATCAACAGCACTAGCAACTTTGCAGTGTCTCTTAAATTTACAAGTGGATCTGAAGGCATTCTCTGTGAAAATATTCTTTTTTTTTTTTTTTTTTTTGAGACAGAGTTTCGCTGTGTCACCCAGACTGGAGTGCAGTAGTGCAATCTCGGCTCACTGCAACCTCCACCTCCCGGGTTCAAGCGATTCTCCTGCATCAGCCTCCCGGGTAGCTGGGATTACAGGCGGCCACCACCACGCCCGGCTAACTTTTGTATTTTTAGTAGAGACAGGGTTTCACCATGTTGGCCAGGCTGGTCTTGAACTCCTGACCTTGTGATCCACCTGCCTCGGCCTCCAAAAATGCTGGGATTACAGGCGTGAGCCACTGCGCCCAGCCAAAAATATTCTTAAATGAAGTGATGAGTGATTTCAAAACAATGCAGTATCTCAATTTTCCCAGTGATTTTCTCAAATCACTTCTTTATACTTATTATTTGAATTCTCTTCCTAGCCTGGGAAACATGGTGGGACCCTGTCTTAAAAAAAAAAATTAGCCAAGTGTGGTGGTGCACACCTATAGTCCCAGTTATTCAGGAGGCTAAGGTAGAAGGCTCACTTGAGCCCAGGAAGTTGAGGCTGCAGTGAGCTGTGATCGCTCCACTGCACTCCAGCCTGGGCGACAGAGCGAGACCCTGTCTCAAAAATTACAAAGACCAAAAGATGGGAGAGGAGTAGGAAGAGTATAAAGTGCGCAGAAGTCCTGAAGTGTGTTGGCAAGGACTGGAAATATACTGCATCATTTTCAACTCTGGCAATTAGAGCTTACGTCATGTTTTCAAAGAGCACGCACATTCCAATGCACTGCAGAGGTTTTAAAGAGAAAATGTGGTCCCTACATTAAGTTAAAATAAATGAAACAGCAAGAAAGCGTTTAAAAAGGCAACAACGAAGATGACAGAGGTTAGATCCCATATGTTGGTCAAAACAGTGCCCATTAAACAGATGCATTAAGTCTCCAATTAGATAAAAAAATGAAATCCAACTACATGTATTTCTGAATGGCAACCCACATAAAGTGACAGAAATGTTAAGCAAGGCTCAGCAGGGGCATACTGGGTGAATGTAAAAAAAAAAAAAAAATCAGGCCGGGCGCAGTGGCTCACGCCTGCAATCCCAGCACTTTGGGAGGCCGAGGCAGGTGGATTGCCTGAGTTCAGGAGTTCGAGACCAGCCTGGGCAACACAGTGAAACCCCATCTCTACTAAAATACAAAAAAAAGTTAGCCAGGCGTGGTGGCAGGCACCTGTAATCCCAGCTACTCAGGAGGCTAAGGCAGGAGAATCGCTTGAACCCAGGAGGCAGAGGTTACATGAGCTGAGATCGCGCCACTGCACTCCAGCCTGGGCAATAGAGCGAGACTCTGTCTCAAAGAAAAGAAAAGAAAAGAAAAAAAATCAGTCCAAGGAGACTCCTAGGCAAAAATTAAAACAAGACCCAGCATAATCAGGATAATTTAATATTAATTAAGAGAAAAATTTTAAGTAAGGATGAAGCATCAGGAATCCCTACACACTGATGACTGCATAGGAGCAGATGACCTGCAGTGACCACCCCATTTCCTCGCGCCCCCTTGGCCATGAGGATTCCCTCCTCCAGGCCCTGGGGCTCCCTTCCCCTCCGCTTCCATCTGGAGATGCTGCTGGCCAGAGAACCTCCCCGGATGCCCGTTGGAGGGTGCATTGTTCCCACCAGCCATGAGGGGAGGTCCTGTGGGCACCCTGGACGTGGTAATTCAGAGTATTTTCCCCATCCGGTGTCAAGGAATAAACCAGCATCCAAGAAGCCAAGTCTGACACGGGACACTAGAGGCGCCACCACCCTCAGGGCTGGCTCACCGTCCACCTGTCATCCCTGAGCGCATTGGGCAAAGTCAGAAGAATGACCACAGATGAATCTGGTATAAAAGAAAGTTGGCTTTTGGCTCCTGTTCTTGCACTGCAGACAAGCCCACGCCCCTCCTGAGAGCTGGGTGTCCAGCCTGCTGCCCGAGAGGCCCCAGTGCAGCTGAGCACAAGTCCAAGCCAAGCCCGGCTCGCCCCAGCCCTTGGAGAGGGGAGGCACCGAGGCGCTGGAGAGGTGTTGCAGCGCCGGGCTGTGCCCGCCTGACCTGCTCACCTGCTGACACCCAGGGGCCCTGGGCCTCGCTGGCCGCCACCACCTTGCCTTGTCAAGCCGACTGTGAACCCGCCCCAGCCCCGCCACGGGCCTCGGCTGCCACCGTCTGACATGGTGGCCTCACAGGTCCCCGGGCCCCGCGTCCAATGCACGTCCTGATTTCCTGCAATGCTCCCTCCGTTTTGCACCCATGCTGAAGTGCCACAAACACCTCTTCTCTCCTCAGCAACTCTGGTGGCTTTGCAGATCTTCATTAGCTCACCTGGGATGAGACGCCGGCCTGCGCTGGGGCCGGGGTCCTGCAACCATGGCCACGGCCCCCCGTCCACACCGCTGAGGCCAGGAAAGCCGCGCCATGTGAGTGACGGGAAGAGGCCGAATGAGGGCCAAGGATTACAACTGTCCTGGAAATCGGCGGCTGCGCCATCTGCCGCCGAGCTTGGCACTGCTTGGATCACTCATCGGCATGGCCACCTCGCCTCTGTCTCCACGCGTCCTCTCCTGAAAGCCAGGACCAGGTGCTGTCTCAGAGAGCGGGGCGCTCGGTTCCACAGCCAAGGACAGCAGTGCCCGCGGCCAAGGACGGTGCTGGACTGGATGGTGGAGCCGGAGGGTGGGGCCTCGCCTCATCCCGGGGGACCGCCTAGGGGAGTGGCCGCCAGGCACTCAGTGTCCCCTCGTCTGATCTCCGTGTCGACCAGGAGACCCAGGTTCTCTGAAGTTTGGCAGCATCAGATTTGCGTGGACTCAATGTTCATTCTGAAGCTTTCATCAGTTCCCTGTTCCGTCTGATGTCCCAGCATTAAACGCTCTGCGCTCCCCGTGCGAGTCCAGCAGCGTCTGATGGCAGCAGAGCCGGACTGAAGTCCTGTCAGGCAGGAGCTATTGAAACAAACGCTCTAACCCCAACCGGAACATCTCGCCCACCAGTGAGGCAAAAACATAAGTAACTTTGTCCATTGAAGTGCATAATACCCATTTTATTCCCAAGTTGGGGCTAAAGTATTTATAATTGAGTTGCAGCTTAATCAACCAGGAGCGTCCTCTCCGGAGGAAAGGGCTGCCCTTCACGGTTTCGGGAGGAAAGGCAGTTTCTCTGAAGTGTCCTTCCAGCCTCCCAGAAATCTGGGGTAAGAGGCATCTCTGCCGAACCCAGCAAAGTGAGCGAGTGCTTTCTCGACCACGCGGCGTTTGTGAAGTCTGTTCTGAACAAGTGTTGGTATTTTACTGTCAAGTGTTTGCAAACTGCCTTTTGAGCACATGCCTTGTTCCAAGTAGTAAGGCTGGGAAGGACACACTGCTGGGGGGTCATTGCCTAGCGTTTCTGCACCTAGAAACCAAGTCTCCCCAAGTTGGGTGTGAGTCAGGCACTGTGGGAGGCCTGCCCAACACCTGGCCCTTGTTTGGAGGAGGATGGGCCCACCTTGACCCCCACCTTCCTCTTCTACCTGTGGCAAGTAAATGCAAACCCTCCGTGAGAGTCCATAGAGACCACCACTAAACAGATGAAGGGGTTGCCCCTTAGCTCCTCTCTTTTTCCTTCCCTGACTATGGATGCAATGCTGGAGCAGCAGCAGCCACTTTGAGATTGTGAGGAGCAGCTGAGCATGAAAGATCCACTGAGGATGAAGGTGGCACCTGATGGCGCCAGGTCCCCAGTGGCGTTGCTGAGCAGCTGGGCCACCTCCTGACACATCATCACCCCAATTCAATCTTCTCCCCCTCTGATTGTTACTTGCAGCCAAAAGCATCTTCCCCACGTGGAATTCAAGAGCTTCACCTCCAGATCTGCTGCTGTCCCTGCAGCTCAGCCCAGCCTGCAGCTCCACCATCCTCTCAGGTCCAGCTCAGCCCAGCCTGCAGCTCCACCGTCCTCCCAGGTCCAGCTCAGCCCAGCCTGCAGCTCCACCGTCCTCCCAGGTCCAGCTCAGCCCAGCCTGCAGCTCCACCGTCCTCCCAGTCAGAGAGCCTGGTCAGTGGCCCAGTGGGACAGGAACTGGCAGAATCCCCCATTGCCTCAACCACCGGCAGCCTGTGGGGTCCCCAATAAACAGAGAAGGCTGAGCTCCAAACTGGGCAAGAAGAGAGAGGCAGGAGAGCCAGAGGGACCTCTGTCTGGGACAGGATGGACACCCAATCTTGCCCATGGTGTAAGTCTCGGGGTGGACACTGGGAATCAGGGCAGGACTGCCCAGATCCCAGCTGCCTCCATGGCCCTGCCTGAGGTCCCAGATGGTGAGTGCTGAGCCCCACTTGGTGCCGGGAAGGAGGAAGGAGGCGCCCCCTCCATCCCCATGGAGGGCTGGGGGAGATGCTGGTGTTGGCTGCAGTGTGGCTGAGGGTATCCATGGCCTGGACTCCTGGCTCTGGTGGTGTCTGCTCACAGAGGGAGATTCTTTCCCAACTGTGCCCCTCACCAGTCTCACATGAACCCCCAAGATGGACACCCCTTACCAGCCTCACATGAACCCCCAAGGTGGACACCCCTCACCAGCCTCACGTGAACCCCCAAGATGGACGCCCCTCACCAGCCTCACGTGAACCCCCAAGATGGACACCCCTCACCAGCCTCACGTGAACCCCCAAGATGGACGCCCCTCACCAGCCTCACGTGAACCCCCAAGATGGACACCCCTCACCAGCCTCACGTGAACCCCCAAGGTGGACACCCCTCACCAGTCTCACGTGAACCCCCAAGGTGGACACCGGTGGCCCCCACAAGCCCCTTGGGTTGTTCCTGCCAAGAACTCACAGCCCAGCCCCACGGGAGTGCAGAGGGGCTCTCCGACCGTGGATGGTCCTCGGTAGAACCTGCACTTCCTGCCTGGGCCGTCCATGAGACACTTCTCGTCCACCCCGGTCTCGGTGACCACAATCCTCCTCACGCCAAACCCAGGACCGCACCCCTGCGGTGCGTTCTCCCCAGACGTTCACCTCTTTCCCTCCCCATGTAGGACTGGACACAGAACCCCCCACCGTGCCACTCTCTGGGGACAAGGACAGCTTCTCCACCGAGCCCAGGCCAGGCTGCCCCCGCCCCGGGTTGGGCCTGGCTGGGTGAGGGGCATTCACTGCCAGACACCGTCCATCGTGACTGAACCACCAGAGTCACTGGACCTCCCCACACGTGGCAGAGCCCAGCATGGGTGAGTCCTGCCTTGGGCTCCGTCGCTGGGGCTGTCAGAGGCTCTCCTGAGTGTGCCCGGCTGCCTCCCACTCTGCACCCCAGCCTCTCTGCACATGCATCCTCCAAGCTGTCTCCCACCTGAAGCCCCTGCCCGCCTGCCCCGCACACTCCCGAGGACCTGAGCGTGTTTAAACAGGGTGTGTGTCACATCAAGGCGGAAGGACAGGACAGCGAGTGGCTGCCCGCTTCTGCCAAATTTAGCCCCATAAGGGTCTGTAGTGATCACAGCACCCACACGTGCCACATTCCTCCACGCTGTCCACAGAGCTCCCAGGCCATGTTTGCAACTTTCTGGCCTGAGGAAACCAGTTTCTTTAAATTACTCCCTTGAGAACCCTGGATCCGGACCCACGTGTTGTGGCGGGAGGGCCAGCCCCAGTTCAAGGCCACTTTTGCTGCAGAGGAGCCTCCCGCTCCCACACGAGTGGTCACCCCGAGCCACCATGCTTCCTTCCCTCGGTGGCCCCAACAGGGGCCCCTCCTTGAGACCCAGAGTTGGGTCAGATGAGCAGGCCCTGGGCCACTCACTCCTCAGCAAGACTCACACCTGCGGCCCAGCCTGCCGTGGACAGCCCTCGAGTGGCCTTGATTTAACCAGGCCCGTCCCCCTTCCCAGAGTCCCCGGCAGTTCCTCACCTCTTCCTCCTCTCTGCTGCGCCCTCTGACGGGCGTGCACGTGTGCATGTGCCATGCTGCCTGTGCTCCTGACCCTGACTCCTCTTAGCAGTTCATTTCTAATGCATTTTTCTCCCCACTGTCTCTCCCTCTGTCTCTGTCTCTCCCTCTCCCCACTGTCTCTCCCTCTGTCTCTGATTCTCCGTCTCTCCCCATCTCTGTCTCTGTCTCCATCTCTCTCTCTCTAACTCTGTCTCTGTCTGTCTCTCCTTCTGCCTCCACCTCTCCCTCTGCCTCTCTCTGCCCTCTTCCTTTGTCTGTCTCTCTCTGTATCCCTCTGTCTCTCCCTCTGCTCCCATCTCTACCTGTCTCTATTTCTCCCTGTCTCTCTCTGTCTCCCTGTCTCTGTCTCCGTCTCTCCCTCTTCCTCTGTCTCCGCCTCTGCTGTGTCTCCCCCTCTGCCTCTGTCTCTGACATGCCGTCTCTATTTTCACCTGTCTGTCCCTGTACGTGCCGAATAACACATTCGTGTCTTTTTCTCTGTCTCTGTTTCTGGGCTGTCATTTTCTTTCTCCAGCTCCCCTCCCCGACCCTGTTTCTGGGTTCGCCTCTGTCTGAATGGCTTCCTGGGTGCCTCCTGCTCCCTCGCCTGCCAGCTTCTTTGTGTCCGGGGCTTGGTCTGTTTCTCAATACTTCTCTTGGGGTCTCTGCCAAGCTCTGTCGTGCTGTCTGGAGGTTCCCCCATTTCCCATCTCTGTCTTGCTCTGTCTCACTCACACGCATCCTGAGACAGCAACAATGAGGCTCGCCGGGCGAGGGACAGAGGCGCAGAGGCAGAAAACAAGGTCTCGCCTGGAAGCCCCCCACCATCTCCTGCCCTCAGCAGCGCTGGCTCCGAGCCTCACGTGCTCTGCAAAGCCAGTGTGGGGTGCTCTGGGCAGCACTCAGCGTGGAGCCCCCCGGGGTCCGCCGGCTGTCCCCGCTCAGCTCCACCACGCTCGCTGAGCGACGCCTGCCCCGTTGCTGCTGCTGGAGAAACTTTGGGCTGCCATGAAACAAAAAGGGAATTCAGGCTGGTAATTACCCAGCTAATTTCAGTCGTGTAAACAGCCAAATAAGATATTTCAGTTTCTTACAAGCCCACCTTAGGGCCTGAATTAGCCACCTAATTAATTATCTAACAGCCTGGGACTCCCTGGGTGGAACGTGCGTCCCTCCCAGCGCAGACGCAGGCTTGTCCCTGAATCACGGCCCGGTGACACAATCATTATAATTAGACTCAACCTGCAGCTTACCCTTGACCACAAAATCTCAGGGATGTGGCCCCAGGCCAGGCTCAACATCTTTTCATTTAATTTGTGTTGAGTGGAAGCACAGCCACCCTCTGGGAGACAGCCAGGCAGGCAGCTCCTTTCCTGGGGGAAGCGGCGCCTGCCCTCTGTCCACCCTTGTCCCTAGCCCCTCGAATGCAGCTGACTCCCCCACGGCAGAAATGCTCCCAGGAGGCCTGACTCACACCAAGGTGTGAACGGCATCAGGTCAGGATGCTCCCCTGTGAAGGCCACCCAAGCGAGACATCTCTAGTGGTAGAATCGGGCACCGGCCACAGGTTCCCCTCACAGGAGTTCTGGGCACTGGTGCTGCACCAAGTAGCTGGGGGAACACAGGATGGACGGCTCTGAGCAAAACTGAGACTCGCCAGGACAGCCCCGAGGCCTGAGTGGACCCATCAGCTCTGCCGGGACACGTCTGTACCAGCATGGCCCAGGCCCTGCCCACCTCCTAGTCTAGGAACCCAGCCACTGCCCTTGGCATGGTCTCTGGCCACAATGACAGCCTTGGGCAAAGTGGGGACGAGGTTCCGTTCAAACAGCAGACAGCAGGTTGGAAGGGGCCTGCCCCCACCCCAGGACACACAAAAAAGGCTGCACATCCCGCTTGGGAGGCAGTGGAGACACAAGCCGTTTCGGGCCTTTTCCTTTGCTCCTGTAACCAGCAAGCCCTGGTTCCCTGAGGATGGCGCTGCCTCACCCAAGTGAAACCCACAGGGTCCTCGCCAGATGCACAGGCCAGCTCTGTCCCCACGCCTGTCCCTCAGGCCACCACCTGCATCTGCTCTCCCACCGCTCGGCTCTCCTCATCTGGAAGAAAGCCCCCTTGGGGACTGCCCAGCCCGGCCAGTTAAAATTGGCTCTGCAAAGCCTATGCCAGGGTGTCCACCCTCCCCCGGGACGTGCATCAGTGTGGTCCATGGGCTCTGCCCCAACCACAGCAGCAGGGCAGAGTGAGCTTACAGGGCAGCCCCTGTCCCGCCAGGGACACCAGTTCTGGCTCGGGGCCTCGAAAAGGGCTGGGCTGGGGGCGCTGCTGGGCACGGTCCTTGCTCCTCTGCCCCAGGCTCCTGTGGAGGGCTGCGTGGGTGGCTGTGTGGCTGCAGGGGCGCTGCTGCGGTGGGCCAGATGAGGAGCAGCTGCTGTGGTCTCTCCATGTCTGCCTGTCCCAGCGGCCCCGGCGCCTCAGCCCCTCCCCATCCCACCTCCCGCTTCCTACCTCCTAGGGCCTGCTTCATCACGAACTCCATGGCGATTGCTCTGATTCCACAGCGGCTCCTCCAAGGGTCAGAACTCACATGCAAGTGTGGCCAGGAGTGAGTGTTCTTCCTGGGGGAGAGTGAAGTGGTCACAGGTCACCCTGAGCAGGCCCCTGCCTGGTCTTCCCCAGAGACCATCATTCCTTACCCGCAATACCTTGTGGGCTGGACCCTCCCCCACCAGGAGCGGCTGCCTGGGAAGTCCTTCGTGAGGGGCTTCTGTCCCCACACCCAAACCAGGACCCCAGAGGACCTGAAAGTGGTCTCCCCAGCTCTTGGGTGTCTGAAGCCGCTGCAGGGAGGGCTGCTGACAGCTTAGGGGGCATCGCTCAGAGGCGCCTGGCGCCAGGCTGCGGAAGCAGGGGCGGGGCCCAGGGGGCGTTTGAAGGTGACTGCTCCGCTCTGCAGCTCAGTGTCTGGAGCGGCGCCTCAGTGGTGGTCCCGAGCCCAGGGACGTGGAGAAGGGTTGGGGGTGGGCCTTTGAGCCGGTGCCCTTCAGGGCGGGCTCCTGTGGCTTCTGACCAGGGAGGCTTCGGTGACCCTATGCCTGACGGCACTGCAGTCAGTGTGCCCCCGACATGGCCCCCGTAGAAGAGATCAGGGTTGGGGAGAAACTTCAGGGGGCTCAGCCTTCAGGGAACACGTGGGGACAGGGACAGAGCACCCCCGCCCCGGGGATGTGCATGGGGTGGGGTGGGGCGCTCTGGTCCCCTCTGGGGAAGCCGCTTTCTGAAATCACAGCAGCCGCAGTGCGCCCCCCGCTTTTGCGGGGTCTCTCCTATCAGGGAAACCCAGGTCCCTGGAGAGACACTGTTTGACCGTTCAGCCCTCGCCCTCCGCAGAGGAAGGAGACTCGCGCGGGGACTCGGAAGGCGGCGGGCGGGGAGCGCCCCTCGGAGCCTTTGCCGCAGCGCCGATTCTCCTCCAAACTTCTCCCCTGGCTCCCGCGGCGCGGGGAAGGAAGGCACGGCCGGGCCCCGCAAACCCGCAGGGCTCCAGCCCCGCCGCACCCGCACCCCTCGGCTTTGCGGGCGGCGAGCGGCCCTCAGGCGAGAGCGCGCCAGGAGAGGAAAGAAAGAGGGCGAGGGAGGAGAGGGGGAGCCTCGAGACAGGAAGAAGCGCGGAGGAGGCCGGGCGCGGGCCGGGACCGCGGGGGCCGCTTCAGCACCGCGGCAGTGGACAGCGCCCGCTCCGGACCCCGCGCGCGCCGAGCCCGGGAGAGAAGCGGGGGCTGCGGGGAGAAGCCGGGGTCGGGGGGAGAAACGGGGGCCGAGGGGAGAAAGAGGCCGGAGCCGGGGGAGAAGCCGGGGCCGGGGAGCGGAGGCCGGGGGGAGAAGCTGGGCGAAGCCGGGGCCGCGGGGAGAAGGGGGCCGGGAAGGAGAAACCGGGGCCGGCGGGAGAAGCGGGGAGAAGCCGGGGCCGGGGAGGAGAAGCCGGGGCCGGGGGGAGAAGCGGGGAGAAGCCGGGGCCGGGGAGGAGAAGCCGGGGCCGGGGGAGAAGCGGGGAGAAGCCGGGGCCGGGAAGGAGAAGCCGGGGCCGGCGGGAGAAGCGGGGAGAAGCCGGGGCCGGGGAGGAGAACCGGGGCCGGGAGGGGAGACCCGGGGAGCGGAGGCCGGGCGCGCGCTGCGCTCGGGACGCGGTTACCTTCCCGGGGCGCGGGCGGTCAGCGGCGGGGCGCGCTCGGGCCGGCTGGGTCCATGTGGCGCCCGGTGAGCTGCGGCGGCGGCTGAAGGGCACCGCGAGGAGGGCGCGTCACTCGGAAGCGCTCCCCGCCCCCCGCCCGCGTCCGAGCGTGACGAGCAGGGGGAGGGGAACGCCGAGGGGCGGGGCCGCGGCGCCGGGCGGGGGCGGGGGCGGGGGTGGACCCGAGTGAAGCGCCCCCGCCTCCCTCCATCCCAGCCCGGGCGCGACCTTCCCCGGCCGGCGCCTGCGACCCCCGCCCGCCCCTGATCTGGACGCCCCCGGCCCTGCCCCCCCGCCCCCAGCCCGACGGTGCGGGCCTGCTCCCTACAGGGTCCGCGGGGGGCCGGTGGGTGCGAAACCCTCGGGCAGAGAAGTCGCTGCCTCCCGGGTGGAGGGGTTAGGGGGAGTCGCTGCCCCCCCATTCTCCGGTGACCGTGCCCCTGAGTGCCGCCTGCCGCCCCGACCCCTCTGCCCCGCCCTCCCCCCATCGCAGGGCGGGAGAAGGGGGCCCCCAGACCCCCGAAAACCCACCCAAGCCCCTCGCCGCCGGAGACCCGCAGGCCGGCCCGGGCTCACTTTCAGTGTAACGGAGTCGCTGTTTCCTTTAGCGGGACGAAGGCCAGAGACCCCACCGCTCCCTCCCCTGGCCCCCGGGATTTCCTCTGCAGCGGACGCGGCACTGCGGGAGAGCGGGGTCGCCGCAAGGTCGGCCCTGCGGTTGGTGCTGTGCGGTGTCGGGAGCCAGGCGACGGGAGGGATGGGGCGCACCGGGACCCTAGAGCTGCCCTGTGCTCCTGGCGGGGTGGGGGTGGGGAGTGGGGAGGGGGGCCGCTGCCAGTGGCCGCCGCATTAACTTGTCACTGTCCCCTCCCAGCTGAGTCCCGGGGACTCTGCTGGCGCAGGGAGGATGCGGCCCCTCCCCCTCCTCAGCCCCATCCCCTCCGGTGCCCCGTGTTTAGCCTGAGCTCAGGAGGACTCAGAAGCCTGGACCCCCTAGCCTTGGCCCCAGCGCTTCTGCCCCTGTCCCCACTCCTCTGCTAACCCGGCAGGGGACCCTTCGCAGAGGAAGGGAGCCCTAGGGGAGAGTGAAGGGTGAAGGCACCAGGGCCGAGCCCATGGGGCTCCCCGAGGCAGCCACGAGGGTCCTGTGGGCCTGGGGGTTCACAGGCAACCTCCCAGAGGGGGACCCGTGCCCTAGGATTGGAGTCTTTTCAGCCTCCCTGGCTGGAAGCCATGGGCACCCCCAGCACCGTCCCTTCCTCTCTCCCTGGATCTGAGCCAAGTGGGCTCAGAAGGTTGGGCCCAGGGACAGGAGGCAGGACACATCCCCAGACCCCTTCCTGCCAGCCACCCCTGGGTCCCTGGTGGCCCGTCAGGTCATCTTCACCTCCCCTCGTGGGAGGCCTCAGTCCTCACGCACCTCCAGCTGGGTATGCTATGGAGTGGACTCTCTGTTTCCCGATGCCTGGGGGCCCGGCCTGAGCCCCAGCCTGGTCTACTCAGTCTGCCCCTCTAGTCTCCTCAGGACCTGGGAGGGACAGCAAGGGTGAGATGTTTGGGTCCAGGAAAGAGGTCACTTCTCAGCCCTGGCACTTTCTCTCTCCATCCCTAACTGGGTGGATAACCCAACAGCTAACCCTGACAGTAACCCCAGCGAGGACCCCAGGGGTGACCCCCTGAGCCCAGAGCCAGGCTCACGACTGACCCTGCCACCTCCACAAGCTGCATGCAAGGGAGATGCCAGTGCCTTTGGGACAGTCTGCACAGGAATGCAGGGAGGTGCCCACTCTTCCAAGCAGAAGCACTGGACTCCTAGGCTGACCCCTCCCTGTTCTACAACCCAGGCCAGGCTGAGCTCCAAGCACAGAGGACAGAGACCCTCTGCCAGCCCTCACGTTCTGCCCTGTCTTCCTCTGCCTCTCTCTGTCTCTTTCTCTGTTGCTGTATCTCTGTCACTGTGTCTTTCTGTCTCTGTCTCTATCTTTCTGTCTTTCTCTGTCACTGTATCTGTCTCTGTGTCTTTTTGCCTCTCTTTCTATCTCTGTCTCTGTCTTTCTGTCTCTGTCTCTTCTCTGTCACTGTATCTCTCTGTCACTGTGTTTTTCTGCCTGTCTCTCTGTTTCTATCTTTCTGTCTCTTTCTCTTCTTTCTGTCGCTGTATCTCTCTGTCTTTGTGTCTTTCTGCCTCTGTCTCTCTGTGTACGTCTCTGTGTCTGCCTGTCCCTATTTTTACTTGTTACATCCAGCCACACATGCAGTGACTCTTCTCAGCTCTCACACTTCTTTAGGCCCTAACCTGGGGGTGAGGGGGCCCAACCACAACTTGGGGGAAACAGACAAGGTTGGTGACAGCCCCAGGTCAGAGTGAGAGGTGCCCTGGGGAAGGGAAAGTCGGCATCTGCTGGAGGAATTGAGGGCAGTGCCCACTCGGTGTGTGAGCCGGGCCAGGGGAAGGGAAAGTGGGCATCTGCTGGAGGGCTTGAGGGCGGTGCCCGCTCAGGGTGTGTGAGCCAGGCCAGGGCTGCCCAGCTGGGATGGGAGTCACAGGCTGCTGGCCAGGAGCCACCCAGGCTCCGTTCCAGTGGCAGAGGGATGTGACGCAGCAAATGGCCTCTGCCTAGCCAACCCCCATGGGCCACTTGGCCACACCAGGACAGGTGCAGTTGGCCCTTCGAGTGCCCAGAGGAGGCCCTGGGCCCTGGAGAAGCCCCCAGACCTCCAGCCGGCTGGAAACAGGCAGGAGCTGGGCGAGAAAGGGGCCAGCAGGTTGCAGTCCAGGTTGAAGTCCAGGCAGGGAAAACATTTTGCAGGCTGGGGAAGAGCTGGAGGCCACCCTGTCCAGGCGGATGTTGGGATGAGGAGGAGGTGGGGTGTGGACCAAGTCGGGAGGAGCAGGATGGAGCTCCAGCGAGGGCTCCTCCAGGAGGTCGGCTTGGAGAAGCGTGAGTGCTTGGCTGGGCTGAGTCCTGGCTGTGGGGCCTGTGCCAGCCGGTTGGACATGGATGGTACCCCCTGCTCAGCCAGCCCTCTGCTCTTCAGATGCTCCATCCCCAGACAGCAGCCCCAGTGAGGCCAGGGACCCCAGGAGCACAAAGCAGGACTGTGTGAGGACCATGTGGCGCTGGGTTTGAGACCCTGCAGGTCACTCCAGACAGCAGGGAAAGGAGGCAGCTGCCCTGCTGCAACCTCCAGCTCTAGTCTCTCTGGAAGCACCTGCCAAGGCCTCCACTCCCACCCTGCTCTGATCTTCTGGGTCCTATCTGCCCATAGCCGTCCTGGGTGCCAGGCATCCTCCTTGCCCTGGGCCAGGAAAAGGTCCCGGAAGCACTATCAGGGTTTCCTGGAGTTGGCCTTCAGTCCTGGCATGGGGTGTGGCCAGGGGGCCATGTCCCCCACGGGCGCAGCAAGAGGGCAGGGCTCTGCCACACCACATGTGTGGATCCGGCCCACAGCACCCACCCAGAACCTTCAAACACAAACTTAATAGTTTGATGCGCTGAGTGATTCTGTCTGAGTGCCGACACCATCCACGCTGTCATTTTCCTGCTGGATTTTGATATTATTCCAAAAGTAACAACACGTGAAAAGCGTGAGCAAAGCAAGATGTAGACCCTCGCCGTTCGCCAGAGCTGGGGCAGGCCCTGGGCTGAGTGGAGGGTGTCCTCGCCTGGGAAGCTCCCTGAGCCCGTGCCCCTCCTCCCCTGGGTGAGAGAAGTCCAGCATCCGGCTGGGGGAGGCCAGCGCCTGGGAGGTCTGCCTAGTGGGCCCCTGGGAGCAGAGCAGACGTACTGCCGCAGCTGAGCGAACGCTTGTGCCCCAGGCCCTGCCCTGGGGTCCTGGGATCCACCATGCCCAGTCACACGGTGCCCAGATCTCATGCTGCCCCAGGGCACACATGGGGCCTGCTCTGAGCTGATCTCTGGCGGCCCAGCATGACCCCAACCATGCAGTCCGCAGCACCAGGTAGCCGGGTCAGCGGCATTCACCCCTGGCTGGAGGGAGCCTCCTGGGCTGGGCAAGGCCAGGTCCCGGGCCGCCCACCCGCCAGGCCAGGGCCCTCCGGCTTCAGGGGGAGCCACGGGCTCCAACCCTGCACTGAGTGTGGGGTGTGGATCTGGCCTCCTTCAGCTGGGGACCCTGATCCACCAGGGACCCAGGGCAACAAAACAGTGCCGGTGGGGAGTGGGCTTGGGGTGGAGAAACCCAGAGGCTGTGGAGGAAAGGGGTCTGGCTGTGGGCTGCAGCTGCTCGAGGGACTCTGCCCTCCCAGCCTCAACACCTCAGGGCAGGAAGGAGGGGCTTCAGGGGCCTTCTCGGAGGACAGGGTGAGAGACAGGGCATCCCGGAGAGGCAGGGCTGGCCCAGGGGTGTGGCTGGCTGGGTGGTGAGTACAGTGGGCTGCCCCTCCGGCAGCCCTGGTGCTCACTTAGGGAAAGGGTGTGCACGGCTCAGCCGGGCTGTGGGCTTCTCTGTGTCCCCTAGGGCTTGACCTCCTGGCCATCGGACTTTGTGTCCATGGGTGTGGTGGGGGCACAGTGGCAGAAGTGAGTCCCTGGGGCTGTCCCTGGAGGGCAGAGCAGGGGCATCTTAGGGTGGGGTGGGCCGGGGAAGGTGCGGGAGGGCAGCGCCGCAGGACAGGGCGGTCACCCCAGCGGTGTAGACAGCATAGCAGTGCTCAGCAGAGGGAGGGTGTCCAGCTCCAGGGAAGGCGCCTGGGCAGCTGGAGGCCAGCAGACAGGGGCGTTCACAGCACAGAAGTTGTGCATTGCAAACCAAGGCTTCCTGGGTCTCAGCTCCCCCTGCTCAAGGGCTCCTGCTGGGCTGGGGACACACGTGTGGAGTGGGCAGCCTTGGCCCTGTGTGGCCCCTCTCTGAGCTGCCTGCAGGAAGCTTCAGAGGCTCCCATGAGGCGATACGGGAGAAGCTGCTGCATAGGGTATGTGTATCCCACGGCCCCTGGCCCCGTCCACCCACCCTGCTCCTTTGCTTAGGCACTGGCTCAGCCCTCAGTAGCTCAGCCACCCACCAGCACACAGGTGTTTCCAGACACTGCTGGGAGCTGGGCACTTGTCCTGAGGAGGGCAGGTGGGGCTGCGTCCTCACAGGGTCGTGTGCTGGGAGGAGACAGTGGACAGGAGCCCAGGAGATGGCAGTAAGAACCCTGCAGGAGCCTGAGACAGAGTAGGGGGAGCACGGCTGTTGGGGAGTCAAGCCAGCCATGAATGACCGGATGTCACCCAGGCCCCATCACAGGTGAGGGGAGCATGGCCGGTGGGGGATCAAGCCAGCCCTGAATGACCGGATGTCACCCAGGCCCCGTCACAGGTGAGGGGAGCATGGCCGGTGGGGGATCAAGCCAGCCCTGAATGGCCGGATGTCACCCAGGCCCCGTCACAGGTGAGGGGAGCATGGCCGGTGGGGGATCAAGCCAGCCCTGAATGACCGGATGTCACCCAGGCCCGTCACAGGAAACCCAAGGAGCACCCACGGCGTGGGCCGAGGCCTGGGGCGGGCACAGAAAGGAGCCCTGAGTCCAGCGTGGGGAAGGCTGCTCCAGGCTGTGCACCCCACGGTCACAGCACACAGTGGCAAAGTGGTACCTGTGACCCCACAGGTGCTGCAGAAACATCTGGAAGGTGTGATTCCCAACCTGTGCTAATGGTGAGGCTGGTGTGGCTCAGAGAGGTGAGCCCCTAGCCGAGCCTCATACCACTGGCCCTAAACCAACAATGTTTGAGCAGTCAGCCCCAAAAAGGAAACGGGGCATTTACTGAAAAGAGTTAACCTGCGGGCACCCCGGGGCAGCCCAGTCCCAGGCGGTGACTTCCCAGGTGGGGCCAGGAAGGGCCCTGGGGCAGAACATACGGGGACCCGGGGGGTGTGGAGAGAGCTTGGGGGCCACCCCAGCCAGGACCCCATGGAAGAGGCATTGAGGGAGTTGCCTCGATCTGGGCCACCCCAGCACCTTGCCAGCCATGGAAAGCCTGGGGAGTCAAGTCAGCTGCCCTGGCTGGGCTGAGCCTTTTGGGCCACATCCCTGCCCCCAGAGCTCCAGGCCTCACTCAGGGCTCCTTTCCGTGCCAGCCCCTCGGAAGAGTGGGAGGGTTGAAGGGCTCCCCTCACCCACAGGTGCCCAGCAAGGACCCGTGGGGGCTGCAGGCTCTAGCCCTCGGGTCCCCTGGGATGCCTGGGAGTTGCAGGTGCTGCCTGGGAGTTGCAGGTTGGTGCTGACTGTGGACGTGGCTGCGCCCTCTGCCCTGAGCCCGCTTCTCTCTGAGCTGAGTTCTGGAGCCTCTTTCTTCTCAGGATCTTGACACGCAATGTTGGTCCCTGATCCCTGCGGACCCCAGGGTCTCTCTGGGGGCTAGGAAGGGACGACCTCTCCCAGATTAGCAAGGTTACAGGTTAAAGTGGCGCCTTTTTCCCAAATTGGCCTATGGGGTGGGACAGAGGCTCTCTGGGCCTAAAGTGTCACTCCCAAGGGAAGGGGTCAGGTCCTGGGGCCGGGAGCAAGTGTGAGCCATGAGAGGTGGGGGCACAGCTAGTTCCACGTGTTCTCCCAGCTCAGGCTGGGAGATTTATAAGGACCGAGACTGAGGCCCACAGCTCCACAGGCCTGGCAGGATGCTGTCAACATGTGGGCATGGAGGGAGGCCCCCTTGCTGCAGCCTTATGTGGTGGAAGACAGAAGGCGGGAGGTGGAAGAAAGAGGAAGGAGGAAGGAGGAAGGAGGAAGGGGGAAACAGGAAGGAAGGAAGGGGAAAGGAGGAAGGAGGACGGGGGAAAGAGGAAGGGGGAAGAGAGAAGGGAGAATGGGGAAGGGGGGTGGAAGGAGGAAGGAAGAGGGGAAGGTGGAAGGCAGAAGAGGGACGAGGCTTCAGGTCGGAGAAGAGACCACTCTGGCAGAGGAAGCAAGCCTGCCCTCAGCCCCACTGTCTGCCAGCCAGGTATTTTGGGCCAGGAGGGAAGGCTCAGTCACCCCTGGCCAGGTGGCTAATGCTGTCCCCCGTGCAGCTGGCCACTGTGACCTGGCCAGGCAGGCTTTGTACACAGAGCCCTGAGATTGGTGTCCCCAAGGTGAGGGAGTCAAACCCACGTGCCTGGACCAGCTGATGTCAGGACAGAGCCCAGCCAGGCGCTCAGTACCCGCGGCTCCCAAATCCTGCCCAGCATCCTCTCCACTGCTTCCTCTGACATGCTGGGTGACAAGTGGAGTTGTGATGCTAAACCAGTGATGGCCTCCGGCTCTCAGCTGGCTGTGTGGCTGGGTCTCTCTCTGTGAGCCGAGTCGGCCCTTCCGCCAGCCTGGGCAGAACGTGGTTTTGAATCTGAGATTGCTGCTTGTTAGAAAAGTCAGGCAAGGGAGAGGACAGGCTGAAAACCGGCCTCCGTGTTTCCTCTGTGGCCTCTTTCCCCCTTCCTCCTTCCTCCTTTCCCCTTCCTTCCTTCCTTGTTCCCCCTTCCTCCTTCCACCCACAGAGGAAACCCCAGATGCTCCCTCCTGGGGTGTGGCCAGGCGGCCGTGCGCCCTGGTGCAGCTGTCAGTTGCACTCTGCTGTGGCCGAGAGCAGCTGATGAAGGCTGCAAAGCCTGACCGTTCAGATTTTCTGCTGGACGTTGAGGTGGCAAAATAAACCAACACAGAGAGGTGCAGGTCAGGCACGGGGTGTCTGGTTCCCGCAAGCGTCTGCCACTGACCAGGCGGAACACGCGGGGCCACCTCTGCTTGGCCAGGGGTGGCTGCCGTGCTGAGCCCGATGGTCAGCCCTGGTCGGCTGAGCCACACACATTGGACACGCCAGCATGAGAGAGCCCAGGGGCAGGAGTGGTCACAGGGCGGGACCTGCCTGGACGCAGCCCCCAGGTGAGGCCTGGGTGGGACTTCCCTTGCCACTCCTCCACTCCTTCCCTAGAACAGGGGAAGGTCACGGAAGCGTCCCCTGGGCTTGTGGCTGTGGGGCTGGGATGGCTTTGGGGCCTGTGTCTGGGAGGTCAGAGTGTCCACCGGGGGCCAGAGACGGCAGGGCCGAGGAACGCTCCCATGCAGCCCGCTGTGGGTGAGGGGACAGATGGGACACAGAGAGACCGGGGTCTTGGGTAGAAAGTGCTGGAGCCAAGGCTGAAGGTGCAAAGGGGCCCCTGGGGGCTCTGCAGAGCAAGCAAGAGGCAGGCAGAGCCGGGGCGGAAAATCCAGTGGTGGGGGTCTGCCGTGCCCTAGACACCACCCAGGAGAGGCCCCGGGTTGCAGACCAGAGACCCCAGCGTGGCTTCTTGTGGTTCCCTGGAGTGGGGTGGGCTGCTGTCTCCTGAGGTCCCAAGGAGGCAGGCAGGGCCCTGCCCATGCCCCAGCCCTGACCCCTGTGCAGGCCGGGCTGTGGGTCTGGACACTCCCTCCCTGCCCCTGGGCTCTGGCAGCCACAGCCACTGTCCAGGGCAGTCCAGCCACAGCCCACCCTTCTCTCCCATCGATTCCCGCCCAGGACAGCTCTGACCCCGCCCCCACCAGGCACCCACTGCAGCTCGCCTGTGGTTGGAGAGTCGGAGTCTGCTGCTGCCGGCGCCTTCTAGGGGACGTCGCGTCCTCAGCCCCTGGCTCGGATCATCCTGCTTCAGCGGCGGTCGGGCGTGGCCTGTTTCTGAGAAGATGGTGCTTGAGACAGGAAGGCGAGGGGGACGCAGCATGCAGAGAGGGCCGCCACAGCTGCAGAACCAGCAGGTGCCTTGCAGGCGCTGAGGGCAGGTGTGGTCGGTACCTAGCAGGTGCAGCTGGGTGCGGAGGGCGCAAGGAAGAGGGTCGGAAATGTCACAGCTGCCTGATTTCTGGCCACAGTCCAACCAGGCCGACTGATGAGGCCAAACCTGCCCCAGAGCTCAGTGGTCCTCCTGCTGTTCACAGGCCAGGTCCCAACAGCAAATGACTCCCCAGCCCCGGCTGTGCCACCGCCAGGAAGTCGCTGAGAGGCCAGAGGTAGACAAGGCCGGGCCGCAGCGTGCCTCGCGGAGCCCCTCAGGCCACGGCCGCACGCGGCATCCTTGGGCTGAGAGTCCCCAGCTCACATCACTGGGGGCCCCTCAGGACATTCAGGGGCCAAGACAGCTTTGGCAGCTCCCACTCCCCTCCCAGTGGCCTCTGGGCTCAGACACCCAGACTGCGTCCTCAGGAGGGGAGCTCTCCGAGGAAAGGCTGCCTTTGCTTCCCTTGACGTGTCCTGCACTTTGTGCCAGTCAGTGCGGCAGCAAGAACGAGCACACGGGGACAAAAGCTCGTCTGAACCTTCCGGCCCATGTCCGTGTCCAGCGTGGAGGCACTGTGTCCGCAGGGCACCTGCATCCTCATAAGCTGGACTGACTCCTGTGGGGCCCAGCGCCCCACGTCCAGTGCATCCCAGACTAGAACGAAGACTTGCACACGGCGTCCATCACAGCACAAGCCACGGCAGCCATGGGGGAGGCCGCCCAGCGCCATCGGCAGAGCACAGACACACAAACTGTGGTCCCGCCACACATGGACCGTGATTCAGCTTCAAGAGGAATGAGGCTCTGGCACAGGCTGCAGCGTGGACAAGCCTTGAAGACGGCATGCCAGTGGGAGAAGCCAGACACAAAGGCCTTGAGGCGCACGCTTCTGTTTATAGGGAACTTTCAGACAGGCAAATCCGCAGAGACAAAACGCGACTGCAGCTGCTGAGGCTGGGGAGCACGCGGGGGACTGGGATGGCGTCTCCTTGTGAGGTGACACAAACGCTCTGGAGCCAGAGAGAGGTGGCGGCGGCTGCGCAGCTGCATGAACGCACTTGACCGCCGCTGAATCGTACACTTTGAAACAGTCCACTTTGTTACGTGGATTTCATTTCAACTAACAGCAAACAACCCCTTCAGGGCTTCTACTAGGAAAATAAATTTGAATAGATTTATCAACTACGTTTCGAGCTGCCCCAATGGACATGAATAAGGCTGCATTCTTTAAGCATTAAAAGAAAAAAAAATGGGGGCAGCACTGGTGGCAGCTGCCAGAGCCGTGAGGGCCCCAAGTCCCTCCTAGGGCCCTGCCTGGGGCAGCCCCTTCCTGCACTCAGTCTTGGCCAGGCCCGCGGGGGCTGCTCCAGCCCCCAGCACTGAGAACCACGTGTGTGTCCCGGAAGTGGCGCCGCGCCCGGGAAGGACAGGCCTGGCCCCTCGCCGTGTCCCGGAAGTGGCGCCGCCCTCGGGAAGGACAGGCCTGGCCCCTCGCCGTGTCCCGGAAGTGGCGCCGCCCTCGGGAAGGACAGGCCTGGCCCCTCGCCGTGTCCCGGAAGTGGCGCCGCGCCCGGGAAGGACAGGCCTGGCCCCTCGCCGTGTCCCGGAAGTGGCGCCGCCCCCTGGAAGGACAGGCCTGGCCCCTCGCCGTGTCCCGGAAGTGGCGCCGCGCCCGGGAAGGACAGGCCTGGCCCCTTGCCGTGTCCCGGAAGTGGCACCGCCCCCTGGAAGGACAGGCCTGGCCCCTCGCCGTGTCCCGGAAGTGGCGCCGCCCTCGGGAAGGACAGGCCTGGCCCCTCGCCGTGTCCCGGAAGTGGCGCCGCCCTCGGGAAGGACAGGCCTGGCCCCTCGCCGTGTCCCGGAAGTGGCGCCGCGCCCGGGAAGGACAGGCCTGGCCCCTCGCCGTGTCCCGGAAGTGGCGCCGCCCCCTGGAAGGACAGGCCTGGCCCCTTGCCGGCGGCGTGGCCTTGAGAGGCTGCACCACTCTCAGGCGTTGGCCTCGTTCCCCGGCAGAGGGGCCTCCCTGGGCCAGGCCAGCTCCCGACCCACTTGGGAGGCTGCAGTTTCCCCAGTTCTCTGGCCACACCAGTGTCTCTGGCACAGCCCATCAGCCGCCCACCACAGCAGGTGGCTGAGCGCCCCTCTGCTCCCAGACCCCCAGCCCCAGCCATCCTCCCTTCCCTCTGCTCAGGCCTGGCCACCACAGAACTGCATCTTCCCCTGGGTCCTGGCTGTCCTCGGCCTCCACCGCAGCCAAGGAGGGGACCAGGAAATGCCTCAGCCTCTGGAGTAGCTGGAATTACAGGCGCCCACCATCACACCCGGCTAATTTTTTGTATTTTTAGTAGAGAAGAGGTTTCACCATATTGACCAGGATGGTCTCCAACTCCTGATCTTGGGTGACCGCCCACCTCAGCCTCTCCAAGTGCTGGGATTACAGGCGTGAGCCACTGTGCCTGGCCTGCTATGAGTTTTGGTCTTTGTTTTCTGTCGCTATAACAGAAGACTAGAGGCTGGGTAATTTGTAAAGAAAAGAGGTTAATTTGGCTCACAATTATGGCAGCTGGGAAGTTCAAGATTGGGCAGCTTTATCTAGTGAAGGTCTCAGGCTGCTTCCACTCATGGCCGAAAGCAGAAGTGGAGCCACATGGGAAGAGGAGACAGAGAGAGAGAGGGAGAGATGGGGTGGGGAAGACTGTTTGCGGTAGACTTTTTTTTAACAACTCTTTAACAACCCCTTAGGAAGGCATTAATATATTCATGAGAGACCTGCCCCCATGACCCAAACACCTCCCAGTAGGCCCCACCTCCTGACACTACCACATTGGGAATCAAATTTCGGCGTGAGTTT
Source organism: Nomascus leucogenys (assembly GCF_006542625.1). Taxonomy (NCBI): domain Eukaryota; kingdom Metazoa; phylum Chordata; class Mammalia; order Primates; family Hylobatidae; genus Nomascus; species Nomascus leucogenys. The sequence goes on along the minus strand of NC_044400.1, from coordinate 82,864,366 downwards.
TGGTGAGCACAAACCACATCCAAACTATAGCAGTTTTTACCACAAATAGTTCAGTTTTGTAAAATGCTTTATCTGTATCTATTGGAATGACCTCATGAGTGTTCTCCTTTTTTCTGTTAATGTGGTGAATTACATTGACTCATTTCATTCAGTGTGTATGTATTTTATTTTGTTATGAATTTTGCAGTTTCAGATAAAACACTATTTTCCACTGACTCATTTTAGAACGTTAAGTGAATGTTACATTCCTGGATACACCCCCGCCCCCCACCTTCTATATATTGTTGAATCCAATTTGATTGCATTTTGTTAAACATTTTTGCATCTGTGTTCATTCCTGAGAGACACTGGACTGCCCTGTAGGTTTCTTTCTTTTTCTTTTTCTTTTTCTTTTTTTTTTGAGATGGAGTTTTGCTCTTTGTTTCCCAGGCTGGAATGCAATGGCACGATCTTGGTTCACCAGAACCTCTGCCTCCCGGGTTCTAGCGATTATCCTGCCTCAGCCTCCCGAGTAGCTGGGATTACAGGCATGCGCCACCACACCCAGCTAATTTTTGTATTTTTAGTAGAAACGGGGTTTCACCATGTTGGTCAGTCTGGTCTCGAGCTCCTGATCTTAGATGATCCGCCCACCTCAGCCTCCCAAAGTGCTGGGATTACAGGTGTGAGCCACCACACCCGGCCAGGTGTCTTTCCTCGTAATGTCTTTGTCTGGTTTTGGTATCAGTAGAATGCTGACTTCAGAGTCTAAGTTGGGAAGTGTGTCTTCCTCCTCTGTTCTCTGAATGAGTTTGTATAGATTTGGTATTACTATTTCCTTGAAAGTTTGATAGATTTCAAAGTAAACCTGTCTGGAGGTTTTTAATCTTTGTTGTGGTTGTTTCGAGAAGGTTTTTAATTACAAGTTCAATTTATTTGATATAGTCCTATTCTGATATTTCAAAATTTCTTTATAAGTCAGTTTTGGTAATTTATACCTTTCAAAGAATTTGCCAATTTTATGTAAATTATTAAAATTTTTTGGCATAAAGTTGTTCATAATATTCCTTATTATCCTTCTAATGCCTGTAAGTGCTGTTGTCACAGCTCCCCTTTTATTCTTGATATTGGTAATTTTTTCTTGAGTAGTCTACTTAGAAATCTATCAATTTTATTTATCTTTTCAAAAAACAAACTTTTGAGTTCATTGATTTTTCTCTATTTTTTATTCTATTGATTTATGCTCTCCTCTGTATTTTCTTTCTTCAGCTTACTTTGGGTTTAATTTAATCTTACTTTTTGGTCTTTTTTCTCTTCTAATGTAAGCAATTTAACCTATAATTTTTCCCTCTAAGCATCGCTCTGTCTCTCGCAAATTTTGACACATTGATGTTCATTTTAATCAAGTATTTCTAATTTACTTTGTGATTTCTTCTTTGACTCATGAGTTATTTTAGAAAAAAGTGTGTTATTTAATTTTCAAACAGCTGGGGGTGGGGGTAGTTCAGATTTTTTTTTCTGCAATTGAATTCTAATTTAATTCTATTCTGGTCAGAGAACATACTTTGTATTATTTCGGTCTTTTTAAATTTATTGAGTTTTTTTATGATTCATAATATGATTTATCTTTATGTATGTCTCATATGTAAGTAAAATAATGATTTCTTCAGTATTTTCATGGAATATGCTATAAATATATATTAGATCGTTTGTTTTTTCAATCTTTTATATCTTTACTGATTTTATGTCTACTTCTATCAATTACTGAACGAGGAGTGTTGAGGTAGCCAATTATAATTGTGAATTTACCTATTTCTTCTTTTGTCAGTTTTTGTTTTATATATTTCCAAGTTCTGTTGTTGTGTGCATACATATTTGGGAACATTATATTTTCTTTTCTCTTTTTTTTTTCTTTTTTTTTTTTGAGACGGAGTCTCGCTCAGTCACCCAGGCTGGAGTGCAGTGGCGTGATCTCAGCTCACTGCCAGCTCCGCCTCCCAGGTTCACGCCATTCTCCTGCCTCAGCCTCCCGAGTAGCTGGGACTACAGGCACCTGCCACCACGCCCGGATATTTTTTTTGTATTTTTAGTAGAGGTGGGTTTCACCGTGTCAGCCAGGTTGGTCTTGATCTCCTGACCTCGTGATCCACCCGCCTCGGCCTCCCAAAGTGCTGGGATTACAGGTGTGAGCCACCACGCCCGGCCTATATTTTCTTAATACATAGAAACCTGTATCGTTATGGGCTGCTTCTCTTTTTCTCTGTTAATATTCCTTGTTCTGAAGTCTGCTTTGTCTGATGTTAATATGGCCACATCAGCTTAATTTTTTTTTTTTTTGAAGCGGGGTCTTGCTCTGTCACCCAGGCTGGAGTGCAGTGGCGCGATCTCGGCTCACTGCAAGCTCCGCCTCCCGGGTTCATGCCATTCTCCTGCCTCAGCCTCTGGAGTAGCTGGGACCACAGTTGCCCGCCACCAGGCCCGGCTAATTTTTTGTATTTTTAGTAGAGACGAGGTTTCACTGCAATAGCCAGGATGGCCTCGATCTCCTGACCTCATGATCTGCCCGCCTCAGCCTCCCAAAGTGTTGGGATTACAGGCGTGAGCCACCGCACCCGGCCTACATCAGCTTAATTATAATTAGTGTTTGTATGTTGTATTATTTCCATCTTGTCACATTTAACCTATACGTGTCTTTATATATAAAGTGGATTTATATACACAGTATATAGCTGAATATTGCCCTTTATTTAGTCTGAAAATATCTGCCTTTTATTTGGAATTTTTACATTTTAATTTATGTATACCACCTTGCTATTTGTTTTGTATTTTTTAAATTTATTCTTTGTTCCTTGTTTTTTTCTTTCCCTGATTTCTTTTGGATTGGTTGACTATCTTTAAGGAGTCCATGTTTTTGTCCTCTGTTGTGTTACTGGCAACATGTTTCTGTTTCACTTTCACAGGTTCCTCCAGGGCTTGTGACATGCAGTGTACCTCATCTTCACCAGCCTGAGTGACACACGCCTCTGTAACTTAAGCAGCTCATGATAATTTACTTCTGTGTATGCCATAAGCCCCACCATGCATTGTTACTGTTTTGGCTTTAACAATTATTTTTACTATTTTTAAAATAATTATTGTTTTTTTTGAGATGGAGTCTTGCTCTGTTAGCCAAGCTGGACCGCAGTGGTGTGGTCATAGCCCACTGCAGCTTCAACCTCCCAGGCTCAAGCGATTCTCCTGCCTCAGCCTTCCCAGTAGCTGGGACTACAGGTGCCGTCACCATGCCCAACTAATTATTATTATTTTTTAGAGACGGGGTCTTGCTGTGTTGCCCAGGCTGGTCTCAAATTCCTGGGCTCAAGAGATCCTCTTGCCTCAGTCTCCCAAAGTGTTGGGATTACAGTGAGGCACAATTATTATTGAAATAAATGTTAAAACGAGTAAAGGGTCTTATTTACCAACTTATTCACACTTCCAGTCCTCTGGGTCCCTAATGTACATGGTGTTCCCATCTGGTGTCATTTTCATTTCCTGTGGACGGTTCAGCTCCCAGCGCCCAGTCTTCCTGCCTGACTTGGTAGGGTTTTACATCCTGTATCCCAGTACTTAGCAACATAAGGGAGGCCGAGGAAGATTTTCAGGGCTCCTTCTCCCCAGAGATCCCTCCTGGCTGGGCTCTGCCTCAGGACCCCTGAACTCTGACCTCCTTCTGCTCCCCTCAGGGCCACTGTCCCATGCCACAGTGGCCCTAGCAGCGAGCCAGGAATGTGTGTCTCCCTCTTCTCAGGGCCCCTGTTCTATGCTGCATGCTCCTCAATGTCCAAAAACAATTGTTTTGGCTGGGCGCAGTGGCTCAGGCCTGTAATCCCAGCACTTTGGGAGGCTGAGGTGGGTGGATCACTTGAGATCAGGAGCTCAAGACCAGCCTGGCCAACATGGTGGTACCCCCGTCTCTACCAAATATACAAAAATTAGCTGGGCGTGGTGGCACACGCCTGTAATCCCAGCTACTCAGGAGGCTGAGGCAGGAGAATCACTTGAGCCCAGGAGGCAGAGGTTGCAGTCAGCTGAGATCACGCCACTGCACTCCAGCCGGGGGACAGAGCGAGACTCCATCTCAAAAACGAAAACAAATGGTTTTGTACATTTTGTTGAGTTTTTTAGTCTCTGGTCCCTGTCACTCCATCAAGGCTTTGTTTTTTGCAGCACGCCTAGTAAGCATGGAAAATGTGACTTGGCTGTGATGCGAGGGCCCCATGGGGACTGCTGTTCATGCCTCGTGGATGATCCTAGTGTTTCAGCACCAAGCACAGCAGGTGGTGGTGACAGGTCCCCAGGCACCTTCCCAGAGCAAAGTCTGAAGTAAGGCCAGTGGGACATCTGGACTGAGGTGTGGTTTCCTGGGCTGGGGGTTGGCAGAGCCATGGCAGGAACCACAGCAACCACTCTGCTTGGCCCAGGAAAGAGGAGTCTGGGCATAGCCAGGGTGTCTGGATATGCAGCTCTATCAGTCTCTTCTCACACTGCTATAAAGAAATACCCGAGGCCGGGCGCAGTGGCTCACGCCTGTAATCTAGCACTTTGGGAGGCCGAGGTGGGCGGATCACAAGGTCAGGAGTTCAAGACCAGTCTGGCCAATATGGTGAAACCCCATCTCTACTAAAAATACAAAAAAAAAAAAAAAAAAAAAAAATTAGCCGGGCATGGTGGCGTATGCCTGTAGTCCCAGCTACTCAGGAGGCTGAGGCAGGAGAATCACCTGAACCCAGGAGGCAGAGGTTGCAGTGAGCCGAGATTGCACCACTGACTCCAGCCTGAGCAACAGAGCAAGACTATGTTTAAAAAAAAAAAAAAAAAGGTCAGGCGCGGTGGCTCACGCCTCTAATCCTGTAATCCCAGCACTTTGGGAGGCTGAGGTGGGCGGATCATGAGGTCAGGAGATCGAGACCATCCTCGCTAACATGGTGAAACCCCGTCTCTACTAAAAATACAAAAAATTAGCCGGGCGTGGTGATGGGCACCTGTAGTCCCAGCTACTCGGGAGGCTGAGGCAGGAGAATGGCGTGAACCCAGGAGGCAGAGCTTGCAGTGAGCTGAGATTGCGCCACTGCACTCCAGCCTGGGCGACAGAGCAAGACTCCGTCTCAAAAAAAAGAAATACCCAAGACTGGGTGATTTATAAAGGAAAAGAGACTTAATTGACTCACAGTTCCCCATGGCTGGGGAGGTCTGAGGAAACTTACAATCATGGTGGAAGGGGAAGCAGGCACCTCTTCACAAGGCGACAGGAGAGAGTGCACAAAGAGGGAAGAGCCTCACACTTATCAAACAGCCAGATCTTGTGAGCACTCACTGACCAGGGGGAAGCCGCCCCCAGGATCCAATCACCTCCCTCCCTCAACATGTGGGGATTACAGTTTGAGATGAGATTTGGGTGGGGACACAGAGAACCACATCAGCAGCTGAGGGGGCAGCAGCAGGGACTTGGAGTGTGATCTTGGGGAAGTGCCAAGGCCAGAATGTGGGGGCCGTATTGCACAGACCTACCTCTTCTGGGCCCTTCTCCAGTCATTAGATCGACAGGAAGCCCCCTCTATCCTAATCTAAGGCCCATGACATCTACAGGGTCTGCAGCCTCTTCCACAAAGGGGGTGCCCCAGACCTGAGACCAGCATCCTCAGCTTGCGTGTGACTGTCCAGCACACCTGGGGCTGGGAGCAGGTTCCCACCCCATCTGAAGGGGCTCTGATGCTGGTATGCACACAGGGGCCACCCCCCACTGGCAGCACAGCCTCCCCTTGCCCGTGGGTTGCTGCGCTTTTCCTCAGAGCTCCTGGAGGTAGTGAAGGTGAGAACAGCCAGCTGCTGAGGCTGCTGCTGTTTGTTACCTAAGGTGAGGCCCAGCGGGATGCTGAGCAGCTGCAGGAGTCCGTGGGCAAAGCTTTGGAGCAAGCCCTTTTGGAGAAAACAGTTTGGGGCGGCCAGACGGTGGTCTGTGGCCCTGGAATCTTTTTCCAAACTGACAGAAGGAGGAGGAAATCGGCGTCCCTGCCATGCCCCCGTGCCCAGGGGTCGCTGCCTGGATGAGGGTCTGGCATGGGGCTTAGACCTTCAGCTCCACCCAGGCCTGTGGGGTGGGGTCGGCGCACGGCTGCCTGGAGCTACGGCCACAGTGCAGGAGCGGGGATGGGCTCCTGGAGATGAAGACAGAAGCAGGACTTCAGCCTCAGCTGACCTCAGCACTCGCCTTTTCTGCTAAAAGCAGCTCAGGGACAAAATCAGCCCCTCCCCCACATCTGAACCTCATGCCAGCCACACCGGCCTCCTGCATGACTCAGTGGCCCCCTCATCTCCTTGCAGCCGAGTCCTCCCACTTGGAGGCCCACAGAGTTGGCGGGGGCCTCCGTCTTGGGGCAGATGCCCACACCTCTGGGGTTGGCCTTCCTGGAGCTCCCCTGGGGGCACAGGGAGAGGAGGCCCATAGGAGCCCAGGGAGGTGGCCTGAGGGCAGCTGGACATCGAGGGGATGGGGGGTGTCACAGGCCACCTGGAAAGCAGCGTGCCTCACCCACTGGAGCTTACTGTTGAGGGTCTGAGCCCCCGCAGGACAGAAATGCAATGTGCACGCGTTTGAGAGCACAGTCTGAGGCATTTGACGCGTGCTTGACTGAAGGCAGCACATCCTCCTCCGCCCACACCCGACAGCCACGGATCTGCTGCTGGCCTGTCGAGGACTTCACATTTGCTGGAATTTTACACGAATGGAGTCGTTCACTACCTCCCTCCTTTTGATCTGTCCCCATTTACTGAGCTCGCAGCTCTTCTGACAGTATGGTTTGGATCTGTGTCCCCACCCAAATCTCCTGCCAAACTGTAATCCCCACGTCAGGGGAGGGGCCTGCTGGGGGGTGACTAGATCCTGGGGCAGACTTCCCCTTGCTATTCTCGGGATAGTGAGTTCTCACAAGATCTGCTTGTTTGGAAGCGTGCAGCACTTTCCCCTTTTACTCACTCGCTCTGCCTCCTCCCACCAGCTAAGACGTGCCTGCTTCCCCTTCGCCTTCTGCCATGATTGTAACTTTCCTGAGGCCTCCCCAGCTATGTGGAACTGTGAATCCATTAATCCTCTTTTCTTTATAAATCACCCTGTCTCCGATATGTGTTTATAGCAGTGTGAGAACAGACTAACACACCCAGGCATGCCCTGTGCTCCCGTCGCACCAGCAGCTCACCCCTCTCCATGCTGAGCAGAACCCCGTGGCATGGACACACACAGCTCCTTTGTATGTCCACCTGTGCGTGGATCATGGGTTGTTCCTGAACACGTCTGCATGGCCTTGCTTTTTCATTTCTCTTGGGTTGACACCTAGGAACAGATTGCTAAATTGTGTATGAAATTTCTATTTTGCTTTTTTTTTTTTCTTTTTGAGATGGAATTTCGCTCTTGTTGCTCAGGCTAGAGTGCAATGGCACGATCTCGGCTCACTGCAACCTCCATCTCCCAAGGTTCAAGCAGTTCTCCTGCCTCAGCCTCCCGAGTAGCTGAGACTACAGGTGTGCGCCACCACGTCCGGCTAATTTTGTATTTTTAGTAGAGACGGGGTTTCTCCATGTTGGTCAGGCTGGTCTCCAACTCCTGACCTCAGGTGATCCGCCTGCCTTGGCCTCCTAAAGTGTTGGGATTACAGGCGTGAGCCACCACACCGGTGTCTGTTTTGCTTTTTAAGAAACTGCCACGCGGTTTTCCAAAGCGGTTGTGCCATTTAAGCTCCCACCCAGACTGCGTGTGGGCTTCTCCACATGCGTGGGGACACTTGGCTTGGTGGGTCTTGACTGGCTGCCCTAGTGGGTGCGGCAGCATCTTGCCGTGGCGCCAACTTGCATTTCCCCCAGGACCGGTGATGTGAGCATCGCTGCTTGGCCGCTGCCATTTGTATCTCTGTGAAGTCACCAAGAAGATGCTGTCACACAAGGGGGTGTCACACAGGTGCAGTCTCTCTTAGAGCTTCACGTGGTCTATGCGTTACGACCCTGCAAGGATGACCTGGCGTCCATCTGCAGGACGGAGCATAGCCACAGGCTCGGTGACTGCAGACCTGGCTCCCATGCCCAGAACGGAGCCTCAGTGACTGGAGGCAGTCTCCCGCGCGGGACGGAGCCTCAGTGACCCTGGGCAGGACTCAGGCCAGTGGCTGGCTGGGAAGATGGTGCATCCTGGGCCTTTCACCTGTGGGTGTCTGGGTAGCGCCGTGAGTGACCCTGTGCAGCCGTGTCTGCGTGTGCGCACAGCTTGTACATGCTTGTGCACCTGCGTGTCTCCATGCTGAGCTGAGTGGTTGGGAGAGGAGAAATTTTGGTGGTAGTGTGGCCAGGTGCAGGCCACAGACTCCCTTCTGAGCTCGGTCAGCCTGAATGGGGGTTTTCCTGTCCTGCAACCCAGACCCCACCGTCCTGGCCTCCATTCTTTTTTTTTTTTTTTTTTTTTTTGAGACAGGGTCTCACTGTCACCCAGGCTGGAGTGCAGTGGCGCCATCTCGGCTCACTGCAGGCTCCGCCCCCTGGGGTTCACGCCATTCTCCTGCCTCAGCCTCCCGCATAGCTGGGATTACAAGCGCCCGCCACCTCGCCCGGCTAATTTTTTGTATTTTTAGCAGAGACGGGGTTTCACCATGTTAGCCAGGATGGTCTCGATCTCCTGACCTCGTGATCCGCCCGCCTCGGCCTCCCAAAGTGCTGGGATTACAGGCGTGAGCCACCGCGCCCGGCCTGGCCTCCATTCTATGCACTCATCTCAGCCTACCCCGGACCAGTGACCTGCTGCACTCCACACCTTCCTCCATCCTCCGCAGTCTCAGCCTAGCCTGGACCGGCCACCCGCTGCCCTCCACACACAACCAGAGGCTCAGGCCTCTGACAGAGGAAGGGTGTGGGGCCAGCCAGAGGGAGGTGGACTCACTTGTCCAGGCAGGGTGGCTGGGTTTGCCACAGGCCGGGGAGAAGGGACTCAAGCTTTCAGAGTTAAGGGTCTGGGGTGAGAGAGGGGCGGGAGCTGGGGTATTAGTTTGGAACTTGGGTGTGACGTGGGCAGCAGCAGGAGATGAGGGGGCCACACAGCGCAGGGCTGAGGCTGGAGAGCCTAGAGGGAGCGTGGCCTGAGCTGCCCCCAGAGCAGGAGCATCCGAGTCGGGGTGGCCAGACCCGGAGCCAGAATCCAGACGACTTTGATGTGAAAATCTCACCACCTATTTAGCTTCTCATTATTTTTTAAAAGAGCTAAAAATAGTAGCGGGTGCACAGCAAATGTGAAGTCATTATTCTCTGAAAACAGGAAGAGCCTGGTGGTGAGTTCAGGGCTATGTGATTCAGGGCCTCCTCGAGTCTGCTGTGGGGTGGGGGCTCGCCATGGTCACCTTCTCCTTCCAGGGGCCCCTGGTCCTCCACCAGCCCGACAGCCCAGATGCCACCTCGGCCCTGCGGGGATGGCACAGGGGCAGTGTGGAGCCCACCCTTGCTCCCAGGTCCAGGGCCCAGGGGCGGGGGCCAAGTGGAAAGGAGAAAGGAGTCCAGGGCGAGGGGCAGGGACTGAGTGGAGGAGGAGACTGCAGGGGCCCCCACCCTTGGCCTTGGCCTTGCCCTGGCTGGGCTCCATGGCCCCCTGAAGAGCTGCCCAGAGCCCCTGCAGCCTCAGGACCCTCTTCTCTCCACTCGGCCCCTGCAACAATCCAACCACGGCAAGGTTGCTGAGGAAGCACAGCCTTGCGCCCCAGCTGGTAAACGGCACCTGGGCGCGTGGATCCACACTGGAGACACAGCAGTCATCGGAAAATAGTTTAATTCTGTACAGACAACCACGGGACTGATTACAAAGTGCGGTGCAAACACCAGGGCCCATGAGCGCCAGCAGCGGGGCCCACCACGTGCCGGCGCTCCAGAGGCCACGCCCGAAACACCAAATAAATCACAGACGTGACAACTGTGGGAGGAGCATGAATCAGCTGTTCCTTCGGGAGGAGAAAAAGGAAACAACAATCAGAGGCTTTGGAATGCTTTCTCTTCATGTGCCTGGAATGCCGGGCGGGCGGCCACCCGGGCTCGGGGCCCCACCCTGGCCACACCTGCCGTCGCCCACGGGGTCCTCACGGTGGGGACCCAGGTCCCACGACGGCTCCCGACCCGTGGAGCTGTGTGCGCAGCCACCACCACGGCGGCTTCAGAAGAGGGGCCGGGAGCCCTGGTTCTCAAACTCCGACCAGGCGTCGTTCAGCTCCATGAAGATCATCTTGGCGTGCTGCTCGTACGGCTGCCCTGCAGCCTGTGGGTGACAGGCGGGGTAAGCGCCTCTCAAGCATGCAGGGGTGGGCGGGGCAGGACCTCCCCGGCACCTGCCCCTGAAGGCCTCAAGCGGCCGCCTGGCAGCTCTGCTCACCTTGTCGGGGTGCACGGCCAGCACCGCACGGCGATAGTGCTTCTTCACCTGCTCTGGAGCCACCAGGTCGGCCATGCCCACGGGCGTCCAGCGGCTCTCCCCGTCCCACAGCACCGTGTGCAGCGTGGACAGCAGCGCCCGGATGTTCCGCTCCTTGCCCTCAATCCAGTCCAGGAGCTGCGGGACACACGGAGCTCGCTGAGCCCTGGGCGCCTGCCTGCCCTTCTCCTCTGCACCGCGGAAACTGAGGCACGGCGCTGAGGAAGTGCCTGGCCATGTGGGGTGGGCTCAGCCCAGCTCACACGCACTGTCCCACTGCACGCCCTGCCCTCAACTATACAGAGCCCACTCCGGACGACACAGGGCCAGGTGGCCTTCATGTTCCAGGGCCTGGGGCCAGAGGGACCCTCGTCTCAGCCAGATGTTCACTGAGGACACAAACCCTGGTTCTGGTGGTGCAACCCCTTGGCCCATCCCAGGCCCCAGACTCAGAGGGAAAAGGGGATGGTCCCTGGTGCCTGTGAAAGGACCTCAAGGTCACAGGCGCATGTGGCCTGCAGAGCTGGGCATCGGCCAAGCCACAGAGCAGGGCGTGTCTCAGGGCTGGCACAGTGACACCCTGACCGCTGCATCCTCACCCCCCAGTGAGCGTCCTGGGTTGGGAGGCTCAGTCCCTAGAGCAGCCCCCAGGAGATGCCCACCCTCAACAGTCTCTGCAGATACCCTGGGGGCACTCACTCCTGTAACGCGCCCCCCCGCCCCCAGCACTGAGCCATCTGGGCACATGGGGAGCAGCATGGCCTGGGGCCTGACTCTGCCCTGCCCCCGAGGCCTCAGGCCACCCTGTCCTCGAGGGCTGCCAGGCCCATCGGCAGTGACAGGTCCTGTCTAAAGATGCCGGCTCCATGAGGTACAGCAGATGCTCCAGGGGCCATGGGTTGAGGCCTCTGGGCTCCCAGAAAGAGCTGCCCACCCACCCACCTTCAGCTTGAGCGGGTCCGTGTCTTTAGCCAGGTCCTGCTTCCTCATCTCTGCAATAGTCTTTGGCCCCTTCTTGTCAGACCTGGAGGAGAAGCCTTGATTGGACAACAGATCTTCAAAGTCGTTCTCAGAGACTTTTGGCTTTTGAGCTAGAAAAGAACAGAAAGTTTTTTTTGTTTGAGACAGGGTCTCCATTCTGTCGCCCAGGCCAGAGTGCAATGGCGCGATCTCAGCTCTCTGCAGCCTTCGCCCCCCGGCCTCAAGCGATCCTCTTGCCTCAGCCTCCCAAGTAGCTGGGACCACAGGCATGTGCCACCATGCCTGGCTAATGTTCACATTTTTTGTAGAGAGGTCTCACTTTTGCCCGGGCTGGTCTTGAACTCCTTGGCTCAAGCGATCCGTCCGCCTCAGCCTCCCAAAGTGCTGGGATTATAGGCGTGAGCCACAAAGCCCAGTTAAGAACAGAAACTTTCTGCAGAGACACACAGGCCCAATTCCACCTGCTGCCCCCGGGGACAGGGCTACCATCCTGATGCCTCCACATAAGAGAAGAGGGAAGACAAGACAGGGTTGCAAAGGCCATTGGTTAAAAACAGGTCAAGAAGGTGTCACTGGAACAAGAGGGACCCAGAGGCCTGACCCAGAGAGAGACCAGTGGACACACATTGGAAACCGCGTCGTTCTCTGAGTGGCTCGGCCGTGCCTGTCCCAGGACTGGGCTCCGAGTTGAAGAAAACAACACAGGTTCTACCTTTAGCCAGTTCAGGGAGGTCTCTGCAAACTCCACAGCAACAGAGAGTGGGGGACTCACCAAAGCTGGGTGCACGGACCCCCCGCTCCTCTCGCGCCCCGATCACACTGAAGTTCAAGGCATAGTTAGGCCTTGGCTGTGTGCAGGCTTTGGGGAGCGGCTTGGCCTGAGGGGGCCATGAGGCGCCCTGGGCTGGTGGCCGACTTGTCTGCCAGGAGCCGCTGCCTTTGGGCGTGGTGGCCGTTTTGGGAACGAAGCCCCCAGGAGGGAATCCAGCTGGTGAGCCTGTGGAGACGGAGATCAGAAACTCGGCATCTGGTCGTCCATGAGGGGCAACTACTGTTTCTACAACTCAGAGCACCATGTATATCGGGAAACACACACTTGCAAAATAGAACACTGGTCACTCGAGGCCATCCAGAGGTGCCGGCTGCACCCACACATGTGAAGGTCTCCGGGGGCTGGCGCACAGGCCAGGTGCTGGGGCGACGGGAACATTCTGGATGGAGGGCAGACACCAGGACAGGGCAGCTGTGGAGGCAGCACCCCACCCCCACGAGCCAAGGCAGACCCGGGGCTTGTCCACGGGGGTTGGGGCAGTGTCCCCACGTCTGTAGCGTCCTGGAGGGCCACTGCCTCTTCGGAGCACATCAAATGAGGGCTGATCCTGTAACTTTTTTTTTTGAGACGGAGTCTCCCTCTGTCGCCCAGGCTGGAGTGCAGTGGCGCGATCTCGGCTTACTGCAAGCTCCACCTCCCGGATTCACACCATTCTCCTGCCTCAGCCTCCCAAGTAGCTGGGACTACAGGCACCCGCCACCACACACGGCTGATTTTTTTTGTATTTTTTAGTAAAGATGGGATTTCACCGTGTTGGCCAGAATGGTCTCGATCTCCTGACCTCGTGATCTGCCCACCTCGGCCTCCCAAAGTGCTGGGATTACAGGCATGAGCCACCGTGGCTGGCTCGATCCTTTAACTTTTTATTTTGGATTAGAATAGCAGGAAGCTGTAAATACCCTGAGCACCTCTGCCCAGCATCCCCCAGGGAGGGCGTCTCTCATAACCTCAGAGAAGCACTGAACCCAGGCAGCCGCACCACCTACAAATGCATCAGACGTGGCCAGCTGGACTCGTGTGTGTGTGCAGGGCCACGCCACTGACCACACCACAGATTCCTCTCAGCACCACAGCAATCACGACCTGAATGCTTCACTACGGTTCTGTCATCTTTTTTTTTTTTCTTTCTGGGAGATGGCGTCTTACACTATGGCTGGTCTCAAATCCTAGGCTTAAGAGACCTGCCGGCCTCACCTCCCACAGGGCTGGGATGGCAGGTGTGAGCCGCCATGCCCAGACTGTCAGTTATGTTCTAGAAGGGCACCAACAGCCGTGACCTCTGGACTGGCACTCTTCACTCAGGATGAGGTCACTCGGGCCGGGGCATCAGCCACTCCCCCTCCCTCTGCCGAGGGCCATCTGGTGGTGTGCGGACCACCTACTGAACCGCTCACCTGTAGGACACCTGGGCTGATGCCACTGTTTGGCTACAACGAACACGTCTTTGAACGCCTGTTACGGACTTTTGTGTGAATGAGAGTTTCCGTTTCTCTGGGATAAATGCCTCTGTCCCACAGTAGCTCAGAAGCTGTGTGTTTAGCTTCGTAAGAAACCGCCCACCTGTTCTCCAGAGCGGTCCTGCCACTTCTCACTCCCCGGGAACGCCTGAGAGACGCGGCTCGTCCCTCCGGGCGATGCATGAGACGCGGCTGTCCCCCCGGCAATGCATGAGACACGGCTCGCTCCCCCCGGCAATGCATGAGACGCGGCTCATCCCCCGGCAATGCATGAGACACAGCTCGTTCCCCAGGTGATGCATGAGACGCGGCTGTCCCCCCGGCAATGCATGAGACGCGGCTCATTCCCCCGGCAATGCATGAGACGCGGCTCATCCCCCGGCAATGCATGAGACGTGGCTCGTCCCCTCTCCACCGCAATCCCACAATCCATCAGAGACGCGGCTCGTACCCCCCGGGCAATGCGTAAGACTCCTCTGCGCCAGTATTCTGTGATGCCGGGTGTCTCGGCCTGTGCTTCCTGGCCATCGGATGTTGATGTGCTTGCTGGAGGTCCCTTAGTGTCTCTTGCCCATTTTTTTTTTTTTTTGAGACAGAGTCTTGCTCTGTCACCCAGGCTGGAGTGCAGTGGCAGGATCTTGGCTCACGCAACCTCCGCCTCCCGGGTTCCAGCGCTTCTCCTGCCTCAACCTCCTGAGCAGCTGGGATTACAGGCGCATGCCACCATGCCCGGCTAATTTTTGTATTTTTAGTAGAGACAGGGTTTCTCCATGTTGGTCAGGCTGGTCTAGAACTCCCGACCTCAGGTGATCCGCCCGCCTCGGCCTCCCAAAGTGCTGGGATTACAGGTGAGCCACCGCGCCCAACCGTCTCTTGCGCATTGTGTAACTGGATTGCTTTCAGTTTGTTTTTGACTGTATTTTTATATTCTGTAGATGACTCCTTTGTCAAACAGGTGGTTTGGAAATATCTTCTCCCAGTCCGCAGCTCACATGCTCAGAGCTCTGAGGCTGTGTCCACCTGTCCTCTTATGGGTGTGGTTTGGGTGGCGAGTCTACGAACTCTGCCCAGCCCCAGGTCACAAAGGTTTTCTCCTAAAGGCCCTGCATTCTGATGAGCTGTTCTGTAGAGGGCGGGCTTAGGGCTTTGCCTACGGCTGCCCAGGTGCTGCAGCACCATCTGGTGAACGGGTTTTCTGCCTCCGTCTAAGCTCCGCTGGTCTCTCTCGTGTGGCCTATTTCTGAGTCCTCTCTTCTCTCCACAGACGTGTCTGTTTGCCATCACCGCAATGTTGATTTGTGGCTTCAGAGTAAGCCTCAAAGCCAGGAAGAGTGACTTCTCCCACGTCATTTTTCCACTACAAATATTCCAGGCATGGCTGGGCGTGGTGGCTCACGCCTGTAATCCCGGCACTTTGGGAGGCCGAGGCGGGCGGATCACGAGGTCAGGAGATCGAGACCATCCTAACACGGTGAAACCCTGTCTCTACTAAAAATACAAAAAATTAGCCGGGCGTGGTGGCGGGCGCCTGTAGTCCCAGCTACTCAGGAGGCTGAGGCAGGAGAATGGCATGAACCCGGTAAGGGGAACTTGCAGTGAGCAGAGATCAGGCCACTGCACTCCAGCCTGGGTGACAGAGCAAGACTCCGTCTCAAAAAAATAAACTATTCCAGGCATCTAGTCCATCTGTCTTTCAAATACACTGTACAGTAAGCTCATTTATATCTAGGAAAATGCCTGCTGAGGCGCTGGCAGGAACTGTTAGGCTACAGATGTGCACAGGAGAGCGGCCACCTTACTGAGGAGCCTCCAGGCCGTGAGTGCAGCGTCCGTCCCTTCACTCGCATCTCCTCTGGTCTCTTTCACCACGGTTGGTTTTATAGTCCCACCATACAAGCCCTAGACATGTCTGGTCAGATTTATACCTAAATGTTTATTTTTTCTAAAAAAAAAAAAAAAAAAAAAAAAAGGTGATTGTAAATGGTACTGTTTTAAATGTTGGCTTCCTTGTATAATTGCAAGTAAACAGAAATAGGACAGATTTTTGTGTGTTGACCTCGTATCCTGCGACCTTACTGAACTCACAGTTCTAAAAGATCTTTGTAGGTTGCTTCAGAGTCCCTGCACAGACAATCATGTCATCTGCAGACAGGAGCAATTTTATTTCTCCCTTTGTAGTGCGTGTAACTTCTGACCTCCTTTTCTTGCCAAACGGCAGCAGCTGGGACTTCCGACAAGTAGAAGTGGAGAAAAGACACTCCTGCCCTGTTCCTGATTTTAGGAGGATGGTTAAAAATGATATTGGCTTGGCCGGGCAGGGTGGCTCACACCCGTAATCCCAGCACTTTGGGAGGTCACTTGAGGTCAGGAGTTTGAGACCAGCCAGGCCAACACGGTGAAACCCTGTCTCTACTAAAAATACAAAAATTAGCTGGGCGTGGTGGTGCATGTCTGTAATCCCAGCTACTCGGGAGGCTGAGGCGGGAGAATTGCTTGAAACTGGGAGGCGGAGGTTGCAATGAGCCGAGATTATGCCACTGCACTCCAGCCAGGGTAACAGAGCAAGACTCTGTCTCAAAAAAAAAAAAAAAAAAAGATGTTGGCTGCAGGTTTCTTGAGACAGGGTCTTGCTCTGCTGCCCAGACTGGAGTGCAGTGATGCAACAAGAGCTCAGTCCCGCCTTGACCTCCTGGGCTCCAGCGATCCAAGTGATCTTCCCGCCTCAGCTTGCCGAGTAGCTGGGACCACAGCTGCTCACCCCCACAGCTGCTCACCCCCACAGCTGCTCACCCCCACAGCTGCTCACCCCCACAGCTGCTCACCCCCACAGCTGCTCACCCCCACAGCTGCTCACCCCCACAGCTGCTCACCCCCACAGCTGCTCACCCCCCACAGCTGCTCACCCCCACAGCTGCTCACCCCACAGCTGCTCACCATCACAGCTGCTCACCCCCACAGCTACTCACAGCTGCTCACCCCCACAGCTGCTCACAGCTGCTCACCCCCACAGCTGCTCACCCCCACAGCTGCTCACCCCCACAGCTACTCACAGCTGCTCACCCCCACAGCTGCTCACAGCTGCTCACCCCCACAGCTGCTCACCCCCACAGCTGCTCACCCCCACAGCTGCTCACCACCACAGCTGCTCACCCCCACAGCTGCTCACCACCACAGCTACTCCACAGCTGCTCACCCCCACAGCTACTCATAGCTGCTCACCCCCACAGCTACTCCACAGCTGCTCACCCCCACAGCTGCTCACAGCTGCTCACCACAGCTGCTCACCCCCACAGCTGCTCACCACCACAGCTGCTCACACCTGCTCACCACACCTGGCTAATTCTTACAGGGGTCTCACTATATTGCTCAAGCTGGTTTCAAACTCCTGGGTTCAGGAAATCCTCCCACGTTGGCTCCCAAAGCACTGGGGTTACAGGTGTGAGCCACTCTACCTGGCCTGGCTGTGGGTTTCTAGACATGCTTGTTACCAAGTTGATGACGTTCTGCTCATGACTGGTTCTGACATTGTTACCATAAAAAGGTACTGAATTTTGTTAAATGCCTTTTCTGCATTGTTGATGTGATCACGACTCTTCGCCAGTTAATATGATATTGGGTTAGTGCAAAAGTAACTGTGGTTTTTGCTATTACTTTCAATGGCAAAACCACAATTACTTCTGCAGCAACCTAAATAGATTTTGTTAACAATTCTGAAATGTCAGCCTTGTATTCATGGAATAAATCTTACTTGATCTTGGTGTAGAATTCTCTTTATATACTGACAAATTCTATTTGCTGAAGTTTGGTTGAGGATCTGTGTGTATATTCATGGGGAATATGGGCCCAGTTTTCCTTTTTGGTGCTGTTTCTGTCTGATTTTGGTATCAGGGTGATAGTATGAGCTTCATAAAATCAATTAGAAAGTGCTCCCTCTCTCCTGCTTCCTGTGAGAGGGTGGAATTGGCATTCTCTCAACATTCGGTGAAATTCTCCAGTGGCCCAGGTGGGTCCACAGGTTTCCTTTTTGGGAAGTTTTTAATTATGAATTTATTTTCTTTGTATTTATAGAATTTTTCAAAGGATCTACTTGATATTGGGTAAGTTGTGGCAGTAACTGGTTTTGAGGAATTTGTCAATTTCACGTAAGTTGTCAAGAATACTGCACAGAGGCGCCTGCACCTGTGACCCTCGTAGAGCCTGTGGGGTCTGCGGTGGTGCCTCCTGCACCATCCCCCTTATTGATGACCCGGGTCACTCCTCCCCGCAGTCCCGGGAGAGGTCTGTGGGCTTCAGAACTGGCTTCTGTCCCTGTGTTCCACTGCACTGTCCGTGGCTCCTCATTCTTTCTTTAGTTCCGCTTGCTGTAGGCTTATTTCGCTCCTTTTTTTTCCCAAATGTCTTGTGCAGAGAGCTCAGGTTACTGCCGGGACATTCCAGCTTTTCCATAGCAAGCCCTCATGGCTGGGGGTGTCTCCGCACTGCCTGGTGGGGCCCTGGGCTTTCCTAGGCTGCACCTGCATCTTCACTCAGCTCCACGCATCATTTCCCTCGAGACCTCCTCTCTGGCCCAGGTGTTGTTTGAAAGTGTGCTGTTTTGTTCCCAAGTGTGAAGATTCTTCCATTCTATTTCACTGTGGTCAGAGAGCACACTGCAGAATCCTAGTTCTCTGAGGACAGGGCCTGCATGGAGGAGGCTCCCACGGTGCATGCAAAGGTCCGTGCCTGCAGCTGGTGGGCCCTGCTGGCTGGTGCCTCCGCCCTTCTACATCCTTGCAGCCTTCGGTACAGCTGCTCCATCCTGTGTCGGGACAGCAGTGCTGACGTCGCCAGCTATGATTTGGGTTTGTCTATTTTTTCCTTCAGTTGTATTGGCTTTGCTTCGTTCAGAATTGCTGTCTTCCTAGAAGGCAGGATGGTTTCAGGCCACCCACCGAGCCAGCAGGCGGAGGGCTGGGGCTGTGTCTAGGACACAGACGGCGGGGATCCCTGGGAGTCCACTCCTTCTGCCCCAGTGCCAGCTGCCCAGGGGAGTCAAGGCACATGCAGGTCTCCTCCGGAGGGCACGGCCCCCACAACCCCACCGTGCTCAGACAACATAAGACAGAGGCCACAAAGGGAAAGAAAATACAAAAGAACACGGACAGAAACGCTCATGGATGTCCTCAAAAGACACAATAAATCCCCCAAATCACCCGAAACATAAAAAGAACATTCAAAGACGAAAAAACTCTTGGGACTTCGTGACGGAACAGAAGGCACTTCAGATGCGAGCTCGTGAGCGCAGAGTGAGGACTCGAAGCCGGCCCGGGAGAGAGTGAGGACCCAAAGCCAGCCCTAGAGATCCGACGCCGACACCTGCTCGCAGGAATCTGAGGCACTCAGGGTGGACAGGAGAAACGATGAGGAGACGGGAGATGCTCCCGGGGCTGAGCAGGAGCCGACGCCATCGCCTGGGGCTGCATGCTGGAGCGTCCGGGGGTCACCGGCACCAACAAGGATCCCGAGGTGGAGCCACTTCCCACCCAGGATTCCACCCGACAGCCAGGCGAGTGCACGGGAGGCCCCTTCAGATGATCGTCCCCCCGCTGCCAACGCCTGTTCTGAGAAGCCACAAGGACCCCAGGGGGATGCATCTTGGGAGTGAACCCAGAGACCCAGGGGCGTCAGGTCAGCCCAAGGAGACTCGAAGCCACAGCGCCCGGGCCGGGCCTGAGGCAGACGCGGGACTGGAGAGGGTGGGCTCGGTTCTTGTGACCGACAGCCAGCACGCTCTGAGCACAGCCTCGGGGGCTGAGCAGAGCCCAGCCACACCCCACTTCCATGCAGAGACCCCACTTCCCAGACGGCCCCCACGGCCCTGAGGGCAGGACGGATCACAGAGCACAGGGCCGGTGGGGGCTGGCAGCAGCGCCAGCATCAGCAGCTCCTGGTTTTAGCTTGCCAGTTGGCAGTCGCCTGGAACCGGTGCAGACACGCTGTGCCCTTGGGCTCACTGTGCTCTGGGCTCAGGGGTCTTGGTGAACAGAGGCAAAGACTTCACTTTGGGCAGCTCAGAGTCAGACAGACAAGAATAAACCTCCTACAAGGAAACAGCTTCCACACCCCCAACATGCCCTCCACGTTACCTTGGAGGCCGGAGCTGAGGTCGCCAAGGTCAGCAAATGGGTCCGGGTTCTGAGACTTGGTCCAGCTGGCCTGAGAGCCACAAGGGGCCGGCTGACCTCCAGGAGAGAAGAGGGGGCCTGGAGAAGGGGCACAGGGCATTAGAACAAGCACCACCTGAAGCGAAACACACCCTCCTGGGACCTCCGATCGCGCCTCCTTACGACGTGACAGCCTCACTCCTGCCTGAGAGCTGGCACCTGCACGGCCTGCGTGCACGAGACCAGCCAGGACGGAGGTGTGTGTGGTGGACGCTGCCTCCATGCCCCATGCTGCTGCTCAGGGAAAACAGCTTCACAACTCACACCCAGAACCAAACCATGTTCATATCATTAGGATTAGGATTCTGCAGTACCACTTTCTGGAATCTATCTAAAATGTGAATGTTCTTCATGATACTCTTTATAACAGCATCAATTTGAGAATATCCTAAGTATAAAATCATAAAATACAGGCTGGGCAACATAGAAAGACCCTGTTTCTACAAAAAATAAAAAAAAATCCAGCCACAGTGGTACATGCGTCTGGTCCCAGCTACCCAGGGGGGCTGCGGTGGGAGGATCACTCGAGCCCAGGGGTTGACGGCTGCAGTGAGCCAAGAGTGATGCCACTGCACTCAGCCCCAGTGACAGAATGAGACTCTGTCTCAAAAAAAAAACAAAACCGTTGCAGAGCTACTTGATAGATGCCACGCAGTCATTAAAACCAGGCTCCATGTATAGAGTCCTCCTGGATCTATTCGAGGAAAAAGATGAATTCCTGAGGCCAAAAAGTGAGCACAGAACGTGAAATGATTCTCAAAAGAAATACACGTAACCAAAACCACTCAAACTGAGAGTCAACCTCATTCATAAGAAAGAAATCAAACTGGCAAGACACCTTCGCAGTGATCATCCAACCAGGAGACAAACTGGAGATGGGAGCTACCCCTGGGCAAAGACGTCCTGAAGCGCACTCAGGGGGACGGGCACCCAGGCCCTGGCGCGCCTCACACTGCACTTGGGGGAACGGGCACCCGGGCCCTGGCACGCCTCGCACTGTACTCGGGGGAACGGGCACCCGGGCCCTGGCGCACCGTGCACTGTGCCTCTCGGAGCTCTGCGGACAGTGTGTGTTCCACCCGCCGAGGGCTGTGGCAACTCTGTGTCCGGCACCATTTTCTGCACGCCATGTGCACTGTGTGTCCCTGTGCCCCATTTTGGGAATTGTAATATTTCAAACTTCTTCATGATTGCATCTGCTTTGATGATGTGTGTTCCATGAGCTGATGCTGCTGCTCTAATTGTTTTGGGGTGCCATGAACTGTGCCCATAGAAGACGGTGAGCTTAACTGATAACGTGCTGTGGCTGCTCCACAGACCAGCCGCTCCCCGTCTCGCTCCTTCTCAAGCCTCCCTATTCCCCGAGACACGACCATACTGAAATTAGGCCAATTCAGAACCTACAACGGTCTATAAGCATTCAAGTGAATCCAAGAGTTTCAAGTGTCTCACTTGAAATCAAAAGCTAGGAACGACTGAGCTTAGTGAGCGAGGCACGTCAAAAGCAGAGGAAGGCCGGGAGCAGTGGCTCAGGCCTGTGTTCCCAGCACAGTGGGCGGCTGAGGCAGGAGGGTGCTTGAGCCCAGGTGTTCAAGGTCAGCCTGGACAACACGAACCCCATCTCTATAAAAAATAAATTTAAAAAATTAGTCGGGCATGGCGGTGAGCGCCTGTAGTCCCAGCTACCCGGGAGGCTGAGGTGGGAGGATCCCTTGAGCCCAGGAGGTTGAGGCTGCAGTGAGCCATGATCGTGCCACTGCACTCCAGCCAGAGCAAGAGCAAGACCCTGTTTCTAAAAAAAAAAAAAGCAAGCCGAGATAAGCTACAAGCTGGGCCTCTTGCACCAGCAAGCCAAGTTGTGAATGCAAAGTTCCTGAAGGAAATTAGAATGCCACTCCAGTGAACACATGATGATAAGAACACAAACCAGCCCCACTGCCGATTCAGAGGAAGTCCGGGTGATCTGGAGAGAAGGTCGGACCAGCCGCATTGCCGATACAGAGGAAGTCCGGGTGATCTGGAGAGCCAATACAGAGGAAGTCCGGGTGATCTGGAGAGAAGGTCGGACCAGCCGCATTGCCGATACAGAGGAAGTTCGGGTGATCTGGAGAGAAGGTCAAACTAGCCACAACATCCCCCTAAGCCAAAGCCTAATCCAGAGCAAGGTCTCAACTCTTTCAATTCTATGAAGGTGGAAAGAGGTGAGGACGCTGCAGAAGAAAAGTGAAGCCAGTAGGGGCTGAGACTGAAGGAAAGACGCCGTCTCTGCAACGTACAAGTGCAAGGTGAAGCAGCAAGCCCTGACAGGGAAGCTGCAGCAAGTCATCCGCTAAGATCCGGCTGAGACCACTAATGAAGGGGCTGCACCCGCCAGACTCTCCACGCAGATGAGGCGGCCTTGTATGGGAAGAAGACGCCATCTAGGACTTTCATAGCTAGAGAAGGGAAGTCAATGCCTCGCTTTAAGGCCTCACAGGACAGGCTGCCTCTCTTGTGAAGGGCTAATGCAGATGGTGGCTTTAAATGAACACACTGCCCATTCACCATTCAAAAACCCTAGTGCCCTTAAAAATGACTCTAAATCGACTGGGCACAGTGGCTCACGCCTGTAATCCCTTTGGGAGGCCGAGGCGGGCGGATCATAAGGTCAGGAGATCAAGACCATCCTGGCTTAACACAGTGAAACCCCATCTCTACCAAAAATACAAAAAATTAGCCAGGCGCAGTGGTGGGCGCCTGTAGTCCCAGCTACTTGGGAGGCTGAGGCAGGAGAATGGCATCAACCTGGGAAGCGGAGCTTGCAGTGAGCCAAGATCACGCCACTGCACTCCAGCCTGGGCAACAAAGAGAGACAAAAAAAAAAAAGATTCTAAATTGACTTGCCTTGCACCATAGAAATGGCACAGCAAAACCTGGATGGCAGCCATCTGTGTACAGCATGGTTTATGGAATTATTTTAAGTCCACTGTTGAGATCTACAGCTCAGACAAAAGATTCCTTTCAAAATACGACTGTTCGCTGACAATACGGACAATGCAGCTGGTCACCCAAAAGCTCTGACAGAGACGTACACGGAGAGTCACGCTGCTTTCGTGCCTGCTAACACCACATCCGTTCTGCAGCCCTTGGACCAAGGAGTCGTGTAGACTTCCAAGTCTCACTGCTTAAGAAACACATTTCTCAGGCTATAGCAGCCACAGATTCCTCTGATGGATCTGGGTAAAGTTCACTGACAACCTTCTGGAAAGGATTCACCATTCTAGATGCCATTAAGAACATTCCCGATTCACGGGAGGAGGTTAAAACAGCAACAGGAACAGGAGTTTGGGAGAAGCTGATCTCAACCCTCAAGGATGACTTTGAGGAGTTGAAGACTTCAGTGGAGGAAGTCACTGCAGATGTGGTGGAAATAGCAAGAGAAACAGAATTAGAACTGGAGCCTGAGGATGGAACCGAATTACTGCAATCTCAGGATGAAACCTGAACAGATGCGGAGTTGCTTCTCACGGATGAGCAAAGAAAGCAGTTTACTGAGATGGAATCTAGTCCTGGTGAAGATGCTGTGAACACTGAAATGAGGCCGAGGGTTTAGAATATTCGGTAAACTTAGTTGATACAGCAGTGGCAGGTTTGAGAGGACGGAAAAAGCTCCATGTGGGTAAATGCCATCCGAGAGCACTGCAAGCCGCAGGGAACCTTTTGTGAAAGGCAGAGACAATCACGTGGCGAACTTCATCGTCTTATTTTCAGAAACGGCCACAGCCACCCCAGCCTTCAGGAATCAGCACCCTCATCAGTCAGCAGCCGTCCACATTGAGGCAAGACCCCCACCAGCAAGATCAGGATTGTTAGCATTTTTTAGCAATGAAGTATTTCTAAATCAGGGTAACTATATTTATTTTTTAGACATAATGCTATTGCACACTTAACAGACCATGGCCAGGCCGTGGTGGCTCATGCCTGTAATCTCAGCACTTTGGGAGGCCGAGGCAGGCGGATCAGAAGGTCAGGAGTTCGAGACCAACCTGACCAACATTGCGAAACCCGTCTCTACTAAAAATACAAAAATTAGCTGGGCGTGGTGGCGGGTGCCTGTAATCCCAGCTACTCAGGAGGCTGAGGCAGGAGAATCACTTGAACCCAGCAGGCGGAGGTTGCAGTGAGCCAAGATTGCACCACTGCACTCCGCAGCCTGTGCAACAGAACAAGACTCCATCTCCCAAAAAAACAAACAAAAAACCAGACTACAGTATAATGTAAATATAACTTTTAGCTGGGTGCAGTGGCTCACGCCTGTAATCCCAGCACCCTGAGAGGCTGAGGTGTGTGGATCGCCTAAGCCCGGGAGTTCTAGACCAGCCTGAGCAACATGGCAAAACTTTGTCTCCACAAAAAAAATTTAAAACGTAGCTGGGCATGGTGGCACATTGCCTGTAGTCCCAGTTACTCAGGCGGCTGGGGTGGGAGGATCGCCTGAGCCCAGGAGGTCAACGCTGAAGTGAGTAGAGATTGCTCCAGCCTGGGTGACAGAGCAAGACCCTGACTCAAAAACAAAAACAAAAACAAAAACAAAACCCCACACAAAAAACTCCCGTAACTTTTATGCTTACTGGGAAAACAAAATCTGACTGGCTTTCTAGGGGTGCTCGCTTTGACTGTGGTCTGGAAGCAAACCTGCGACATTGCTGAGGCCGGCCCGAGACGCAGCTGCAGCAAACGCATCTGCGCTACCAGAGACGCCGCGGGAGGGCCGGTTCCAGGGTGACGGGAAGGACAGACGCTCACAAACGCGACTGCTGTACGCGACCCCCTTCCTGACAGGGCACGGGATGCTCACAAACGCGACTGCTGTACGCGACCCCCTTCCTGACAGGCACGGATGCTCACAAACGCGACTGCTGTACGCGACCCCTTCCTGACAGGGCACGGGATGCTCACAAACGCGACTGCTGTACGCGACCCCTTCCTGACAGGGCACGGGACGTCGCAAACACGGACTGCTGTACGCGACCCCTTCCTGACAGGGCACGGGACGTCGCAAACACGGACTGCTGTACGCGACCCCCTTCCTGACAGGGCACGGGACACTGGCCGCAACACCGAAACAAGACCTGTGGGGTCAGCCTCACTCACAAACCCCTTCAGGAGGGAACAGCCACAGGGCGCTACAGGCAGAACCACCAGGCGGTCCACAGAGTGTGGGGCATGAAATCGCATCACAAACGCAGATGCCCTGCCGGGTGGGAGGAGAAGGACCCTTTGGGGGTGCTGCTGACGTTCAGGAGCTGCTGCAGCTCTGCGACGCCAAGTCTGTGTCCCTGTATACCCCAGTCACACCGGGGGAGTGAGGCCGCTGCAGCCATACCACAGCCTTGTGTGTGGAGCCGGCACCACCAAGCACACCCCAGCCCTTCCTTCGGTCTCTGCGCAGAGAGGGCCCTGTTACAGGCATGTGTGAAATAGAGACGGGCCACAGCAGCTGCACGTCCTGGGAGCCCTGTCCTTGGTGGGTGGTGGCCATACCTTCCGTGGCTGGCGTGGGGGCTACTGCCGACGCTGCAGTCTCGGTCCAGGCAGCCCATCCTCCCAGCAGGTCTGGGTTGCTGGACGAGGCTGTCATCTTGCTGGGCTCTCCTGGCAGATCCCCTGGGAAGAAGGAACCAGGAGAGAGCACAATTTGGTGTCTCAGCAGTAGCCAAATGTGGTGGAGCGCCAGGCTGTGCTCAGGGCCCCAGGAGCCGACACCTCTTGCACCCAGGCTGAGCTGAGGCTGGGCTGACGGCCTCTCTCTTCCTGATGGGCCCTGAGGATGCATCACATCACACAGAACTGAGCGAGTGGACGTAGGGGCACCAGCAGGCAGAGGAGCTCACAGGCGAGGCTGAGAACAAGCATCTGCGCGTTCCCATCCAAAAGAGTTTGTCAGGACCCCACTTTCTGCAGCCATCCCCACAGCCTGCATTCCCGCCTCTCCTAAAACCCACCAGAGCCCGCGGTGGCTCCACCTGGCTGAGCTGCCTTCGGCAGACAGAGGGCCCAGCAGGTCCTGTCTGCCCTGGCTCTGGCCACGCAGCACACCTCTGGTGGCACCCGCCCCAACGCTGCAAGGCTGCGCTCCACACGCTCACCCACAAGCCATCCTGCAATGGTCACCATCATCACCCCAGAGCGCACCATGGACCACGCTGCTGCCTCCTCAGGAGACAGAACCCGGGCTCCTTCCCCTAGGACCACACTGGAGGGGCAGCCCAGCCATCTCCCAGGGCCTGGCCCACAGGCGTCTGTCTAAACAAGCCATGCTGTGCCCGGCACCCGGCCTCCTCCTCACAGACACAGTGCCCCAAGGCCCCCGCTGCACTCAGACCAGGTCAGCTTCCCGGACCCTGGGTCCCCCAACCGCCTCCCTCTGACCTCTCAGCCCCACACAAGCTCTGCGTGCAGGTGGCCTTCTCTGCTAACAGCTGCAAGGCCTGGGCCTGAGGAGGCCTCGAGAAACACCTGTTGCCAGTCACAGACGACCGAGGCACGGCAGGCCCCCACAACCTGTTCCAGGTTTGGGGATCGTTCGAGGAGACAGAGCAGGGAGCAGTCTGTCCTGACCTCTGGGACATCCTGCAGGATGCTTGGGCCGCAAGGAAGGGCACCTGGAGGCCACACAGTCCAGCCCCACCACTGCCTGAGACCCACAGCTCTGCTTCCCACCACAGGCTGCGGTCCTGAGGGAGGCAGTCACAGAGAGCTGGCTGCCAGGCGAGAGGCGCTTACCCAGGTGCAGGAAGTCGGCGCTGCAGGACGGGGGCGGAGCGCTGTGGGCAGACGGGAAGGATGGTGGGACGGTCACAGAGTCAGAATTGAGAAATTCGCTGAAGAGATCAGGATTGGTGCAGGGCTGGGAGTCGCTGCCTGAAGACAGCAGGAGCGGGCCAAAGGGGTCAGCTGTGGGGACAGGCAGGCATGGGGAGGACTCAGCCCGGCTGCCTGAGGACAAAGGAGCCCAGCTCTGGAGTCAGGTCTGCCCAAGAGGCCACTCCAGCTGGGCAGCCCAGACCCCACGGCTGCCCTCGCAGGGGCACTGAGGCAGTCAGCCCAGGGGCTCCCCGTGCCCCACGCCTCCCCGTGCCCCATGCCTCAGGATGACTTTCCCACAGATACAGCAACACTGCTGAGATGGAGAAGCCGGCAGCTCCCAGCCCGTGAGCTCAGGCAGGCAGCGCAGAACCCTGCCGTGACCCCGAGGCTGCTCCTGGGGGAGGTGGGGGGAGGGCACGTTCCCTTCCTGCAAGCACCTTCGAGACATGCCCATGCAGTGAGAATGACTCAGCCTCATCACTCATCTACCGTGAAGCCACTCGCCTTCAGAACAGAAACACGTACCAGCGGCAGGGGGCCCTCCTCTTGGGGTGCTCTGCACGCTCAGGGGAGGGGCCGGGCTTGCCAGGAGCAGGGGGGCCTCACTGAGCAGATCCTCCGGGGGCCCCTGGGAGGCGGCCTCGGGGGGCCCAAGGAGGCAGCTGAGCAGGTCGGTGTTGCTGGAGGGGGCCCTGCAGGCCTGTGGGGGTACAGCTGGCCCTGCGCCCACCTCGGAGTGCAGGCCCAGGAGGTCCACCCCGTCTTCCTGTGGCACAGGCTCCGGCAGCACAGCCGGCGTCTCCACCTCAAAAACCAAGTCCTGCTGTACCAGCCCTGCTGCCGGGCCGGGGGGCTCCAGGTTGGCCCTGGGCTCCTGGCCCTCGCTGGAGATCGGGGAGCCCCCTTCGTCTGACACCTCACTCTCGTCTCTGTCCTCCATCAGGGCAGACTCGCTCTCCTTGGGAGAGGCATTTTCTGCACCTGTCTCTGCCTCTTTCTCTTCTGTGAAAAAGAAACAAAACCACAGGCTGGTGAGACCACACGGCCAGCACCAGGGTCCCCACGGCACATCCCCTCAGGGCCTCCTCGGCCCACGGCCTTGGCGAACCCACATGGCCAGCACCAGAGTCCCCATGGCACTGCCTCTCAGCACCTCCTTGGCCCAGGGCCTTGGTGAACACACACGGCCAGCACCAGGGTCCCCATGGCACGTCCCCTCAGGGCCTCCTCGGCCCACGGCCTTGGTGAACCCACATGGCCAGCACCAGGGTCCCCACGGCACGGCCCCTCGGCACCTCCTCGGCCCAGGGCCTTGGCGAGTGCTGCAGAAGCTTCTGGGCGGGCGGGGGGGGGGGGGGTTGTTCCTGAGGTGTCTCCAGCACGCCCACCTCCAGCCTGTGCCTCAAGGGTCTGCCTGCGGCTCTCTCCGCCTGGGCCTCCGCGGTGCCTCAGGCTGAGTCAAGTGGGGGCCGCATGGCAGCACTGGGGGGGGAGGAACACCAATCGAGGGTGCTCTGGGAACAGGCAGCAGAAGGGACGACCCTGCTGGGACGGCCAAGGGTGCTGGGACAGGAAGTGGCAGGGGCGTCCCTTGGGGTGTGTCTGGGGCGAGGTCCAGTGACGGCGCCCAGGTGTTTTCCTGAAAAGCCTCGGAGGGGCTGGGAGCCCACTGGGGGCTGTGGGCAGAGAGAGGTGTGGGATCCCCAGGTGGGGACAAACTGTCCCTCCACCCAGGCCCTTCCCTTGTACCCAGGGGCCCCGCCAGCAATGGCCCACGCTGCCAGACTCCCCAGGCCCACAGACTGGGGTGAAGAGCGAGGGTCAGTATTTCAGACTTTGTGGGCATGTTCTTTTCTTTTCACCTTTAAAAAGATATGAAATCATTCTTAGCTCGTGAGCCATTAAAGAATGGGCTGACGTGCCGGGTGCACAGCCCCACTGTGGTGCAGCTCAGCTCTGCCCGAGGCCCATCTCCCAAGACGCTTGCCCTGCCCCAGGACACCTCCAGACCAGGGGCCTGCCCTCTGCAAGTGGCCCGGTCCAGGGACGCTGCCTACCCTGCCAGTCCAGCGTGTGCAGGAAGCGGCTGGCGTCCGCGCTGCTGCTTGGCGGTGAGTCGGAGTCCGTGGGTTCGGCTTCCGGGGACCCTGCCCCAGCATCATACTGAGCCGTGGAGCCGGGCTGCCGGGGAAGCTCCGGCTTCCCTGCAGGAGACAGAGGGCGTCAGGGCACCGGCACTGGCCAGCAGCCTCGGGGCAACACTGACCCCAGAGCTGGGAAGTGCAGCCAGGCGGGTGCCAGCCTCGTGGCAGGCCAGGCCACTGGTAAAGCAGACCAGTGACATGACGGGGAGGGGATCTCTGTGAACAGATTCCTGCTATCCACTCGGATGCTGCTCTGGGCCATGTGTGCACACTCGGGCACAGCACATGCACACATGAACACGCACAAGGAACCCACCACTGAGGCATCAAACGCCACAGATGCAGGGTACACATGAGTACACACGGCACACAGATGCACAGTACACACAAACACACACACAGCACATACACAGATGCAGGGTACAAATGAATGCACATACAGCACACACACAGATGCACGGTACACACGAATGCACACAGAGCACACACACAGATGCACGGTACACACGAATGCACACACAGCACATACACAGATGCACGGTATACACGAATGCACACACAGCACATACACAGATGCATGGTACACGCAAATGCACACACAAATGCACTGTACACACGAATGCACACACAGATGCACAGTACACAGGAATGCACACACCACTCGTGCACACACATATATGGCACATGGGCACATGCCACCCATGGACACATACACAGCACGGACACGTCACACATACAGCCTCTTTCAGGGACGCTGAAGATGCTCAGAAAAAAAACGCAAACACTGCAAACCGAGAGCCGAGAACAAGCGTGGCATGGGCAGTGGGCGGCCCTGGGCCCACCTGCCAGCGCTTCCTGGGCTGCCTTTTTGAAGAGCGAAAGGAGCGAGGGTTCTGTTCCACGTGCTGCCAGCAGGCCCGAGGCTCACAGTGAGAGTGGACGTGTGTCCAGCACACGTGACAAAAATCTGACCCAGACACATACCCGGGACAAAACCCTGCTTCGCTCCAGGAGCCCAGGTTTTCCTGCCTCTGCCTCTGTCCCTGCCCACGGGCCTCAGAAATTGCAGCCTGCGAGTCCTCCTTCTCTGGTGTAGCTGGTGGTGGTGTCCAACATCCAGGACGGAGTTTCCAAAACCGCCTGCAGCCCAAGCTGCTCAGGGCCTGGGTGCAGCAGCAGGCGCGGTGGCCCAGCCCTGCCAGAGTTCGGCCAAAGGGGTCTCTCTCCACACTCACCAGAACAGGATTCCCTCGATTCACCTGCGGGATCTTACCAAACTTAGATAGAATGTCTTGCTGCTCCTCCCGGCTGGAAAACAGGATTTTGGGGTTCAGCCCCCTCATGCTCGAGTTCTCCCATGGCGGGGCTTCCCGGCTCGGCCTGTCCCTGGGCTCCACCTCCACTTCTAGGTTCACTTGAAATAAATCCGGGTATTTCTCTTGAATGTCACACGCATCCAGGTCATACCTGCAGTTACGAGTAGACGCCACTTAGGAAGGCTGCCCAAGTCGTCTGTAAGTCCCTTGAACATTCACTAAAGAAACGTGCACAGAAACAGATGGCAGCTGCAGGCAGTGGGGTGAGAACAACCAGGGCAGCTGGCCACCCCTGCCTGCGGAAGCTGGAGCCCTGTGAGCCGACCCAGCAGCTGTCCCAGGAACCCACAGGGCACCAGCACCCCCTGGTCACGGCCCCAGAAGAGCCTCATTTCACTCGCTCCTCGGACGTCACAGTGGGGATGCCCGCAAATGTGTTCAAGGCAGAGGGGCACCGGCGGGGCCACCACGTTTCCTGCAAGTCCAGGGGAGGACGCGTGCTCAGAGTAGACGGGACAACGTCCGGCGACTCTGGCACCCAGGCGGGCAGCTCTGAGGTGGGACCCCAGGTTTCCAAGGCAGGCGTTGGCCCTCACTGCCCAGCATACACAGACTTCGGCCACCTGGCAGCTCAGAGCACGTACTCTGGGATACTAAACGTGTTTTCCACAAAAATGACGACGTCTGCCCTGACAAAAATCCACAACTGTCAACAGATGCCCATAAAACCAAGACCTCTAGAATCCGGCTGCCAGGGAATTGGGAACATGATTCCGGGGAAAACAAAGCCGTGTCCACCGTGGGGCTGGGGAGGCAGCACTGGCTGAGCTGTGGGGAGCAGGGGCAGGGATCAACAGGGCCCGCCTTGGGGTGTTGGCCGCACGAGGAGACAGGTGTGACCTGACACTGACCATTTCCTGGCCCCACAGCTCTCTAAGGAATTCCAGGCTATTTCACACATTTCCTATGATCATCTTTGATCCCACTGTCATGAACTGCACTGATAAGCCCGGGCTCTCCAGCGGGCAGCAGGCTCCCCATGCCTGCCTTATTTTATGCCACCTAAAATCTCTACATGTTGAATTTTGTATACCTAAGAAAATAAAGAAGAAACACAAGAGTGGCGGCCGGTTCCTGGAAAACCCAGGCTACCAGCGTCTGCAGGGCCAGGAGCACCCGGAGCACAGTGGGATACGCCGAGGGAGGGCAGGGCCAGGAACAGCCAGAGCAGGGTGGGATACACCGAGGGAGGGCAGGGAGACAGGCCTGGCGGTCTGTGTGGGTCAGAGCCACTGCTGGTTTTAAATGTCACTTCTCTGAGCTCCACACATGCCTGTGATGTGTGAAGGCCTCTAGTTTGCCCCTTCCTGCTCACCCCTAAAACATCCTCTCCCTGCACGAGGGGAGAGTACCCTGTGCCTGCCCTGAGGGGTGGCCAACCTCACGCAGAGTAGCGCCCCCTCGATGCCCACTCAGGGCTCTGGGTGGAGGTGGCCACGGCCGAAGCCGGGACTGACGTGCACTCCAGCCGGGGCCAACACGAGCTTCCCCCTGCACCCGAGCCTCTCTGCGTGCCGCTGTCTGTCGTCAGGAGTAGCAAGGACTGCACAGTGGTGGCACAGCTGGCGTGGAGATGTGCAGGAGGCAACCTCTGCAGAGGAGCCAGCAGAGAATCCGACGGCCACTGCAGCGGAGGCTCAGATCGGTCACGACCGAGGGCAGAGAGGCACAGCGGGAGGGGCACGGAGGGAGGGAGTGTGTCGGACAGACAGGCTTGGGTCCTGGGACAGACCGAACTTGGGCAGCCCCAGAGGGAGTGCTGCTCATGCCCAGCCTCCCTCCCCCAGCTGCCCCTTGAGATGGCCCTGGGCACTGGGCCTGCGGGCTCGGCTCACCCAGCCTGGCGCTGAGGGCACAATGAGGTCTGTGAGCAGGGCTGGCCGCTCCCGAGAGCCCTGGACTGCAGAGGACACGGCCTCTGGCAGTGTACTGCCAGACTAGCTCCAACAGGGCAGAGGGGACTCCTGACAGGCTCAGCTGTTACACCTGTGCCATGGCTGCAACCCTGTGCCCCTCACCCAGGCACAGCACAGGCTCGCCATGCAGGGAACACGCCTCTCACCCAGGCACAGCGCAGGCTTGCCGTGCAGGGCCCACGCACGCTCCACGTGCTCCTCTCCTGCTGCCCCATGTCTAACTTCACATTCAGCCATCTCATTAGATCTATCTGCTCGTTCTGAGAGTGTGCAGTCTCCTTAGGGTTTCTTGCTGAAAACAATCATGCTACCTGTGAAAAGCAACAGCTGACACTTCCACTTCTTCCACCCTTTCTTTCTTTTTCTTGCCTTACTGCACTGGCTAAGACCGACCATAAAATACTGGATAGTGAGAATGAAACCCTTGCTCTGTTGGCAAACTCAGGAGGGAAATGTCCAGATGGGTCATGAGCAGCTGTGGTACTTTAGGGTTTCTGTGGCTACTCTTCATCGGCCTAAGAAGGTTTCCTTCTGTTCCTCTCTGCTGAGCACTTTGATGAGAAAGGAGCCCTCATTCTTATCATGCTTTATCTGCGAAAACTTCGCCTGGTTTTTGCCTTTGCTCAGCTAACATGGTGAATTACGGTGACTGACCAACTTTCAAATGTTAAAACCACTTCACGTTCCTGAAATAAACCAGATGTCAAGACATGTTATCCTTGTTACATAACACTGGGTTCTTTTAGCTAACATTTTGTTTAGAATTTTTCTATCTAAATTCCTGAGATCTGGCTTGCAATTCTCCTTTCCTACGAGGTTCTTTTGTGTGCGCACACAATCACGGCTCACCACAGCTTACTTAGGCCTCCCAGGCTCAAGCGATTCTCCCACCTCAGCCTCCTGAGTAGCTGGGGCCACAGGCGTGCACCACCACATCCGGCTGATTTAAAAAATTTTTTTTTGTAGAGACAGGGCCTCACCATGTTAACTAGGCTGGTCTCAAACTTCTAGCTCAAGTGATCCTCCCATCTTAGCCTTCCAAAGTGCTGGGATTACAGGCGTGAGCTGCAGTGCCCGGCCTACAGGAAGATCTTAAATTACAGAATACATTTCTTTCACAGACGTTCCAATGCCGTATTTCTTCACAGGTGTGTTTCGAGAGGCATTTGTCAGATAATTTGCCCATTCCACTCAGAATGGCGCTCCTCTCCGCACCTCACACACTGTCTGAACATCTACGGAACCCCAGTCTCCCTTGGTTTCCCACCCTGGGAGTCCGTGTTCTCTCTCCCTTTCTTGAGCAGAGGAGTTGTTAAGGATTCAATTAATCTTTTCAGAGAATCCAAAGAAACATCTTTTGGCTTTACTGACTTTTCCGATAGTACACTTACTTTTTTTTTTGAGATGGAGTTTCACTTGTCACCCAGGCTGGAGTGCAATGACACGATCTCGGCTCACTCCAAGCTCCGCCTCCCGGGTTCAAGCGATTCTCCTGCCTCAGCCTCCCAAGTAGGTGGCGTCCACCACCACGCCCATCTAATTTTTGTATTTTTAGTAGAGATGGAGTATCACCATGTTGGCCATGCTGGTCTTGAACTCCTGACCTCAGGTGATCCACCTGCCTCAGGCTCCCTAAGTGCTGGGATTACAGGCATGAGCCACCAGGCCTGGCCAGTATGCTTGTTTTTAACTGAATTCTGTTCCTACCTTTGATTATTTTTTTCCACCTACTTTTCTGAGTTTAATTTGCTGTTCTGTTTCTAACTTCTTGAGATAACGAGTTTAGGTCACCAACTTCCAACATTTTCTTTTTTTTTTTTCTTTTTTTTTTGAGACAGGGTTTTGCTCACAGCTCACTGCAGCCTTGCAGCCTTGATCTCCCAGGTTCAAGCAATCCTCTTGCCTCCCAAAGTGTTGGAATCACAGCTGTAAGCCACTGTGCCCAACCAACCTTTCTTCCTTTTAATGTATGCGTTTAGGTTACAAATTTCCTCTAAACCCTGCTTTAGATGCACCCCACACATCTGGTAAGTGGTATTCTGATTATCACTGCGTTTAAAATATCTTCTCATTTCAACAGTGATTTCCTGTTTGGCACACAGGTTACTGAACGAGCATACGGTCTCTGGGTGTTTTCCTGTCACTGATTCCCACTTTAATCCACTGTTGAGATGTCTTGAGACTTGCTGTACTACCCAACGTGGAGTCCACTTTAATAAACGCCCACTTGAACAGATGCCATTTCTCCAAGTATTTGCTGAAGTTTGCAGAACTCAGGTCAGGTTGGTTAAACCTTGTAAAAAAAACTATATCCTGATGTTCCTGTCTACCTGTTCCACTGCCTGCGGAGAGAGGCGGCCATCAGCGTGGGCCTGTCAACGTCACCCCCCTTCTGCCCCTTTGTGCTGCCTGTACTGAAGCCATGTCATCGCCCTCGCCCCTGCAGCGTCACCCGTCACCCGCTGCCTTGGTCTGTCCCACCTGATATCAACAGTGACACCAGCCTTCTTCCTGCTATGGTCTGCATGGCAAGCGATTTCCAATTATTCCACTTCAGCCTTGCTGGGTCTCCGTGTGCATGGGTTTTGAAGTATGGCTCCTGTAAGCAGTACAGACTTCAGTTTTGTGTGAGCCTGGTTTCTAATCCAGCCCGATTAACTGGAGTGTGTCTTCTATTCACCTTCAATGGGATGACTGACAGGCACAGCGGGGCGTCGGTCTACCAGCTGGCTGTTTTCTATCTATATCCCATCTGGGTTTGTTTCTTTATCTCTATGTTGTTCTTGTGAATTAATCACATATTTTTTGTTCCATTTTTCTTCTTGAGTGTATCTTTAATCTGCCCTAGGGATAGGTACATTCCCTGCTTCCTGGTGACAGAGCTCCTGAAACACATTCCCTTGGTTAATCCCCTCCTCAGCTGTGCGTGTGTGCACGCGCGCTGGTGTTCCTGCTGGTGTGTGCACAGGTGTGCACTGGTGCTCCTGCTGTCACGTTACTACCAAACAGGTTTGAAAACCCACGGGACGTTAGTATTGGTGTTTTAAGCAGCTGGTGCTGGTGTCATTTCACCACAGTCATGCATTCCAGCCTCCCTGCCCTTCCTTCCCCAGGCCGCAGGCTTTGCAGGCTTTGCAGGCTTTGCAGGCTTGCCTTGGATATTTGCTGAAATGAAGCAGTTCTGCCAACAATCAACTCTCTCATCCTTTGCTTGGCTGAAGACATCTTTAACTGGCTTTCATATTTCAAGGATAATTTCACCGGATATAGAATTCCCGTATTTTTCTCTCAGCACTTTAGAGACAGCGCACCACGGCTGCCTTCGGGTGTCTCTCAGCACTTTAGAGACAGCACGTTAGAGACAGCGCACCACAGCTGCCTTCGGGTGTCACTCTGCAGGTCATGCATTCCCACCCCTGTCCCGTCCCCAGGGGCTGGAGATTGTTCTCTTTGGGTTCCAGCAATTCAACCAGGATGCTCTGAGGTACTGAACCTCTTTTCTTCTTTTTGTTAAAAAAAAAGTATCCTCTTTGGCATCTGCAGAGCTTCTGATTCCATGGTTCTGATGTCCTCCATCAGTTTAGGAAAATTTTTGGCCAATGATTTTTCAAGTATTATTTCTGTTCCACTCTCTCTCTTCTCCTAGAACTTCAGTAAAAGCACGCCAGGCCCCCGCGGTGCCAGTCTCTCTCATGACCCTCTCTGCACGTGTCTCCTTCCGTCGTTTCTTCGCTGCGCTGCCATCGAAGATCTTTTCTACCAATTCACCGTCTGTTCTGCTGTGCCTATTCCACTGTTAACCATGTACTGAAGCCTTCATTTCGGCTGTAATATTTTTCAGTTCTAGAATTCACATCTGTCTCCTTTTTATGTTCCAGATCTCTGGCGAAATTCCCATCATTCCCCCGACTTTCTTGAATAATCAATCAGTTACCAAAGTCCCTGCCTCCTGCCTCCAGCATCTGAATCCCCGACAGGTCCTTCACCGACATTTTCCTCGTCACCATCAGTACCTTGGTCTTTAAAACACTATTTTAAGCACCACCTCCACCGTGGCTGAAAACTCTAAGAGCACTGGGTGTTTTTCTTCCTCCAAAGGAGGAAAAAAGAAATGAAATTATTAAAGTTGTGAATATGTGAGTTAAAAAAAGAAAAGCGTAAGACACAACAAAGACAAGAGATGTAAAAAAAGAATCACAGAGACAGAAAAACACGAGAAGACGCCCCGGTCTCCTGGTGCAGGCCGTCTGTGACAGCAGCAGGCACCAGCTCTTCCTGAGCTCACCCAGGCCAGGCCAGCACCCCTCCCAAGGTGCAGAACCCCCCAGCATCCCCGTGGGTCTGGCCCAAGGCTTCCCTTTGTCTACTGGGTAGGAACCAAGAGCACAGAGCCTGAACACAGCAGGCCCTGCAGCCACAGCCTCTGTCTTGGAAGCCGCCGTGGGTGCCTCCTCTGGCTCCTGGAACAACGTTTGTTCCACTGTGTCTTGGCGGATAAACCTGCCTGTGGTTGAGTAGAAAGATCTCCAGTTAAATGGGAGGCCGAGGCGGGCGGATCACTTGAGGTCAGGAGTTCAAGACCAGCCTGGCCAACATAGCGAAACCCACCTCTACTAAAAATACAAAAATTAGCCATGCGTGGTGGTGCAGATCTGTAATCCCAGCTACTCAGGAGGCTGAGGCGAGAGAATCGCTTGAGCCTGGTGGGTGGAGTTGCAGTGAGCCGAGATCGCGCCATTGCACTCCGGCCTGGGCGTTAGAGCGAGACTCTGTCTCAAAAAAAAAAAGAAAGACCTCCAGTTAGAATCAGAACGCCCGGGTGTGAGAGCCTGCTTTGCTGCTCACCACATCTGCACCTGAGCCTGCAGAGGGCAGGGTATGCACAGGTGGGCGCCGAAGTCAAGAGGACAGGGAGCTAACAGGTGCTGGGCATGGCGGGGGTGAGGGCCATCCCGTGGCTGTGCTTGTTTACAGAGGGAGCTAACAACAGAGTGTGAGCTTCCACACAGGATTGCCCCGCATCATCTCCAACCTCCGCCTGGCAGGGCACTCTGCACACAGCAGGCTCAGGAACGTTTGCTAAGATGCAGCCGCCACCCGTTCACCTGCTCACGTCACGCCCGGGTGTGAGGGCTAAATTCTAATAGACACACACACCAACGGGGGTGCAGAGCAGCAGCCACCAGGTCCACCCCAGCAGCCTGCACACGCGCAGCTCCTGGATGGCCCAGGAGCAGGCCTAGCGCCACCAAGTGGCAGTCACACAGCCCGCCACTCCCCCTGGCGCTCCCACAACCGGCCCACATGCAGGTGCTGCGGCACAGGGCACATCCCTCCCCACCGAGCACACGCGGCACCAACATACTTGGCAAATTTCACAGTGGTGGCGTTCCGAGGCACAAACCCCGTGTGGAACTGAATCTGGAACATCTTCATGGATGCCATCTGCAAAGAGAGCAAACATGACGTCCCGCGTGGAGGGTGAATCCAGATCCTGGGGCCACAGGTGAATTTTTCCCAACGGGCGAGCTCTGAGAGCAGCTCATGGTGCTGCAGGCACAGACAGCGCCCCCGTGCCACATGTTGGGGAAGCGGGAGAGGGTCTGTGTGTGGCAGGTAGCCCCGAGGAGAATGCACGGGCCCACAAGCTGCTTCACGGCACTGCCGTGGGGGCTGCCCCAAGTGGACACGCAAACTCAGTCTCGATGGAAACGCCAGGCTTTTCAGGCTGAGATCCTGCCGCGTCGAGTGCACGGGGCAAGCAGGGGGCACTGTGGGGCAGTCGCCACATGAGAGCCCACAGCACTCACCAAACAGCGAGCACCCTGGACCCTCGGTGAGAAGTGAGCGCACCATGGCCCCCAGCCCCCCACGAGCCTGGGCGTGAGTGGGGAGCACCGGGCAAGCCACAGGCTCTCTCACCTTGGCCTGCAGCCGGCCACCCAGAGTGGACCGGGCATGATAGATGACAATGAGCACGTCTCCTTGCACTGTGACGCCCAGGGGAATCACCGCTTTGCCATCCTCAATCTTAAAATCCCTAAGGACAGAATGACGAGAGAAAAAATAAACAAAAAAACCCCCCAAAACCAACCAAACAAAAACAACAACAAACAGAATGAGAAATTGTCCACTCAGCTAAAACGTGTGATACCCAATAAAGAATAACCCCCATGAAGAGCCTCACAAGAATTCTGACGTCTCCTGGACACTCGGATCCCTGTAACCTCCCGCTGCTGACCAGGATCCCAAGTGACCTGCCACAGACGCTACATTTCCAAACATGTCCACCTCAGCAAGCGCCTGTTCCCGGCAAGGCCAGGGCTCCTCTTTAATGGTTTTCCGGAGGGGTGAGGCTGAGGGAGCACGGCGTGGGGCCGCCGCTGCACTCACCGCATCTTGTCGTACTCCTGGGAGGTGCTGGCCACACGCTCGTCCCCCACGTAGACCTCACAGAAGGGCCTGCAGCCGCTCCTCTGCTTGCTGAACAGTGGCACGGGCGTCATGACCACGGCCCTCACCAGGATGGGCTTGCTGTGGGGTGTGATGGGCTCCTCTGCCACCATGTCACACATGTACTCGATGTACCTGGGGGCAGACGTGCCGCGTCACCATGTGATGTGCCCTGAGGGGACCACACAGCTGATTTTGTCTTTCGAATAGGAGTCTTTCATGCTAGAAATTTCCCTTGTAGCAATGTTTTAGTTGCTCCTAACAAATCTGATGTTATAATTTTCATTTAGTTATATATATATATGTGTGTGTGTATACATATATGTATTTTTAAGACAGAGTCTTAAAAATACACCCTAGTTCAAGATATTTTTACATTTCTCGTGATACTCCCACTTTTACTCATGGGTTATTTAGAAGTTGCTTAATTTTGAGGCCAAGCGCAGTGGCTCACGCCTGTAATCCTAGCACTTTGGGAGGCCAAGGCAGGTGGGCTGCCTGAGGTCAGGAGTTTGAGACCAGCCTGGGCAACATGGTGAAACCCCAGCTCTACTAAAAATACAAAAATCAGCCAGACTTGGTGGTGTGCACCTGTAATCCCAGCTACTCGGGAGGGCTAAGGCAGGAGAACTGCTTAAACCTGGGAGGTGGAGATTTAGGGAGTTTTCCAGATGTTCTTCTGGTATTGATTTCAATTTTTATTCCACTGTGGCCTGAGAGCATAGTTTTTCTGATTTCAAATTTTAAAACTTTATTGAGGTGTGTTTATAGCCCCAAATCTGAACTTTCTCCTTGCATATTCCACGTGCATTTGAAAGAAATAAATGTGTGTTTTTCTGTTGTTGGGTGGAACGTCCTAGAACGCTCTATAGCTGTGTCGGCCTTCGTGGGTTGGTACATTCGGTTCTTCTACATCCCTGCTGGTGGTCTGTCTACTTGTTCTATGGATTACTGAGAGGAAAATGTTGAGGTCTATCCTACAACGAGTTGTCTAGTGCTCCTTCCAATTTGATCAGTTTTTGCCTTATGGATGTGGAATGGAATCTGTTTTCTCTGACCTTGGTAGCACAGCTCTGGCTTTCCCGTGGCTGGCGTTCCCATGGTGCCTCTGTGGAGCACAAACCCCCCGGAGTCTGCCTCCCACCTCGTGGCACCCACGCCCTGCAGGAGGCCCTCTCCTGGAGCTTGTGTGGGGCAGGCAGGTGACGCCACTTCTATGGTGACAGTGCAGACCCCGTCTTCCCAGCCACAGGACACTGTGGTCCAGCTCAGTCAGCAGTGAGCCAGGACAGCCGGTCCTTCAGCCACAACAAATAAATCCTGCCAACAGCCCAAGTGGCCAAGGAAGCAGATTCAGAAATGAAAGAGAAATCGGCTTTCTCAGAGTCAGTGCAGCGAACACCTTGAACAGAGGAGAGGGCTCAGCTAAGCCTCAAGGTCCAGGGAGACCATGAGAGAACGGACGTGTGTGTTTCTAAGCCCGAGTGTTGTGATGGGTCATGTAGCAATGACTAGTACGCTCTTCCCCCACCATCCTGCTCTGAACCCGCCTCTGCCTCCGTGCTGAAAGAGGGCTTCCTGCAGTGTGTGGCCGAGCCGTGCGTTTCTGTCCCATATGACAATGCCTGTCTTTTAAACAAAACCACTCATGTTCAGCCTGAACACTGATGTGGCTGGATTAAAATCTACCATCTTGCTGGCTGTTTCCTATTTGTTTGATCTGTTCTTGGTTTTTCTTCTTCTTTTTGCCTTCTCTTGGCAAGGTTTATGTTTTCGTTTTACTTCTTGTTGACTTCTTAATTACAGCACCGAAGGAAAGCCCTTACTGGTTGTTCTAGGCTTTCTGACGAGAACCTTGTGGCTGACATCTTTCTTTTCGTACCTGACACATCTTCTTCTGGCCACCTCCAACACTTCCTCTGTGCTTGGTTTGCAGGAGTTCTGACCGGGATGCACCTGAGTGGGTTTTTGTGTGTTTGTCTTGCTTTCATCCTGCTTGGTGACCTCTGAGCTTCTTGAACCTGTGGACTGGTATCTGTTACTCATTCTGGGAAATCCTCAGCCATCATTTCTTCACTGCTCCCACTTCCCTCTTCCCTTTCTGGACTCCACATGTGTGTGGCCCTGCCCGAGGTGGAGGCAGCTCTTGGGTGCTTGTTCTACCCCCCCGCTTTCTCTCTGTGATTCAGTTTCAGGATCTCTCGACCTGGCTCCAAAGGCCACTGACTCAGCCTTGGCGATGTCGAAGGCGTTCTCATTTCAGGGATTTCCATTTGCTTATTTCCTGGCATTTCCACGGCTCTGAAGAGTGGCCCATTGGACCGTGCACCTGCCTGCCTTCTGCATGAGGGTCCTCTTTCCACGGCTCTGACGAATGCCCCACTGGACCGGCACCTGCATGAGGGTCCTCTTTCCACGGCTCTGACGAATGCCCCACTGGACCGCGCACCTGCATGAGGGTCCTCTTTCCACGGCTCTGACGAATGCCCCACTGGACCGCGCACCTGCATGAGGGTCCTCTTTCCACGGCTCTGACGAATGCCCCACTGGACCGCGCAGCTGCATGAGGGTCCTCTTTCCACGGCTCTGACGAATGCCCACTGGACCGCGCAGCTGCATGAGGGTCCTCTTTCCACGGCTCTGACGAATGCCCACTGGACCGCGCACCTGCATGAGGGTCCTCTTTCCACGGCTCTGACGAGTGCCCCACTGGACCGCACACCTGCATGAGGGTCCTCTTTCCATGGCTCTGACGAGTGCCCCACTGGACCGCACACCTGCATGAGGGTCCTCTTTCCACGGCTCTGACGAATGACCCACTGGACCGCGCACCTGCATGAGGGTCCTCTTTCCACGGCTCTGACGAGTGCCCCGCTGGACCGTGCACCTGCATGAGGGTCCTCTTTCCACGGCTCTGACGAGTGCCCCGCTGGACCGCGCACCTGCATGAGGGTCCTCTTTCCACGGCTCTGACGATGCCCCCCCCCCCCCTCTTCCACGGCTCTGACGATGCCCCACTGGACCGCGCACCTGCATGAGGGTCCTCTTTCCACGGCTCTGACGAGTGCCCCACTGGACCGCACACCTGCATGAGGGTCCTCTTTCCATGGCTCTGACGAGTGCCCCACTGGACCGCACACCTGCATGAGGGTCCTCTTTCCACAGCTCTGACGAATGACCCACTGGACCGCGCACCTGCATGAGGGTCCTCTTTCCACGGCTCTGACGAGTGCCCCGCTGGACCGTGCACCTGCATGAGGGTCCTCTTTCCACGGCTCTGACGAGTGCCCCGCTGGACCGCGCACCTGCATGAGGGTCCTCTTTCCACGGCTCTGACGAGTGCCCCGCTGGACCGCGCACCTGCATGAGGGTCCTCTTTCCACGGCTCTGACGAATGCCCCACTGGACCGCGCACCTGCATGAGGGTCCTCTTTCCATGGCTCTGACGAGTGCCCCACTGGACCGCACACCTGCATGAGGGTCCTCTTTCCACAGCTCTGAAGAGTGGCCCACTGGACCGTGCACTCTGCATGAGGGTCCCCAGCACATCAGTCAGTTACTTTAATTTCCCTCAGAGTCACAGGGTACAGCTCTTTCTCTCGTCTCCTCCATCTGGAGGCAGAAGAAAGGGTCTTGGCCAGGTCTGGGCCTCCCTCATAGTAGCTGTGCCCCCTTGCCCGGCCCTCACTCTCCCATCTGTCCTCTGGGTGCCCACAGAGACTGTGCCTTCCAGAGGGCAAGGACCCTTCCAGTCCTGCAACCCTGGAGGCTTCACTCGCCCACTGAGACACTTGGCCTCCACTGGTTGGACTCTTTCTGGCCTCCTTCTCTTCTGAGGTCCAGTTACATCCACCCCAGACAGCACACACACACACGCCTCCTCCCACAGGCACCTGACTCTCCTTAGATTCTGGGCCAGCAATGTGAAAAGGCCATGAACTTGAAGCTGGTCCAGCTAGCTGCCTGGTGGGAGCAGCACTCTGTACCTCTCTGCTCCTCCAAGGAAGGAGCTGTGGGATTTGATGGGGTCATGGAAGCCCAGCCACATGCCACAGGGAAAGAGACTCCCCGGTTCTCAGATGCCCCCTGCTGAGCAGGCCCCACGCACCTGGCCTGGCGGTGCCAATGGCTTTCAGCTTGATGTGTGGAGGGGCTCTCGACTTTGCACTCCACTTGCTGGCGTCACACAGAAGACACAGCTGGATGGGGCGGCCATGATCTCCTCCCCCCAAGACCGTGAGCAAACCAGGCGGGGCTCTCCCTGGGGATCCACAGCAGCAGGAATGGCCTCCCGACCCTTGCCCCGTCCACAGGCTGTGCGCCCATCCAGAGGGGATGAAGAATGGGGAGTCCCCCAAGGCCTGAGTCCCTCCTCTTCCCTCCTGCCACGGTGGGGCCATAGGGCCGGCCTTGGCTCCTGGGCCCTAACTCCTGGGACCTCTGTGGTCCAGGTCAAGACCTGCTCTTTCAGAGGCTGGGAGGCTGCTCCAGCCTCACCAGGTCCTCACTGAGACCAAGGCCGGGGAGGCTTTATGCTGGGAAGGACTCCTCGTGCGTGGACACCTGCAGCCCTGAGAAACAGGGAGAGCCCTAAACACGCTGCGGCCACACTCGCATTTGAGAAACAGCCTCCTCCACGCGGCCAAGGAGAGCC
Source organism: Nomascus leucogenys (assembly GCF_006542625.1). Lineage (NCBI taxonomy): Eukaryota > Metazoa > Chordata > Mammalia > Primates > Hylobatidae > Nomascus > Nomascus leucogenys. Next base: position 82,821,057 of record NC_044400.1, on the reverse strand, counting down.
TGCTGCGCGCTGAGGCGGGGCGGCACAGAAGCCCGCATTTGGCGGGGCCCTAAACACGCTGCGACTGTACTCGTGTCTGAGCAGGTCAGGCGCTCCACACAGCACCTGTGTCAGGTGGTCCACACGGCATTTTCACATAGCGTCCACCCAGAAGCTGGGCAGGTGCTGCCCCACAGCAGTCAGGACCACCGTGGCTGAGGGTCCACCCTCCCTGGGCTCTGCGGCCATAAGCCCAGGGCTCAGCCATGGCTCCGCGAGGCCGGGCCTGCCTTTTCCACCAGTGCCTGCAGCGGCACCGACTGGCCCCTCAGGAGACACCACAGCAAGGGCGGCAGTGCCACACGGGCCCACAGAGCTGTCCCGTCCCCGGAGGGCCACGCAGTACCTTTTGTGGGACGGCCAGATGCCTGGTGGGCAGCGCTTCATGCTGAACATGTAAACGGCGGCCTCCGCGGTGCTGAAGAGGCGGCAGAAACACAGGAAGGAGCAGACGGCCACAGCAGACGCGGCTCTCCCGTCCTAGGACAGACAGACACGTCTCGCGTGCGCCTCGCACTCATGCAGGACGAGGGCTGGCGGGGTCCTCAGGCATCCTACTCGCCCTGTGGCTACAGGGACGCAGGGCTGTTCCTCTCTGAAGCTGGCATATGTTTAGGGACCTACATAACGTGACTGCCGAGGCAAGAACGGAGCCCAACAGAGACTGAAGGTTCCCTAACGAAGAACAGGGCTAGGCCGCTCCAACAGGCTCTGCTGGTGCCCCGTACCCCTGCAAGAGACCCCTCATGGAAACCTCAGCTCCATCAACCACAGTGGCAGCTGCCGCACCCTGGGAGGCTCAAGCACCACTAAGCCTCACGCTGCAGAGGGGGAAACTGGAAGTGACTCTTAGGTGGCCACCGCGCAGGAGGGGAGGTGGGCTCCCCAGACGGCAGAGTGGCCTCCACACGGGCATGCAGGTCAACGCTGGGAAGGGCCACATGGGGAGGGGAGGGCGGGGCCATCTGGCATCTGTCCCCTCCAGATCCAAAGACACCAAGCACAGGGACTTTCTACCGTGTCCCAGGGTGAAGAACAGGCCCCAGCTCATGACAGGTGCTCAGATGCTGTTGAACTATGCATGAAATAATGAACTTTGACAAAAGACGGCGCCAGGGCAGGGCCCTCGAGCTCACCATGCAGTGCACGACGCAGACATTCTTGTGGTCCTGCCGCAGCCAGGCATGCATGTTCCTGCAGATGTTGTACAGGGTGTGCAGGTGCGGGGCCCGCCGCGCTGCCCAGCCACACTCGGAAACCTGTGGGGACAGGGCACGGTGGCACGGACGGCAGAGGAGCCCCGCCCCAGCCTTGGTCAGATAGGAGGGACAGCCTGCCTGCAGTGCGGGGGCCTCCGCCAGCTGGTGTCATAAACAGGCGTCCACCTGCGCGAGAACCTCTGCGGCAGGACCTGAGCACTAGCGCTGCCACGGCCTTGCAGACAGAGCTCAGTCGGCTGTTCCTGGGCTTTGAGTCCCTTTGCATACTGACAAGTGTCGTGTCTGGAAGGAATGCCTCGGCCTCGAGCTCCCTCTGGCAGGCGGGAAGCAGTGACAAGCTGGGGCCTCCAGGGTTCCCGTCAAGCGGCATCCTCAGAGCAACAGAGACCCCACCTCGCTCCCTCCTGCTCCACGCTCTGCAGCCCCTCAGGAGACCTCCGGCCGTCCCCATCACAGCCCCACCCTGGCCAAAGCCCTCAGCTACGCCCCTGCACTGGAGCGGAAGGAAGCTGCCGGAGTGGCACCAACACAGAGCCTGTGGCCACACACCCGGTTGTGGAACCTGGAGGGCCGGTAGGTCCTCGGGGACAGGTTGTAGATGGCGTAGTGCCCTGGGTGCTTGGAGTCCAGGAACAACCGCACGTCTTCGATGTTGTTTTTGAGCGCTGACTCCACACCTTCTGCTGGGAACGACATCACTGAAACAAGCAGGCCTGCGTCAGCCGCCGTCCCTGGGAGACGTGCACCTCGTGGCCAGGCTGCTGCTGAGGCCTCGCTGCTCCTGACGCCCCTGGGCAAGCGCAGCCTCTGGCAGCTCCACCAGCCACTGCCCACACAGCCGGCCCCCTCACCCTCCGCGGACTCCCGGCCTGGGTGGACCTAGGAGCATGGACCCAGCCACACGCCCACCAAGACGGTGGCTGGGACTTCCAGAGACAGCTTTCTGACACCTGCCCGGTCTCCAGGCGTCGGGATGAGTGACTGGGATGCTTGGTGCACAGAGGCCCTCGTTTTCCATGGACACGTCCTGGCATGACCTCAGGGAGCCATGGGAGGTGCCAGGCTGGCACTGACCCTGTCCACTGCTGCGCCTGGAGGCGCTGGGCACAGGCCGCCTGCCTGCCAAGGGGTCCCAGGCCGCCCCTGTGAGTCTGTGGCCGCAGAGGAGGCTGGAGCAGAGGCACCTGTGCCCTGACACACAGCAGAGACTCACTGGGCACACAGGGAAGGGGCCGGGCGCGTCCCACAGCCTCACGTGGCACACATACCTGCAATTCTGGATGTGATGTAAGATATGTCCAGGTCACCCTTTGCGTAACTGGAATTCAAAAGAAGAGAACTTGGTTATGACAAGAAACACTCCACAGTTGAGTCACAGGGCTTAAGCCAGAGCCCGAGGCCTGGAGAAGCCGTGGGGCTCTCCCTGTAGAGGCTGCATCCCACAAGGAACACGTGTGTGCCCATGCGTGTGGGCAGGTTCCCCGGTGTGTGTGTGCTGTGGAGCTGACCCCTACATCAGAAGTGGATGGAAATGACAGCCTGCAGGTGGTGGAGGCGTGGGTGAGACAGGAGAGACGTCCGCTGTCTGACTGCCCCTTCCCCAGGGAGGCACAGCCCAGGAGTGGGCTAGGAGAGGGATGGCAACACCGGTGGAAGGGGAGGGCCAGAGAGCAAGGGTTGCTTGGATGATGGTCACAGGTCATGCCAAGCTCCAGGCACGGCCCAGGCCTGGTAGTTGCAGCAGTGGGATGCCAGCAGATGCCACTGGAGGCAGAGAGGGCCCCCTGCCCTGAGTGCCTAGAAGCCCCCTGCTGTGGCCACAGCCAACTCTCTACAGACCAACTGCCCCCAGCACTGGGTCCGCAGAATTGGTAACCCAGAGATCAAAACCCTCAATAACTCTGCAAGGACCCTGACAGGTTTATCCCACAATTCACTGGAAGTAGCAGCTGTGCAAGAACAGCCAAGCCGTTCTTGTGAGGGAAGGAGCAGAAGGGAGCCTCCCTCCCAGGGCAGAGTGGGCCGGAGGCCGCGGGGACCAGACAGGCTGGGCCAGGAGCAAGCTCAGCTAGGCACATCGCAGAGGGGCCGTCCTCATCGGAGGAAAGCCTGGAGAAAGGTCCAGAGAGATGAATGACCCAAATACACACGACCGAACCATCGCCTGAAAGTGACCGTGCATTCAAACGTCTTAAAAGCCGTGTAAACCCGCCAAGCAGGTGCTGACTTAGGATGCGGGTCTTCCGTGCATTCAAACGTTTTAAAAGCCGTCTAAACCTGCCGAGCAGGTGCTGACTTAGGATGCGTCTAAACCCACCAAGCAGGTGCTGACTTAGGATGCGGGTCTTCCAAAGCAACAAGGGAAGACGGCGAGGCACAGTGAGCCTGACGCTCAGCCACTTTTGCAGCAAGAGACAAACGGGCCACGCGAAACACGGCTACTGGACCTATAATCTAATCACCAGCAGAAAAACAAAAACAGAGGCCAGGTGCGGTGGCTCACACCTGTAATCTCAACGCTTTGGGAGGCCAAGGCAGGGAGATCACCTGAGGTCGGGAGTTCGAGACCAGCCTGGCCAACATGGTGAAACCCCCACTGCTCCTGTACCATGGCAGGCAGCGGCAAGCACAGCAAGCTGACACTACTTAAGCAAAGGTGGGCACTGAGTGCCACAGGATCCACGCACATCTCACCCACCCCAGCAGCCCTGCGGGGGCCCTGTGGACCTGGCTGTGTCGGCCTCGGGCATGTGTACCATGGGTGTGTGTGTGTGTCAGGGCTGCACCAGACGCTGACAGGACAGAAACCAGGGCCCAGACACAGGGCTCAGGCCCCGAGGCCCTGGCTTCAGAACAGCAAGCACCAGGGCAGCCAGGGGCTCACAGCCACCCAGGTCCTGACTCCTGGGCTTGTCCGTGGGGAGAGCCAGAAACACAAATGAATTCACTGTCCTTTTTTTTTTTTTTTTTTTTTTTTTTTAATGGAGACAGGGTCTTGCTCACTCCAGGCCAGAGTGCAGTGGCACAACTCACTGCAGCCTCAACCTCCTGGGCTCAAGCGATCCTCCCACCTCAGCCCCCGGTGTAGCTGGGACCACAGGTGCACGCCACCTCGCCCAGCTAATTTTTTATTTTTGTAGAGACAGGGTCTTGCTGTGTTATTGTGTTGTCCAGGCTCGTCTCAATCTTCAAGTGATCCTCCCTCCTCAGCCTCCCAAAGTGCTGGGATTACACGAGCCACCGTGCCCAGCCATCTTTTGAGCCTCCAGGCCCAGCCAGAACTCACTGTGGCTTCTAAGTCAACTTTACAAACACGAGTTTATGCAGCTTCATCTGCCTCAAGCACGTGATGTGAAGAGAAGGCAGATCAAAACAGCAGGGCCACCCTCAGCTGGCACCTGGGGGTGTCAGGAGGGTTCCCACCATCCCCTGACTAACAAGCGGCAGCTGGCTGTGCCTGAGTGCCGGGCAAGCAGCGCCTGCTCAAGCCAAACTGTGTCCTCCTAGGGCCTGGAACCCATGGTCCCAGCAGAGCCATTTCTAGGACCAGCCCCTGCGGCCTTAGGCTTCCAGCAGACAGCAGCTCTCACCATCATCGTAGCTGCTGGGGAGGGGGCGTGGCCTGGAGTCCCCCAGGGAGGACCCTGGAGCTGTGCCTGGTTCCCTGGGCGCCCCACACGCCCCCTCCCTCTGCTGACTCCGCTCTGCCTGTCCCCACAATGCACTGCGGCCGTGGAGACCATTTTCACTGACGCTGAAAGTGACTGTTCCTAGTGACTTTCACTTATGGCTTTGCTGCCGCATCCTGTCCGTTTCCACTCTGATCCCAACGTCACTCTCACCAAGATGACGCTGGAGTCTCTTGCCCCCCTGGGTCCATGGCTAGCCCTGCTGACGCTCCACACGCAGTGCCACCTGTCAGGACCCTGCAGGAGCCACAGCCCTGGGCCCCGTGGGCGGTGCGCTGGCACCAGGCAGATGGAGCTGCCTCTGATCTTCTGTCAGCCACAACTCAGGCAGAAGGCATCACAGAGGAGGTGCCCAGAGTGGGCTCGTGCCCTGCTCCGGGGATATGCAGGCCCACTAAGAACAGGTTTCTCTCCACAAAAGATTGCACAGGGACAAGGCGCACAGGTAATGGAACCACACAGCCAAACGTGCAGCACACACACAGGCACATAGCTCACACACACAGGCACTCACACACTCCTACACATGCTTACACATGCACGCGGCTCACGCGCTCACGCACTCACACACATGCATACACATGCACGCGGCTCATGTGCACTCACGCACTCACACGCATGCGTACACATGCATGTGGCTCACGCACTCACAGGCACTTGTGTGCATGCGTACCCATGCATGCAGCTCACAGGCACTCCTACACACGCGTACACACGCACACACGCATACATGCTCAAACATGCACGTGCTCATACACGTGCCTGCATGCACTCAATACGAGCACTCAGCTTACACAAGGACTCACAAGCACCAGCAAACATGCTCACACCAGCAATCACACACGCCTATGCACACGCTCACACCAGCATTTACACACACATGCACACACGTTCACACATATGCATGTTAACACACCCATTCCCTCGCACACATGCTCAAAGACACACGCACCCACACTCACACGTGCAGACGCTGTGGTACACACAGGCACAAGTGCACACACGCCTACCTGGTGCTGGGGACACAAAACAGCGATCACAGCACAAAACAAAGAACACAGGAAAAAGCCCGAAGGTGTCGCCAGCTGTGGAAGGAACGTGGGCCCGCCAGGGGCCGTAGTTCCTGCATCACGGGCGCCAGTCCAGCCCAGCTCCTAGGCTGTTTCCTGTCAGCCGACATCCTTGAGCTGGTGCGACCGCAGGGCCAGATGAGCAGCCAGCGTGCTCCTGGGTGTCCAGCTCCTCCAGAAGAGCCAGTGCGTGGACCCCGCAACGCAGACAGGCCGCACTCTGGAACATTCCCAGTGCTCTGTGAGCAGAGGCTGCCGGGCCTGTGGGCCAATGTCAGGGGCCACCCCCGCACAGACGCACCCTTGGACAGCCTACCCAGAGGGAGACTTTCTCCCACCACAGGCTGGGACTCACCTGGTCTAAGTCTGAGTAACTAGGGCTTTAACTCAGGGGACTAGCTCAGCGAGGCGCCACCACAGATGTTTCACCCAATTTACACAAAGAGTCCCGGGAACAACCCAGGAACGCCCCAGAGTGAGGGGCATCATCACAGCGAGGGAGGGGCGGGCCCAGGCGTCTCCCCAGCAGGGCCTTGCCCCCCAGGCGGTCAAAGGAAAGGGATCTGCCCAGCTCTGCGGGGTACTGGGCGCATTCCGACTCCCTGGGAGAAGCGGGTGACGCTGTCCCATTGCCTCAGGGGCCCCTGTGGGGCCTGATGACCAGCTGTTCCACCGTGGCCAGGGAGCAAGGGCAGGGACTGCAGCCTGGAACCAGCGCGCGGCAGGTTCAGGGCTCTGGAGCCTAACACTCACTTAGCGACGGACTGTATGACCTTGGAGGAGGTGTCCTTGAGGTTGGTGAAGAGCCGCTCTGTCCCACCCCGCAGAATGTCCAGGAAGCCGCCGTACGGCTGGTCGTACTCCGCCAGGGCCAGGCCTGCAGGGAGACACCGTCTCAGCAGGCCCCAGGTGCTCGGTCCCACCTCCCCAGGTGCGGGTTGCTGGCTGGGCCCAGGCAGCGGGAGCAGGGAGCGGGTGGTATGGCCAGGCCCCTGACCCACACGTACCCAGCAGCAAGCCAGGCCTCAGCACTGGCAGGTCTACCCTGTCCTCAGCCTTTCCAGAGACCCAGGAAGTGGTCAATCTGGGTGTGGAAGGGCTATGTGGCCGCCTCAGCACAGCTGGGGCTGGGACTCTGTCTGCGGGGATAGTCCGGCCTCACGGCCACAGCTTCAGGTCACCATCACCCTGGACATGAAGACATGAAGACAGAGTGGTGGCCCCTGGCCTGGTGGATCCTGCGAGTGAGGTCTTCACAGGCAGCTTCGGTGGCACAAGTGGGTGTTAAAAAAAAAAAAACACCTGGTCAAAGTCCCTCATGCAGACAGGAGACCGAGGCCCAGGCAGCACCGAGCAGACGGGGGCACTGCAGAACCCAGCGGCTCGAGGACTCACCCTTCCTCCAGCCAGCAGAGACCCAGCTGGCCACTGCACCTGCATGTGCAGGATCCACGCTGCATGCACTGGGGTGCCCCAGACATGGAGCTGAGCTCCTCCCTGGGAAGCGGAGCTGAAGGACCCAGGCGAAACCTCCCACACCCCAGTGGGGATGCGGGGCGAGGTCGGGAGGGGTCAGGGCCATGCAGAGCTGCATAACCAGCCGCTGCCTGTCAGGGCCACGTCCTCGATGGCTCACCCGGAACCTTCCGGAACACTCCCGGCACAGAGTTCCAAGAGCATGCAGCGTCTGTCTCCAGGGCCCTCTCCACTCCTCACCAGCTGAGGGCCCTCCAGGGACACCCAGGCCCATCACAGGTGCCCACTCCTCAAGCGGCAGAAGGGACCACCTCACACTAGCAGCAGAACTGTCACTGCCACCGCCCTCCGCTGTCCAATGCCTGCTCCTGCACCCTGGCCTCAGGGTCGCTGCTACAGTAAAGGATCACCTTGCCCACAGCAGGCCTGGCCCTTCATTCCCAGCTCCTGGGAAGGAACCTGGGATGCCCCCTCCATCCCCAAAAGGGGTGTCTTTCCCAGGGGCCTTGGGCTGTGCCAGACACGACAATGTGATCTATGCTGGGGTCTTGGCCACGGCGCAGGGTGCCTCCCACAGAACCCCTGAGCGAGGCCGCCTGGTCGCTCGGGCCCGGTCTCCTGGGCCCCGCCCTGGAGCCTCTTCCCTTGGCTGGCTTTAGTCCGAATCCTGTCCCCCTCCTGAACTGCACCAAGACACCAGCTTTGCTGAGCTCTGTGAGCCCCAGTGAACTGCTGAACCTGAGGGTGCGCTCAGGGACCCTGACCTCACAGTCATCTCCGGTGGGAGAGGAGGACCCGGGAGAGGACCCCAGACTCTGTCCTGATGTGCCGCGGGTGCCCAGGGTGCAGCAGGAGTGAGGGACAGGTGGCGGGCGCAGGACAGGGCACTCACCTCCACTGTAGCCACTGCCAGAGGGGCCCACGGGAGGGGGTGGCCCTCGGGACAGCGCGGCGCTCCCGTAGCCTCCATTCTGCTCCAGGAGCTGTGACAATGAAAATGCAGAGGTCAGTTCTCTAAACTGACAACTCACGCCTGCCCACACTCATGCCTGCCCACATCAGGGAGAGGTACGGCATGTGTGCCCTCAGAGCCCATCCTTCCGCCCCCCGATCTACGACACAGTGCAAGGGAGGAACTTCCCACAGGCTAAAGCATCAGCTGGAACTCAACAAACAAACGCACGCAGCCCTTGTCCCCTCACCCCACGGCCTGCCTCGCTCGGGGCTGCCACAGGTGCTCAGTGCTCCAGCCCAGCTTTTCAGACTCTTGGGCTGCAGATTCTGTTCCTTTTCCTTTTCTCCCTCTTCCCAGTCTGTCCAACCATCTTTTTTTTTTTTTTCTTTTTTTGTAGAGACGGAGTCTCGCTCTGTGACCCAGGCTGGAGTGCTGGAGGGCTGTGGCGCGATCTCAGCTCACTGCAACCTCCGCCTTGTGAGTTCAAGCAATTCTCCTGCCTCAGCCTCCCAGAGTAGCTGGGACTACAGGCATGCGCCACCACGCCCGGCTAATTTGTTTTGTATTTTAGTAGAGATGGGATTTCACCATCTTGCCCAGGCTGGTCTCAAACTACTGAGCTGAGGCAATCCGCCTGCCTTGGCTTCCCAAAGTGCCAGGATTATAGGCGTGAGCCACTGCACCTGGCCTTTTTTTTTTTTTGAAACGGAGTCTCACTCTGTCACTCAGGCTGGAGTGCAGTGGCATGATCTGGGCTCACTGCAGCCTCCACCTCCCATGCCCAACCATATTAAGCAGACACATGGCCTGTCTGTCCCAGGACGTTCCATCACTTCAGGTCCTGGGTTCTGGGGGCCACCCCGTGAGGCTCACTACCTCCTGGGGGCAGTATTTTATTTCACTGTGAACTCAGCTCCATCATGGACTGTGTTTTCTGGGGGAGTCGGTTGGCTTGAGCAGGGGTCTAATGTGTGTCCCCATGGGGTCCTGGCCTAGAAGCACTCAGATGAGAAGCACTGAGGGCCCCGCCCCATCACTAGGGGCCCGAGTCTGCCATCTGCCCAGCAGCACCTCCTCCCAACCCATCAAGAATCCCTCCAGCGCACTCGACGAAGCAAGAAGCCCACACCTCCCCGCGAGCCCACTGTCCTCTGTGACCTCCGGGGGAGTGGGCAGGCATTTTCTGTAAAGAGCCACTGAGCGAGGGGGACGCGAGGCCCAGGCTGCTAAAGAACGGGGCTGCCCAGGAGTGATCCCTTCCCGCCGCTCTCTGACAGCCCCCAGGAAGCTTGCTGAGAGGCCACCAGTGACATCAACTCTCCCGCCTCAGAGCGCCCCACACCTCAAAATGCTTCCCACACCCAGCATCGGGGCTCCCTCTGCTGGTGCACCCACCACGATGGCCGCCAGAGAGGGGCACCACAGCCTCTCCCCGTCTGCACTGGGCTTCCCAGCACTCCCCTGCTCCCAGGTCTCTGTACCCACGTGGCCCCCAAGGAACTGCAAACCCTCCACTCAGCCCAAACCTTCCTCCTCCCACAGGGTCCTGTCCTCAGACAGGGACTCCGGGCAGCAGCTCTGACCTTCCCTCTCCACGCTCCACACCCACCGCCTGGGTCAGCTCCACTGCAGTGGCCCCTGGAAGTTCCGGCTTCCAGCTACCAGGGAGTGGAAACGACCCCACGGGCTGAAAAGGGGACAAAATGCAGGAGCCGAGTCCTGGGTCCTTGGACATGGACCCCTGCGAGGTCTGCAGAGGGGCCCCGCGTGTCCTGACTGGCCCTGAGCTGGGATGCCCAGGGGCCTGCCTGCTTCCCGTGGGTGAGGGCCGGGCCGGGTGTCTGCTCTGCCTCGAGGATCTGGTGATGGAGATGGTGCACCCTGTCCACGGCTGGGTCAGGAAAGACTTTCAGGAAAGCATTTTCCAGCCAACACGTGCTGCTCCCTCCCAGGCCTCACACTTCCACAAAGCACGCGGCCCCGTGGGCCTCAGTCTCCCAGCCCCCAGGTCCTGATGCCGCCGGCAGCCACCGGTGCCTGGGAGTGGACCCTGGCCGGGCCCAGCCCTGACACAACTGCAACCAGGACGCCCAGAGCTGAGCTGAGGGCCAGAAACACAGACGCAGGAGCAACTCATGCCACCCCAAGATGCCCAGAGCTGAGGGCCGGCTGACCTGGCTTGGACACTGGACCCCAGAAACAGACGCAGGAGCAACTCAGGACACCTCAGGGTGCCCAGAGCTGAGGGCCGGCTGACCTGGCCTAGACACTAAACCCCAGAAACAGAGACGCAGGAGCAATTCATGCTGTCCTGTCAAGGCAATCTAGAAAGGCGCCCGTAGACCTCAAGGAGGCCAGAGGAGCGCGTGCAGAGTGCAAAGACCTTGGCAGTGGTCCCAGCGTGCCCCCGGGGTCTCGGCCTTGGGCTGCAGTGGTGCCCCTGACCCTGCAGGAGCCCAGGGCCCTCAAGAGCTTGTGGCTCCACACTGAAGTGGGTAGAGACCCCCAGGTGCAGGGTCTGGACAAAGTGGCACAGCCACATGCCACCGTCCTCTCTGCGGGGGATCTGGGGCTCACGTGTGCCTTCCTCCCCTCTGCGGGGGATCTGGGGCTCACGTGTGCCTCCCTCCCGTCTGTGATAGGAGACTTGGGGCTCACATGTGCCTCCCTCCCCTCTGTGATAGGAGACTTGGGGTTCACGTGTGCCTCCTTCCCCTCTGTGATAGGAGACTTGGGGTTCACGTGTGCCTCCCTCTCCTCTTTGTGAGATTTGGGGCTCACGTGTGCCTCCCTCCCCTCTGCGGGGGATCTGGGGCTCATGTGTGCCTCCTTCCCCACTGCGGGGGATTTGGGGCTCACGTGCACCTCCCTCACCTCTGTGATGGGAGACTTGGGGTTCACGTTGCGGGCGGCCGCGATCTCCTGCAGCTGGTGCACCACCTCGGCGATGGACAGCCGCTCCTCCGGGTTCACCTGCAGCATGGCGCCTGCAGCAGAAGCACAGTGCGCTAGGCCTCACGGTTCCCCAGGCGGGTCAGCACCCCCTGCACTGGCAGAGGTCACAGACCACCAGAGACCACTCCCTCTACACACATCAGTGACGTCAGAAGCGAGGGAGCGGCAAAGGGAAGAACAAAAACCAAACAAAATGATCAAAAACCACCACTCAGAGCACCGCAAATTCACCAGCGGAGTGGGCGGCAGGGGAGCTCTGTGGAAACCCCCCCAGGGATGTTGTCAAAACGATGGTGACAGCCGGGCGCGGTGGCTCAAGCCTGTAATCCCAGCACTTTGGGAGGCTGAGGTGGGCGGATCACGAGGTCAGGAGATTGAGACCATCCTGGCTAACACGGTGAAACCCCGTCTCTACTAAAAATACAAAAAAATTAGCCAGGCGTGTTGGCGAGTGCCTGTAGTCCCAGCTACTCGGGAGGCTGAGGCAGGAGAATGGCATGAACCCGGAAGGTGGAGCTTGCAGTGAGCCGAGATCGCGCCACTGCACTCCAGCCTGAGGAACAGAGCAAGACTCAGTCTCAAAAAACAAAACAAAACAAAACAAAAACGATGGTGACGGGCGGGAGTGGGGCCGGGTGAGCAGTGCCCCAAGCTGAGTGGGGTCTGCAGAGCCACGCAGGGTCTGTGCTCCACGCACGCATTCCAGCGGGACTTACGGATGAGGCTGTGGAAGACTGTGTACTGCGTGTCGTGCGGGGGGATCGAGTACTTCCCATTGACTATTCGAAGCTTTGCTCCATCCTCAAAAGGGTGCTGCCGGAAGCATAGCAGGTACAAGATGCAGCCCAGGGCCTGTGGGGAGAGCAGGGGTGACGCCTGGGCCGCGGGGAGAGCAGGGGTGATGCCCGGGCCCACGGGGAACGCAGGGGTGACGTCGGGGCCGTGGGGAGTGCAGGGGTGACTCCTGGGCCTGCGGGAAGTGCAGGGGTGACGCCCGGGCCCACGGGGACAAGGGCGTGAGAGGAGCACCGCAGACATGGTGACTGGCCCCTTCCTTGGGGATCCTGGGGGTATAGCTGGTGGTGACACAAACATCACTTGACTGTGAGGAGCTGGCGGCAGTGCTTCCCACAGCACGGGGAGGCCTGGATGCTCCACCTCTATTCACCACAAAGAACTGTCCAAGTGACAGTGTTAAACGGACTCCAGGCTCTTAAGATTAAAAAGTTCCGTTCAGGCCAGGCACAGTGGCTCACGCCTGTAATCCTAGCACTTTGGGAGGCCGAGGCGGGTGGATGACAAAGTCAGGAGTTCGAGACCAGCCTAGCCAACATGGTGAAATCCGGTCTCTACTAAAAATACAAAAATCAGCTGGGCGTGGTGGCGGGCGCCTATAGTCCCAGCTACTCAAGAGGCTGAGGCAGAGAATTGCTTGAACCCAGGAGGAGGAGGTTACAGTGAGCTGAGATCGTGCCACTGCACTCCAGCCTAGCAACAAAACGAGACTCCGTCTCAAATAAATAAATAAAAAGCTTCCTTTCAAAATTCAGGGGTTCCCACACTCATGCACTGAGGATCTATGAGCTGGTGGGACCAGCACAGACCCTGCTGTGTGCTATGGGAAGGGCAAGGTGCCTGTCCTGTCCTCAGCAACAGCAGAGCCCCACTTTTCAGAACTGACCCCATATGCAGGGTGTAGGGCACGGGGCACGGGGCGGAAGCTGCAGGAAGCAGCCTCCTCAGTCTGCTCAGGATTTTCGCAGAACTGGCCTTGAACAATCAGCGACTTCTCGTCAATCACCCAATATGTGAGCCCAGAGAAGGGACTGGTGATTACTTCGGCGTCAGGATCTTATCCAGCCAACAGTAAGAGCTCACACCGGGACCCCAGGCCGAGCAAGAGCCGGCCAGGAGTGTCCTCGTGTGGGATGTGCAGAGGACCAGTCACTGGGGCGGGCCAAGAACACAGGCAATGACCACGCACACAGCCCCATCCTTCCACACTCCTCAAGGGACACAGGGCCTCAGCCTGCAGCCCACATACTGTCTCAGCCTGCAGCCCACGTGCTGTGGCTGATGGCGCAGCTGACCCGGTCCGTAGGCAAATACACTACGGAGGGCCAACTGCCGCACCTGGTGGCTGAATGACGGGGTAAGGGGACGTCAAAGGAACCACAAGGCAGGACACCCTCCACGCGTGGTCACCCTCGGTCAATGGGGACACAGCCTTGGAGAGATGCAGGGAAGAGGGAGGACGCAGGAGACCACCCCAGCCATCAGGCTCAGCCCTCACTCTGGCCTGGCTCTGAGCAGGGGAGCTGAGCACACCAAGGCTGGGGTGTGGCAGGGATGTTCCTGGGTCAAGGCACTCAGGGCCAGATGCACAACAAACCACGGACGGGGCCGAGGGAAGCCTCAGGCATACCCAGCCACGCAGGCTCTGGGCCAAGCTGCACAGGACGCCCTGATTGCTACTCGATTCATCCCCATTAGAAGCAGTCAAGGTTGTGCAGGGCGCAGTGGCTCAAGCCTGTAATCGCAGCACTTTGGGAGGCTGAGGCAGGTGGACTGCTTGAGCTCAGGAGTTCAAGACCAGCCTGGGCAACATGGTGAGACCACCCCTTCTACCAAAAATACAAAATAATAGCCGGGCTTGGTGGTGTGCACCTGTGGTCCCAGCTACTCGGGAGGCTGAGGTGGGAGGATCCCTTGAGCGAGCCCAGGGGCGGGAGGTTGCAGTGAGCCTGAGCCGAGGTCGCACCACTGCACTCCAGCCTGGATGACAGAGAAAGACCCTGTCTCCAAAAAAAAAAAAAACAACAAAAAAAGTGGTAGCCACAGTGACTCTTAAGGAAAGGAAAAAGAAAAGGGGAGGGGAGGGGAAGAGGGGGCCGAAGAGGCAGGCCGGTTCTGAGTGGCAGGCGCCTGGCTCACGCCACCTTGGGTTGAGTAGGGCGCACGGAGCCAGGCACCACCACCGAGAGGCGCCAGACCTCACCCAGATATCCTGCTTCTCGCCGATCGGGAAGTTGGAATACAAGTCTATGATTTCTGGCGTTCTATACATTGGTGTTGTATTCCTTGTGATCTGAAAAAACACAAATATTTCAAATGAAAAGTTGCATCCCACAAACAGTATTTTTTATGTTGCATCACTTCTGTGCAGCTTCTCAAATGCACAGCAGACTGAGGGGCAGCCTGTCCCGCACGCTATGCCCCGGGATGACCTCAGGCCAGTCGGCCCCATGCACCAGCTCCGCCGCTCATCTTCGGCCTCAGCGCACTCCTTACGATGAGGACTGAGCCATTCACCTCCCTCAGTCTCCTACGGCCTCCCGTGCTTCATGGCACGTCGGCACCCATGTATTGGCCTACTGCACACCAGGTCCGCTTGCTGAGGAGAAGGGTGTCTCACCTGGCACAAGGGCCCCACTCCAGAGTGGCCGCACCCAGAGCAGCTTCTGTGACACCCAGAGCCCCAGGGTATGTGAGGGGCTCTGGGAGGAGGGAGCCGCCCACCAAGTTCACCCACCTGGTTCAAGGTTAACAAGGGAGAGCCTCACAAACATACGGAGGCACTTGTGAGAGGCAGAGGCTGGGGCCGCAGAGCTGTGAGGAGACAGTGAATCTCCACGCACAGCAGACACACAAACCCCAACCTCAGCTGCAGATTCACAGGACAGCAGTGGGCAAGTGGGCTCTGCAGTTATACAGCAGGACAGCGCATGGCCTTGGGCAGGCCACAATTTCTTAAAGGGAATGGGAAAATGAGAGCTTACGGAAAGCAGGATAAGCGCCCTCCACTCATGCTGAAAAGCACAAAGACCTGCTTTCCAGGAATGACCTCCCTGAGGCTGGGACAGTTACAAATGCGAGACACAAGAGCAAGAAGGCCCAAGTGCAGAAAGTGCAAATTAACTCCCACAGCTCCAAGACACAGGTGAGAGCAGGCTACATGCAGGCAGAGACGGCATCTATCTGCCCATCTCTGGGAAAAGGAGCTTGGGAGGAAAGCCAAGGACATGAGGGGCTCAGAGGAAGGAGGGGCTGTGAGAGGGCATGGACGGGGCCACCCTGTGTTTTCAACTCCACTTCCTGTTACCTTCAACTGCTCTAAAAAATAAAGTCTGTTTATTACATTGCTCACGCCTGTAATCCCAGCACTTTGGGAGGCCGAGGCGGGTGGATCACGAATGACATCAAGAGATTGAGACCAGCCTGGCCAACACGGTGAAACCCCGTCCCCACTAAAAATACAAAAATTCAAAAATTAGCTGGGCGTGGTGGTGCATGCCTGTAACCCCAGCTACTCGGGAGGTGGAGGCAGAAGAATCGCTTGAACCCAGGAGGCGGAGGTTGCAGTGAGCCGGGATTGCACCACTGCACTCCAGCCTGGTGACAGAGCGAGACTCAAAGCACCCCAGCGGGAAACAGCACTCAGCACTCAGGGCGCGGAACGTGGGAAGGGCCAGCTTCCCCCAGCACAGGCCCCGCTCAGCTCACCTCTTCCTCCACCAGGGCTCGCCTCTGGGCGCTCCAGCTGTAGTCGGGGTAATGCGAGATGGTCGTGGCACTGCCAAAGTCACACAGCTTAATGGTCCCTTGGTTACTAAGCAACAAGTTCTCAACCTGTAAAATTCCGCAAGATAGCCCCGTGAACTTGGCGTAGGCAGAGATGGGACTTCAGGGAAAACGAACGGGTGTGGGACACAGCCAGGGCCCTTCACAGACAGCACTAGCCCAGGGCCACGGCTACTGGATGCCTGCAGCACCTCACACCTGCGGACACGGCCAGCTCTGCCCCAGCAGCTCAGGGTGCCAGGGCTGCTCCAGGTCTAGGCAGAGGGGCTCTGGCGGGTGGGCCGGCCTGAGAAGCGAGCCCCGAGGGGCTGAGGGATTTCACAGAGGTCAGCAAAGGAGCCTTCCTCAAAGATGTCTTAAATTACTTCTGATCAAATGTAATACGTGTAATTCAGAAAAATAAAAAGCAGAAAATTAAAAACCACCCATAAATCAAAGAAAGATAACCCAGTGAATAATGGGGCACACAGGCCGGGCGCGGTGGCTCACGCCTGTAATCCCAGCACTTTGGGAGGCCATGGCAGGCGTATCACCTGAGGTCAGGAGTTCGACACACGCCTGACCAACATGGTAAAACCTCGTCTCTACTAAAAAATACAAAAATTAGCCGGGCATGGTGGCGGGCACCTGTAATCCCAGCTACTCGGGAGGCTGAGGCAGGAGAATCACTTGAACTTGGGAGGCGGAGGCTGCAGTAAACCGAAATCACGCCGCTGCACTCCGGCCTGGGCGACAGGGCAAAATTCCGACTCAAAAAAAAAAAAAAAAAGTATACAGAGACACGAAGAACCAGAAATGGCCACACAATTGTGAAGCCCACATTACACCTTCTGGTGCAGCTCTGATAACAGGGCATGAGAGCTCGGGCCCAACAGGGAATCGGGTGAGTGCTGCTGAGAAGCCACGGACGCCAGAGGCTGCATGCGCGACAAGGCGGCAACACAGTGACTCAGCCCCACAGTGCTCGCGCCCCACACGACACCCATCTTAATGGCAGAGCCATGGCAAAACAGCTGCCAGCACCAGGCATCCATGTGGAACAAAAGGAGAAAGCCTTGCCCCCAGCTCACACAATCAAGGAAGCCTCAGCCCCAACACTAAGGCAAACCACAGATCTTTCGGAAGATGGCCCAGAGGAGCTCCTTCTGAGACAGGGAAGGAGGGGCTTCTTCAACAAGACAGACAGCACAGACGTGGCGGGACAGCCAGCACGGGCGTCCCTCTGGAGAGGGAGAACAACGCCAGCACACGGCTCCGAGAGGGCAGCACGCCAGCCATAGACGGAAGGTGCTCGGCACGCATGCGGTCAGTGCGGGCTCCCACAGGCAGCGAGAGGAAGGCAGGTCAAGGAAAGGCAGGTACTTTCCCAGAGGAAGCCCAAGTTCTGACGAGCCAGCCTCGTGTCGACTGGAGAAAAATGCAAACTAAGGCCATGGGCGCCCAGGACAGGCTGAGGGAGCAGCACCCGCCATGCCCCGGGCCGGCAAAGTGCAGAGCCGTGGCATCCAAGAGTGCAAGGGGACGCCCAGGGTTAGATGCAGACGCTCTCCAACCACAGTGCCCTGCAGACCCCAGTCCGAGAGAGGACGCCTGCTCCGCGGACCAGCAAGCTGAACAGGCTGTCCACATGGTGCAGACAGGATGGCTCACCATAAACAAGGGAGAGAAACGGACACACATGCCACCCACGGCCGACCAGAGAAACCCAGTGACGCCTAAGGCCACCACTGGCCCCCGAGGAGATGTGGGTCACACACAGGACCGGGGCCTCTGAACCACAGGGCTGAGCAAGAAAATCAGATGCAGAGCATGGGGTGAAGCTCCACTCACAGGACGCCCAGAGGAGAACAGATCAGTGACCCTGGCTCGGAAGCAGAGCACACAGCGGGGAGACGCAGTGGCACGCGGCCACTGAAGGCCCAGGAGTGCCCCCGTCCCCTCGCATGTGCCCATTCCCGTTCTACAGCCAACAGAGACAAAGCTGTGCGCACAGCAGGATGACGCACGGGGCAGGCGAGTGGGGCCGCATGTGCTGCCTGCCCCTCCGCAAACAGCCGTCCAGACTCCTGCAGCGGAGGCCACAGGTGAACACCCGCGGGCTGCAGTGCTGGCCTGGGCTCCCGCCACGTCGCTGTGGAGCAGCAGCAAAGACCAGTGCTGTGAAGTGCAGGCCTGGCTCACAAACACTGATTCTTCACCAATTTCAACCCTTCTGTTTCTGTTCTCCTTAAAATAGACACTCAAGCCCCGCCACACCACCCATCACACTTCAAAAACGCAAACCAGGAGGGTCTCAGTGCCGTGAGAAAATCCACCACTCAGAGACTCCTCAAGAAGAATCACCCAGACAGCAAACAGCACCTTCCAGGGGCAGGACCGGCCCCTCCTGGAGCCCCACAGCCCCTTCTGTCAGAACGGGGCCTCAGCCACACGAGTTTCTGGAAACCAGGGGTCTTGCTCGCAACCTTGAAGAAGCTTCCCTCAAAAGCAACCCTGTGTGCTGGGCAGAATGTACTTTTAGAAAAGGAAAATACAAGGAAAGAAGAAACAGAAGGAAGAGAGGGAGGGAGAAAAGGAAGGAGCACGAGCAAAAGGGCCTGGGACTCAGGAGCAGGCTCCACGGCAGTGCCCACAGGCTTGTGCCATGGGGCATCTGTCCAGTCGGCCACCTTACACCCTGGCATTCTAGGCCCTCTGAGTTCAGGGGACAAACGAAAAAGGCCACATTTACACATTTTCAAAATCTACATGAAGACACCTGTGCTATAAAGTAGGGGTGTACAGCCAAGTAGAGAAAAGGCAGCCCTAACCTGAGAAACACAGAGGGAAGCTGCCTGCCAGAGCCTTGGCCCTGGGTGGGCTGAGGCAGGCTGAGGCAGAATGAGCCTGTGCAGTAAGAACAGCTCAGCCTGGGCACCCACAGCTTGGGCACCCCCACCTAGGGCACACGTGGAGAGCCACGGCCTTGGATCCCCCACCTGGGGCACACGTGGAGAGCCATAGCCTTGGATCCCTCACCCAGGGCACACGTGGAGAGCCACAGCCTTGGATCCCTCACCCAGGGCACACGTGGAGAGCCACAGCCTTGGATCCCCCACCCGGGGCACACGTGGAGAGCCATAGCCTTGGATCCCTCACCCAGGGCACACGTGGAGAGCCACGGCCTTGGATCCCCCACCCGGGGCACACGTGGAGAGCCATAGCCTTGGATCCCTCACCCAGGGCACACGTGGAGAGCCACAGCCTTGGATCCCTCACCCAGGGCACACGTGGAGAGCCACAGCCTTGGATCCCTCACCCAGGGCACACGTGGAGAGCCATAGCCTTGGATCCCTCACCCAGGGCACACGTGGAGAGCCACAGCCTTGGATCCCTCACCCAGGGCACACGTGGAGAGCCACAGCCTTGGATCCCCCACCCGGGGCACACATGGAGAGCTGCGGGGCTCTGGGGCCTCCTAGGACCCACGAGCAGACGCTGGAGAGGAGGTGAGGCCTAGGTGGCTGCATGGGCAGACATGAGCTGATGCACTGGGTGCAGGGCCAGGTAGACACAAGGATATAGCTCCCACCTTAGGTCACACAAGGCCAATTCCAGGTGAACGAAACCTCTGGACACAGGCCAGGTAGATTTCAGCAGCTGGAGGAGCAGCTGGGGTGGGTGCTGGGAGCAGGACCTGAAACACAGCTCTGTGCTCCACGAGAGACGTCACGGGGCTGGGGCCTCACTGGCCCCCTCGTCCCCTCGGCCTGAGCAGTGGTGGGAAGCCAAGGTCAGAGCAGGGCGTCCTCCACAAGTCATGGCCAGAGGCGCCGCTCCCGATTAGGGAGGTCTGAGAGAAGCCACGCTTTGGGAAAACCAGGGAAGGCTGAGAACAGGAGGGCAAGAGACAAGGCTCAGTTCCTCCCACCTCACTGCGGATAATGGTGTCGAAACCACATAAAAAATGTCCTGGCCGGGCGTGGTGGCTCATGCCTGTAATCCCAGCACTGTGGGAGGCCAGGGCAGGAGGATCACTTGAGGTCAGGAGTTCGAGACCAGCCTGGGCAACATGGTGAAACCCTGTCTCTACTAAAATTACAAAAATTAGCCGGGCATGGTGGCATATGCCTGTAATCCCAGCTACCCAGGAGGCTGAGGCAGGAGAATCGCTGGAACCCAGGAGGCAGAGGCTGCAGTGAGCCGAGATCGTGCCACTGCACTCCAGCCTGGGCGACACAGCCAGACTCCGCCTAAAAAAAAAAAAAAAAAAAAAAAACAGAAATGTCCTCACGTCCCCAGAGAAACGGACAAAAGTATCTGGGAGTGATAAGGCTTTAAAACTCTTCGGCAGGCTGGGAGCAGTGGCTCACGCCTGGAATCCCAGCACTTTCAGAGGCTGAGGCGGGTGGATTACTAGAGCTCAGGAGTTCCAGACCAGCTTGGGCAACACAGCAAAACCCCATCTCTACTGAAAATACAAAAACTAGGCAGGCGTGGTGTGCGCCTGTGGTCCCAGCTACTCAGGAGGCTCAGGTGGGAGATCACCTGGGCCAAGTCGGCCAAGGCAGCAGTGAGCCCTGTTAGTGCCGCTGCACTCCAGCCTGGGCTGCAGAGCCAGACTCTGACTCAAAAACAAACAAACAAACAAACAAACAAACAAACAAACCCCAAAAACCTCTTCAGCAAAAGCCTCAGCAAGGAGGATGAGGGCCACCGTGGACAGGCCAGGCACAGGCTTCACAGATACCGGAGAAGCCTCACAAAGTCCTGGATTTTTTAAAAAACACAACAGCAGGAATGAAAACTGGGCCACAAACCAGAAGACGCCGGCAGCACAAGCAACATTTAGCAGATTATGAGAACACACAAGCTGCTCCAATGAACCAAACACACAAGCCAGTGGAAAATCTTTTAAAAAGGCAAGAAACAAAAGGAAGTTTACTGAAGAGCAAGACCCAAATGACTATAACAAACATTCAACTTCATTAATATCAGGAAAAGGCAAAATCACAACCCATCAGACTATACTCCCCCTCAGGCCAGCCAAAATAAACACAGGCAGCTCAGGGCATGGACAGCCCACGGGGTGGGAGTGTCCTCTGTGGGGCTGTGGGAAGCAGCCACGTCACATGGAAACCGTGCAGTGCCAGCAGCAGCATGGAGCATGGGCCCAGCCCCGGCCCAGAAGCACCTGTGTGGCGGTGTGGTAGGCAGGGATGGAGCGCGGGCCCAGCCCCGGTCTAGAAGCACCTGTGTAGTGGTGTGGTGGGCAGGGTGGCCCTTTTACATGCAGCCAGTGGCTCATGCCCACATCACGCCAACCCCGGGATGCCACGCCTCGGAGAAACCCGTGGTGACAGGAGAGATGGGCAGGGGAGTCTGCCCGTGAATGGAATGGGAGGTGCAGTGAGGGGACAGTCAGAAAGTGCAGGGAGCTCCCCTCAAGCTGAGCAGGTAAGGGGTCCAGGCCCCAACCCCAGTGCCTGAGACAGGGCCAGGCAGAGGAGTGCCAGGCTTCCTCCCGGCTCCAAGACGCCGAACCAGGGAGACACTGTGGGATCCAGGACTGCCCAGGGGCCGAGGAAGGGGCACGGGGTGATCAGGAGTTGGAGGCCTGGGCCAACACCACTGGGGGGCTGAGGAAGGAGCGTGGGGTGAGCAGGAATGGGGGCCTGAACTGACACCACCAGGGGACTGAGGAAGGAGCGTGGGGTGAGCAGAAATGGGGTCCTGAACTGACACCACCAGGGGACTGAGGAAGTGTGGGGTGAGCAGGAATGGGGGCCTGAACTGACACCACTGGTGGGCACCCTCGTCCGCAGCTCCCCACGGAAACTGGAGTGAGCAAGCATCCAGCATGGGCACCTGGAATTCCAGACGGAAGCTCCAGGCTGTGAGCACCCCCCACTGGGAGTGAAGGCCCCCAGCAGGGAGACGGGGCCATCCTGAGATCTCTATCAGCAAAGGCCTGTGAGACAGACGCTAATTTTCTTCAGGGCTGGAAAGGCAACGTTTCTGGAAGATCCGCTTCCACTGTTGAGAGGCTCACACACATCTTCTAGGTGAGATGGTGCAGCCTCACCTGCTCTCACCCCTGCATCCTAACCGAGCGGGGCCCCCCCACAGAGGCTGTGAGCCGCGTGTGGAGGGAGCCACTACCTTGAGGTCCCTGTGGATGATGGGTAGCTCCTAACCGAGCGGGACCCGCTACCTTGAGGTCCCTGTGGATGATGGGCGGCTTCTGCCGGTGCATGTGCTGCACGGCGCGGCACGTCTGGTAGAAGATCTTCAGAACCGTGTCACACGACAGGGGACCTCGAGATTCCATTTTCTTCAAAAATTCCACCAGCTGCCCTAAAAGAGAATGAAACTTACATGGAGGCAGGAGAACAGGGTCTGGAGACAGGGAACCTAAGGCTGTTTCACGCGGACTTCCCAGAACTAAATGGAAAGGAAAACCCTAACTTTCCACACCTAAGTAACAAAATGACCAGAGGCGACTCCCTTTGACCTTTTCTCCTGGCGGATGGGAAACTGCCTGACTGCAGATTTCGTCTTCGTTTGCAACTCTGTAACTTCACCCTGGCTTCCGATTGCTTTTTGTAACCAATCAGATGTTTGCACAGTAGTGTGACCTTCTGGCTGGCTGCCTTCTGCAACCATTAGGCTGATGGCAGGCTACCACTTCGTTTACATGAGGTGAGCACGAAGTGGCCAGTGGGAAACTCTAGCGGGTATTTGGACCCGAGAAGATTCTGCATCCAGGCCCCTGAGCCGCTGCTCGGGCCACCCCCACACTGTGGAGTGTACTTTCGTTTTCAATAAATTCCCGCTTTTCGTTCTTTTGTTGCTTCATTCTTTCTCTGTTTCGCTGGGTGTTTTGTCCAGTTTGTTCAAAACGCCAAGAACCTGGACAACTTGCAGTCACCACCCTCTACTGTTAACTACATCACCGTGGAGCTATCAGTGCTCTGCCCTCCCTGGCCCCAGGCCACGCTACAGACTCTGCCACGCCACGCCACGCCACGCTAGGGACTCCGCCACGCCGGGCCACACTGTGGACTCTGCCACATCCCAGGCCACGCCACAGACTCTGCCACACTGGGCCACGCTTCAGACTCTGCCACGCCCCAGGCCATGCTATGGACTCCGCCAAACCCCAGGCCACGTTACGGACTCCACCACACTGGGCCACGCTGCCTTTTCCAGCCACAGTCCCAGTCAAGCCCACCCTGAGTGCCGCTCCCGTCTTTCCTTCCTTCAGCTGCTGCAGAAAGGGCTGCAGGTATGAGGATGCCCACCTCAGCCCCGTGTGTGGGACCACCACCCAGTGGCAGGGGTGGGCCTGGAGCAGCCCCGCAGTCAAGTCACACACAGAGCAGAGGCCAGGGGGGCAAGATGCCCAAGCACCACCGAAGCAACAACCACATCAGCGTCCCAGCAGCTGAGCTGGCGAGCCGTTAACGTGAGAACCACATCTGTGTCCTGGCAACCAAGCCAGGCGTGTCATTAACATGGATACAAAGAGAAATGACTACAAATACACAAGTGCTCAAACCTCTAAGTGAACACTCAGTGTCCTCAGATGACAAATGATCATCTCACATTCATACAGTCTCAGTGCCTGCACGTGGCCCACACCCCAGGGAGCCCGTCCTGCCGTGGCTGGCACCTTCCAGGCACCCTAGCCCTGGCCCAACCCGGAAACCAGGGATGTGGGGCCGGAGCAGCACACAGGGCTGAGGACCTGCTGGGGACCAGAGCATTCACACTGCCAGTCACCCCAGCACCCCTATGCAGCCCCCACAGACGTGCAGACCCAACCCATCCTGCTCCTACCCTGATCTTACCCTGGGTCTTGCCCATTTCAGTTGGCCACAGTCCACGTGTGGCATCATCCCTGGGGCCTCTGCATCTTGTGCCCCATCTTTTCAGCCCTGTGCTCCTGCCTCTGCTCTCTACAGAGCAGACACCGTCACCCTCTGCTCATCCCACTCCACACCCCTGAAGGCCACCACCCCTGCAGCCCCAGAGCCAAGGCCAGCACCACCACCCACGCAGCCCACACCCAGGGTCTCCCCCACGCTGCCAGAGCTCGTGCCCCCAGCCACACCGGCCTCCCTTCCTCCCTGCCTCAGGACCCCTCACACGCTGCTTCTGCGGCCAGGATGCCTCCCAGACCGCCCCTTCCGCTCACTTCCCCAGGAACCAACTCTGCCCAAGCCACCTAAACGTGCACCCTTCTCCTGGGACTCATTCACTCCCTGGCTCTTTGAGCCACCCAACCATCCGGCATAGGCATGGATCAGCTGTGTCTGGCGAGTCACTGAGTCCCTGGTGCCTGCACACAGCAGAGCGTGTAGCTGACTCAATTCCACTGACAGCGAAGGCATGGTGTGAGAGCCGGTCGGGACCTGCCACAGCTCAGACCCCCAGCACAGCCCAGCAATGCCCCCACCTGCACCCAGCTGAGGGGCCCTCCCACTCCCCCAGCTCTGCCGGTGAAAGCCCTCACAGCCCCCACCACAGCTCCCTCGAAAGTTTTGTGCCGACCCTCGGAGAAACGGGGGCTCTCAGGAAAAATGAGGGGCACCCACAGGAGGAACGGGGTGCTCAGAAGGAGAGGAACAGACCTGGGAGAGGCTGAGGCCAGGCCCGGGGAGTCAGAGCGGGGGTGACCTGCCCTCTACGCTGGCTCCAGCATCATGGATGGGCGAGTCCGTTTCAGTGGTAACTGGCCTCCCTGTTCAGTGCCTCATTCTCAGTGAGAATAAATGGGGTTTTTAAAAGTAAAAATTCTGTATGTGGCTAAGTGGGGAACGGGTATGTGGCTCTTCCCTCAGAGGGCACTGGAGGGGTTGCCTCACGGGAGGGGCCAGTTACCTCCCCGGAGCCCGACCTCCAGGCCTCCTCCAGTGAGCCCTGAACCTGCAGCTGCACGGGGGAGCCCACGTCTCTCCCGCTTCTCAGAGATGCCGTGGCTCTCCCCTGGCACAGCTGTGCCATCCACAGAGCCCTGCGGCTCAGCTCTCAGCTGCACATGCTGCTCCAGACAGGCAGTCCCCAGGAGTGAGCTGGTGCGCATGCGTTAGTTTGCCTCATGTATTTATGACTTGAGGGGCTGGGCCCGGCCCCTCCTTCGCACGCCACCCCACGCAGGGGCAGCGATGAGCCGCTGGCTCCGGCCCTATCCCCGCCACTCCCTTATGCACACTCTCCTGGGGACGCACTGGACGCCGAGGAGCTTCAGTTCTCACACCTGTCCTGGTCACGCCTTCCAAAGCCGGGATGTCTAGAGCCAAGATTTACCCCTTGCAAAGGCTTTCTGATCTCCGAAATGACGAGCAAGGGAGATAATCAGCAAAACATCCATCACTAGACCAACAGGAAGCCCGTCTGGACTTTGTCGAAGTTGCCCCAAGTGTGCTGGGCAGAGGGTGGGGCGAGGCTCACACAGCAGGCAGGCTGCAGCTCCACAAGGAAGCCCGCAGGCCTCAAACAGAAGACGCAGGAAAACCAAGCAGCCTTCTGGGTGGAACGAAGGGACTGCACTGCGCGGAAAGAGGCCAGAGCAGGTGCTCTCGCCAGCGATCCCAGCGCCTCAGGAGGCCTTGGTGGGAGGATCACTTGAGCCCAGGAGTTCAAGACCAGCCTGGGCAACACAGCAAGACACCATCTCTACAAAAATACAAAAAATACAAAACTTAGCCAGGCACAGGGGCCAACATCTGTAATCCCAGAGCTACAGGTGTTGCTTGAGCTCATGCATTCGAGACCAGCCTGGCAACATGGTGAGACTCTGTCTCTAAGAAAAATGTACTCTTTAAAATTAGCTGGGCATGGTGGTGCACGCCTGAAGTCCCAGCTACTCCAGAGGCTAAGGCGGGAGGACTGCCTGAGCCCAGGAGTTTGAAGCTACAGTGAGCTATGAACCACTGCACTCCAGCTTGGGCAACAGAGCAAGACCCTGTCTCCAAAAAAATATGCCTGATACGGTAAATTTTTTTAAAAGGAAAAGTATATAAAGTAAAATTCCATTATTATAAGCACCCATAAAACTCTGGGTTGTTGTTGGTTTTTTTTTTTTTTGAGACAGAGTCTCGGCTCACTGCAACCTCCGCCTCCCGGGTTCAGGCAACTCTCCTGCCTTAGCTTCCCGAGTAGCTGGGATTACAGGCCCCCACTACCATGCCTGGCTCATTTTTGTATTTTTACAATACAAAAGAGATGGGGTTTAGCCATGTTGGCCAGGCTAGTCTCAAACTCCTGACCTCAAGTGATCCACCCGCCTCGGCCTCCCAAAGTGCTGGGATTACAGGCGTGAGCCACCGCATCTGGCCTAACTCTGTGTTATTTGTATTTTGTCAATCAGGATGTGTTCTTTTATAATGAAAACTGACAAGTAACACCACGAGCGGGAGGCCCCACAGCGTGACGCGTGCTCCTGACGAATTTGCATCCCACTGGTTTCAGCACCTCCCAGCTCTGTGGGAGGCCCTAGAAGCACAGCCCAGGAGCTGGTGTCAGAGTCCAGGGACATCCAGAGAAAAACGTGCCATGAACAACAGAGAGACTGACTGACAGACACTTCAACCGACCACACACAGGAGCCTTGACGAGGCCCTGGTACATGCATGGGAAGGGCTGGGAGCAACGTGTCAGGGATGGGAGAGACAGCCCAGCATGGACTGCAAGGACGCACGGGAGGGGCCGGGAGCGACGTGTCAGGGATGGGAAGGTTCCAGCACGGACCACACAGCACAGCCTCACCAAATCGCGAGGATCTTCTCAGGGGCACAAACACCAGTGGCCGTCAAGGAATTTCTCTCAGGCTGTATAGGGTTATGAGACTTTCTGGCCTTGATGTCTGCAACTTATTTTTAAATGGTTAGAATGGAGAGAGGGAAAGCCGCTGTGGGACACGCTCAACTCTGGGGAACTCCATGAGCAGGAAGTGGGCAGTGGACACCCCTTGTGCTGCCTTCAAGTTTCCCGCAGGTTTGACGTTTCAGAACACAATGCTGAGAAACACGAGCGGCACATCCCCACGGTGTCAGCTGAAGAACTGGGGCTACCTGGCAGCATCTTCTCAGCTCACAGGTGGCTCTGACCACCCCCCACCCCCGAGACTTCTCGGCCACGTCGAGCACCCATCCGCCACCCACGTCAGGACAACCCTGGCAACAGGCACTAGAGGGCCGCAGAGGGGCCTGGGCCAGCTGCCAGGTGTGGCATCAAGGAAGGGCCAGGTGGGGCCCCCAGGCAGAGGAGCACGGGCAGAGCCAGGGGCCCGCAGGCAGTCAGGTCTCACCCAGCTCCTCCCAGGCACAGCTGCGGAGAGGAGACACTGCCTGACAGGGCACTGACAGGTGCAGCCGCTACATCCAAGCAGCTTACACCCCACAGTCCACCTTCCCTCACTCAGCACAGGGCTCCCCCAACTCAGCACAGGGACACCTACCCTCAGCAGTACAGAGGCCCCACTAAGTGCAGTCCTCCCTCCATTAAGCTCAGGGCCCCCCTAACTAAATGCAGGCCCCCCACAAAGCACAGGATGCCCCCACCCCACTAAGCACAGTGCCCCCTCCACTAAGCACAGGGCCCCTTCCACGACGCTCAGGGCCCTGCTCAGTGCAGGGGTCCCCCCTCAGCTCAGAACCCCCTTGCTCACCCTCCATTTCTGGACACACACCCCCCCCACCGCCGCCCTCTCTGCTAACCTGCTGCCCCACCCCTACCTGTCCCCTCAGGCCTGCGCCAGCCAGCCTGCGGGAACAGCTCCTCCTGGCTGCTGATCAGGGGCTGGCTTGTGGACGACAGCTCTCACGCGGCTACAGGTGCCTTCCCCACAAGCTTCCTTCTGTAGGGCTCCCTGCCTCAGTCTCCCCTGCTGCTCCCAGCCTCTCCTCTCCCCTCTCTCCCTGCCTGGGGGACAGACGCAGGGGAGCCACCAGTGTTACCACCCCCTCGCCAGCCAGGTCGCAGCTCTGAGGCCTCCCCGAGTGCTCGACTTCCCCTCGCCACCTGGCACAGGAGCTCTGGAGGGCATTGGCAGGAGGCAGGGCTGGGGGTGGAGCCGCCCTCCAAGGCACAGGTCTTGTTTCCCCATTGCAGACACAGCCTGAGGCTCAGCAGGGTCAGGCCAGGTCTCCGGCCAGTCAGCGTGGGCTCCAGTGACACCAACACGACATCCCCCGCAGTCACTCACACAGACCACTCCACCCCTAGAACTCTCCGAAAGCACCACCCAACCCACCGGCCTCTCTTCCTGTCCAACGGACCACGGAGTCGTTGTGCCGTCTTCCTGGGCTCAACCCTGATGAGGTTGGGCACCCACGGAGGCACCTGGAGTTGTCCACCGTTGCGGCCTCCCCTCTCCTCGCCGGGACCCCAGAGCCCCTGACAAGGACGGACAGCAGCACTCCTCCACCCTGCTCAACACCGCTCACGGAAGGCCACCACGCTCCGCCCCGCTGGGACCCCAGAGCCCTGAGAAGGACAGACGCTCCTCCACCCTGCTCAACAGACCGCTCACAGAAGGCCACCATGCTCCGCCCCGTGCTGCCACTGGAGACAGGCAGGATGGGAGCCCGGCTCTCTGGCTGCCCGCAGCTCTGCAAGGAGACAACGCAGGCGGCCCACTCAGACGGTGGGAAACTCACTGGGCGTCAGCGTGGGCCTCTCACAGAATTACTGTCAGACAGCTGCCCGCGCTTCCCGCTAAGACCAACATAGCTTGAGAGAAGATGCTGGGCATGCTTCACAGCCATGCAGCTGGGTTAGGAGGCATCAAGCCGGCCTCTGCTGGGTTAGATGGCACCAAGCCGGCCTTCACAGGACGTTACCTTTACAGAGCTCTGTGAGCAAGAGGAACTCAGCCTGCCCCGTGTCCGACTCCTCTTTTCCTATAGATGCTGCAGAACAAAACTGGACAATGTTCGGGTGGCCGGAAAGCTTTTTCTGCAGTTGTCTTGTTAAAGGAGAACGTACATAACCATGTCCACAGTTCTGTGCACTTAAAAATAAATGTATACAATATTCACACACTGAAGTCAGAATACTTGGATCGAACCCCCTTACAATTTTAGACATCAGAGGGGAAGATGAGGGAGAGAGCAGTGGAAGACCAAGAGAAAGGCAGACGGAGGCAGGTGGAGCCGCAGGAGAGGGCAGGGACAAAGGCAGGCGTGCCGGCCACACACACCTGAGCACAGCGACACCGAAGTCCGTCCCGCGCCCGGCAAGAGGAGGCAGGGCCCTCAGGGGGCTGTGCGCAGGGAGGCTGTGGAGTGGCCGTGTCCACCTGAACCCACACTCAGGCAGCCAGCGGGCTCTCCGAGTGAACAGAGCTAGGACAGGAAAGAGAGGCAGAGTCTGAGGGCAGCCAGGGCTGAAGACTCCAGGCTCAGGTGGGGCACGTGGCAGTGGACAGCGAGTGCAGCCCCCAGATCTTCCATCAGCACCGGGAGATGCCCCGCCCAGTCATGCTTGAACAGCCTGAGAAGGGACGAGAGGGGCGGCTGAGGAGAAGCCACATCGGGGCCTGTGGGAGCCAGGTCTCCGGAGGAGCTGAGGGGGCCGGGCTGGGCAAGGGCCCCCTGTGGTAACCAGCCCGTCCACTGGGCACGGAGACCTCTTGGGCAGGAACAACTCCATTCCCAACACTTCTGAATCTTTTACTACTACCCTGGCAGTGAAAACACAGAAAAAACTGCTTCTTACTAGAAGTCGCCTACAGCTAAGTTTGGTAAAGCAAAAAGCCGATTTTAACACATGAAAGACAATGTCACAGAGTAGCCTCTTGGCCACTGGCGGTCACAGCTTGATGCAGGCCTGTGCCTGCCAAAGCCACCGTGCTGGCTCCTGGTTCCAGGAAAAGGATACCATGAAACAAACTTCTTGAATGATGGCTCTGTTCTTTTCCTCTTCATTGGATAATAGCCTCTGTATCAGGAAACAGCACACACAAAAGATGAAAGTAAGTTGACCTTCCTACTCCACCCGACGCGTCATCTCAGACATAAGCACGCAAGAGAACAATGCAATGCGTCTAATACAGCTCCCCCCATTCCGTGTGTTTCCACCTTTGACCCCTGTAAAAACGTGCTGGGGGTTCAAGACCCTCAAAAGATCTTTGTGATCCAAGGACACAAGAAAAGGCAAAAACAGGAGCCTTTCCTCCAAACAGGCCAGAGTGAAATGAGACAGACAAGAAGGAAGAGCAGAGACGCTCTGCAGACATGGGGGCGTGCAGACCACAACAGGCCCACTCGTGCCCACTCTCAAAGGCGGGGCCGCCCTGGTGCCCAGCGTGGTGACAGCAAATGGGGCCTTCTTACGTCTCAGGACAAAACTGCACAGTACAGACCCTCCCACAGTGACCCCTATTTACAGACATGCTAGCAACACATATTTTTTACAAGCAGCTTTTAAACTCCTTGTATTCATAGAGCCCTTATTTTGGCACATGGAGGCCAAGAGGCCGTGACCCCACCGTGAGGTCACCCCCCAGCACAGCCCCCGCCGCAGAGCAGGCAGGTCCACAGTAGTGTGAAGCCCAAAGCTGGGGACCCAGGCTCCTGCAGTGCCCAAGGCCATTGAGCTTCAGCAGAAGCAAAAAGCACAAGTATGTCCAGGCTGTAAAAGGAAACAAAGTAAGTAACAGGGATGCATCCCTGAAAACACTGTCACCAGAGAGTCCCTTTACATACATCAGAAATCCAGAGAAGGCGTTAAATGGTTCGTTACCTTTAATGCATACTCTCTGCCACTCCCCATATCTTGAGCTTCATACACAAATGCAAACCCTCCTGAAAATTAAAAAGACTTGTCAGTTCAATGCTATGATTTTATTTAACATATCAGGCTTTAAAAATACCTTCACTAAGTAAAATACAAATTGGTTTGTGGCTGTGGCCAGCAGTTTTCTACAAAACATAATGGCCCCAGCATACACTCCCCCCACAAACACGGCCCCAGTATACCTGCCCCCACACACACAGCCCCAGCGTGCACGGCCCCTCCGACACACACAGCTCTAGCACACACAGCCCCGCACACATAGCCCCAGCGTACACGGCCCCCCCCACACACAGCCCCGGCGTGCACGGCCCCCCACACACAGCCCCAGCATACAGGGCCCCACACACACACAGCCCCAGCATGCACAGCCCCACACACACACAGCCCCAGCATGCACAGCCCCACACACACACAGCCCCAGGGTGCACGGCCCCCCACCCATAGCCCCAGCGTACATGGCCCCACACACACACACAGCCCCAGCGTACACGGCCCCCAACACACACAGCTCCAGCGTACACAGCCCTCCGCACTCAGCCCCACATGCACGGCCCCCCACACACAGCCCCAGCGTACATGGCCCCACACACACACACAGCCCCAGCGTACATGGCCCCCCGCACTCAGCCCCAGCGTGCACAGCCCCCTGCACTCAGCCCCAGCGTGCGCGGCCCCAGCGCATACACCACTGCCCTTCACTTGCTCTACTCCAGAGACAGACAGGAATAACCTAAGAACAGAGGTCAACAGAAGGAAAAACAAAACCACAAGCAGTTCTCCAAAGACCAACGAGACTGATAAATTCTAGACAGACCGATCCAGAGAGACAGGACAGATCACCAATACCCAGAACAAGAGAGGAGACCTCCTTCCCCAACGCCCAAAAGAGGAAAAGACATAAAAGAGAATACACACCAACATCACTCACGAATGTGGACCCAAGAATTCCTCATAAAACAGCAAACCAAGCCCAACAAGACATCAGGAGCAGAGTTGGTTTAACATCTGAAAATCAATTTAATTCTATTGTTTTGGGGTCTAATTTGCTTAGTTTTCTTTTAGCTTTCTGCAGTGGAAAAACTACATCATGAAATTTAAAACTCTCAGCAAACTAGGAACAGAAAGAAACCTCCCCAGCCTGATAGATGGCATCTGTGAGAGACCAACAGGAACACTGCATTTCGTGGTGCAAAGTCGAATCCTCCCCTGAGATCAGGAAGGAGGCAGGGATCCTTGTTCTCACCACTGATGGGCGACACTGTGAGGAAGTTCTCGCCCGTGCCATCAGTCAAGAAAAAGAAATAAAAGGCATCCAGATGAAAAAAGGAGTAAAAATATTTTTATCTGCAGGTGACATGATTATCTATGTAGAAAATCTGGTGAAATTTACAAAAGAAAAGCTACCATAACTAATAAACGCATTCAGGACGGTTGCTGGATACAAGAGCAACATACAAAAACCAACTGTGCTTCCACATGCCCAAGGTTAGGCAGAGATTTTTTAGATATAAGCACAAAAGCAGGACCCACAAAAGAAAAACAATGATAAATGGACTTCAGGAATTTCTGCTTTTTGAAAACTGGTCAGAGGATGAAAAGATAAATCACTACTAGGTTTTGCAAATCATATACCTAATAAAGGACTTCTATCGAGAAAATATTTTTAAAATCCAAGTAACAACGATTTTTTTTTTCTTCTGAGACAGGGTCCTACTCTGTCACCAGGATGGAGTACAGTGGCTCTATTGCAACCCACTGCCTCGACCTCTGGGCTCAAGTGACCCTCCCACCGCAGCTTCCCAAGAAGCTGGGACTACAGGCATGCGTCCCCACACCCGGCTAATTTTTTCATTTTTTTGTAGAGACGAGGTTTCACCGAGTTGCCCAGGCGGGTCTTAAATTCCGGGGATGAAGCCTCCTGAAGTGCTGGGACTACAGGTGTGAGCCGTCACGTCCAGAAAACAGCAAAATTTTTAATGTGTAAAAGATATGAATAGACACATCACCAAAGATATACTTGTGACAAGTACACAACGTGTCCCACCACTGCCCATGAGAGAAACACAAACTTAAACCGCTAAGATAGGACTCCACACCTACCAGAATACCTAACATTTAAAAGCCGCCCAGACCAAGCGTTGCCGAGGATATGGAGCGACCGGAATGCTTACACACAGTTTTGGAAATGGAAAATGGTACAATCACTCTGGAAAACATTTTGGCGATTTCTTAAAAAGGTTAACAAATCAACAATACAGCCCTGACATTACACTGCTGTGTATTTACCCAAGAAAAATGAAGGCACATGTGCGTACAAAGACTTGTACACAGCAGCTTCATGTACAATAGCCTAAAAATGGAAAGAACCCAAATGCCCATCAACAGGTGAATGAACGAATTACCCACACCTGTAACACTACCTAGCAATAAAAAGGAGGAAACTGCTGTTACACGCGACAACATGAATAACACATGAAAAGGCAGTATGCCGAGTAACAGAAGCCAGGCCAAGAAAAGAGAGTACATACATACACACAGTTTGTGTACAGAAAACTCTAGAAAATGCAAACGAATCAACAGAAGGCCAATGCCAGGCCAGAAAAAGAGTACATACATACACACAGTTTGTGTACAGAAAACTCTAGAAAATGCAAACGAATCTACAGTAACAGAAGGCCAATGCCAGGCCAGAAAAAGAGTACACACATACACACAGTTTGTGTACAGAAAACTCTAGAAAATGCAAATGAATCTACAGTAACAGAAGGCCAATCAGTGGTTTCCTGGGATGGGGACAGGAAAGCAGGACGAAGGGTTACCGCGGGGAGGAGGGAGACCGTGGCGCCGACGCACATGCTTGCTGCCTTGATTAGTGTGGCAGATACAGTGTGTGACACACACATACATACATGACACGTGCCGAAACATTTAAAACATGCAGCCTGTATATCTCATTTTTATCTCAACACAACTGTTGAAATAAATAATAAATAAATCTGTGAGGAAAAACACAGATGAAAGGAAGTAAATGGAAATCCATGAAATAGAAAATAGAAAATAGATGGCTCCACTGCTAAATTACATCAAACACTTAAGGAGAAAACCACAACAAGCTTATAAAGTCTTTCACTAGACAGAGGAGAAGAGTTCCCAGCCCATTTCTTGAGGTTAGCATAACACTAACCAAAGAAGGGTATAAAGACCAAATTAAGGAAAGAGATCACTCATTACCATAGACACAAAAAATCCTCAAGAAAATACTGGCAAATTGATTCTAGCGAAACATAGTAAGGATACTACGTCATGACCAGGTGGTATTCATCCCAGGAATGCAAGGTTGGTGTAACATTAACAAAATCAATCACTGTAGTAAACAACATTAGCAGAATAGGGAATACTGGATCACCAACAAAATTTAGAAATGACAACTACAAAAAACTGACATCTAATATAAGACTTAATCGTGTTTTCTTGCTAAGATCAGGAACAAGGCAAGATGTCTGCTCTCAGCACTGTTAGCCAACATTTTACTGCAGATCCTAGTTAATGCAAGAAAGCTAGGAAAATTAATAACAGGCATAAAGATCAAAAAGGAAACACTAACAAAAGACACAAAACTTCAGTTAGCAAGGAAGAATAAGCTCAAGAGATCCACTGTACCATATGGTGACTATACAGTTAGTAACGACAGATTACATTCTGAAAAATGCCCCAAAACTGACAACTATGAGGCAGTACATGTGTTAACTAGCTAGATGTGGTCATTCCACGATGCATATATACTTCAAAACATCATAGTGTACATGACAAAGACATCAATTTTATCTGTCAATTAAAAAATATATTAAACATGAAAAAAAGGAGGAACTAAAACTCCTCTCATTTTCAGATGCCATGACTGGAAAGACAGAAGGCTCGAAAGGCCTCAGCGCCACATGGCCTTAGCAGGACCACAGGTCTTCTGGGTGCCTACCCAGCCTCCTCCCCTCCAGCCGCACCCCCCGCTTGGTTCCAAGCCACAACATTGACACAACTGCGCTTCCTCAAATGCAGGAGGCCCATTCCTGCCCAGGGCCTTCCCACATACCACAGGCCTGGAAGGGGCCCCCTGACCCTGGGCACCTCCTGGCTTGCTCCCTTGCGTCCCTCAGGAGCTGCTCCTCACTGCTTCTGCAATGCCTTCCCTAATGCACCTGCCCATCCCAGCCACTCTTTATGAACTTGTTCCTTCTTCCTGACACTTTCTGATATCTAACATTATATCACACACTTACTCGGATACCTGTTTACCATCTGTCTCAGCTAGACTATAAACACCATGAAGCAGAAGTTTCCTCCACATTGTTTCTACATCCAGCAACTAAGTGGTGCCTACTAAAAGTGTATACTAAGGGCTGGGCACGGTGGCTCACGCCTGTAATCCCAATGCTTGGGGAGGCTGAGGCAGGAGGATCACTTGAACCCAGGAGTTTGAGGCTGCAGTGAGCTATGACGAAGCCACTGTGCTCCAACCTGGATGACAGAGCAAGATCTTGTCTTAAAAAACAAAAGCAGGCCAGGTGCAGTGGCTCAGGCCTGTAATCTCAGCACTTTGGGAGGCTGAGGCAGGCGGATCACAATGTCAGGAGATCGAGACCATCCTGGCTAACACGGTGAAACCCTGTCTCTACTAAAAATACAAAAAAACAGCCCGGCATGGTGGCGGATGCTTGTAGTCCCAGCTACTCGGGAGGCTGAGGCAGGAGAATCGCTTGAACCCGGGAGGCGGAGGTTGCGGTGAGCCGAGATCGCGCCACTGCATTCCAGCCTGGGTGACAGAGCAAGACTCCATCTCAAAAAAAAAAAAAAAACCAAAAACCAACAACAAAAAAACACAGCGTCACTGATGTTACTTTTAACATCTTTAAGGCAGTATCATACACAGTGCAGGGAAAGCATAAGGAAGATAAGCAGGAAGGACGTGCACGAAACTCCTGGTGGTGAAAACGCCACCAGGAAGGAGGTCACAGAACTCCACAAATATTGTGACATTATTCTATCAAAATTGTGAAAAAGGTTTAGAGCCAATTTTTTTTTTTTTTTTTTTTTGAGATGGAGTCTTGCTCTGTTGCTCAGGCTGGAGTGCAATGGCGTGATCTCGGCTCACTGCAACCTCCACCTCCCGGGTTCAAGTGATTCTCCTGCCTCAGCCTCCCAAGTAGCTGGGACTACAGGTGCCCGCCACCGTGCCTGGCTAATTTTTGCATTTTTAGTAGAGACGGGGTTTCACCGTGTTGGCCAGGATGGTCTTGATCTCCTGACCTCGTGATCCCCCTGCCTCGGCCTCCCAAAGTGCTGGGATTACAGGTGTGAGCCACCATGCCCGGCCCCAGCTACTATTTTGTTAAAAGGTTAACGTTTATTCCGGATAGGAGGACACAGGTGTTTGTTATGTTACTCTATTTTTCTGCATTTTAAAATATTTCATAATTTTTAAAGACAGTAATACCTGGACTTGATCTCAGGACTTACTACACGGCTAAATTAATCAAGGCTGTGTGGTATTGGCAGAGGGACAGATACAAAGACGACTGGAATGGAAAGAAAATCGCAGAAACAGCCACACAAATCAATCCAGGTGATTTCTTTTTCTTTTTTTCTTTTTTTTTTTTTTTTGAGACAGAGTCTTGCTCTGTCACCCGGGCTGGAGTGCAGTGGCACAATCTCAGTTGACTGCAGCTTCCGCCTCCCAGGTTCAAGCGATTCTCTTGCCTCAGCCTCCCCAGTAGTTGGGACCACAGATGTACGTCACCAAGCCCGGCTAATTTTTTCATTTTTAGTAGAGACGGGGTTTCACCATGTTGCCCAGGTTGGTCTTGAACTCCTGGCTTCAGGTGCCTTGGCCTCCCAAAGTGCCAGGATTACAGGCCTGAGCCACTGTGCCCAGCCCATCCAGATGATTCCTGACAGAGGCACAGAAGCAACTCCATGGGAGATCCACAAATGGTGCCAGACAATGAGCTTCACATAAATGTCAGCCACATACAGTAATTCACCAAAATAAACACGGACATAAACGTACAACTGTGAAGGTTTAAAATTTTCAGAAAAACACAAGAGACAAATCTTCAAGATAAAGAGCTAAGAATCCTTAGCTGTGACAAGGCGTGATTCGAAAAGGAAAAATAAATCAGACTTCACAATGAAAAACTTTGGATCTGCAACAGACCCCGTTTTGTTTGTTTTTTAATTAACTGGTCTGAGTTTGCTTCCAAAAAGATCCTGTTTAGGGGACGAAAAGACAAGCTGCAGACTAGGAACAGATACTTGAAAACCCCATGTCTACGAAGGACTTATATCTACAATAAAGAACACTCAAAACTTGGTCAAAAAGACATAATTAGGAAGTGGGCAAAAGACATGACAGACTTTTCACCCCTGAAGATATGCAGATGGCAAAGAAGCACTCCCAAGCTATCGGGAAAATGCAAAGAAAAACCACAAGGAGGTATCGCTACACATGTATCACAATGATCACAGTAAAAACAACGCAGCCAAATGCTGGTGAGTATAAAGAGAAACTCACTGTTACGGACTGAACTGTGTGCCCCCAAAATGCGTCTGCGGAAGCCTGGGATGACACTATGCAGAGACGGGCCCTGAAGTACAGGACAAGTAAGTTCGTACGAGTGGGCCCGAATCCAATAGGACTGGTGTCTTTATAAGATGAAGACACACCAGAGATGTCAGCATCCCCTCAGCAAAAAGGCAGCATTGGCCAGGTGTGGTGGCTCAGGCCTGTGATCCCAGCACTTTTGGAGGCTGAGGCGGGCGGATCACTAGAGGTCATGAGTTTGAGACCAACCTGGGAAACATGGTGAAACCCCGTCTCTACTAAAAATACAAAAATCAGCGGAGCATGGTGGCGGGCGCCTGTAGTCCCAGCTACTCGGGATACTGAGACAGGAGAACTGCTTGAACCCAGGAGGCGGAGGTTGCAGCAAGCCGAGATTGCACCACTGCACTCCAGCCTGGGTGACAGAGCGAGACTCCATCTCAAAAAAAAAAAAAAAAAAAGGCAGCATCTGCAAACCAGCAAAAGAGGCCTCTCCTGGAATCAGCACTGACAGCATCTTGCTCTTGGCCTTCAAGCCTCCAGAACTGCGAGAGTGAATTTCTACTGCTCCCCCACTCAGTCTGGAGT
Organism: Nomascus leucogenys; assembly: GCF_006542625.1. NCBI lineage: Eukaryota > Metazoa > Chordata > Mammalia > Primates > Hylobatidae > Nomascus > Nomascus leucogenys. The sequence goes on along the minus strand of NC_044400.1, from coordinate 82,783,105 downwards.
ATTTTGTTACGGCAGCCTAACCAGGCTGATACGCTCCTACATTGCTGGTGGGAATGTATGGCCACTCAAGAAAACAATCTGGCAGTTTTCTAACAAACTAAACACATAATTACCACACATGAACCAGCAACTGCACTCTTAAACATTTATCCCAGAAATGAAAACGTATATTCACACAAAAACCTATACGCAAGTGTCACAGCAGCTTTATCTGTAGTAGCCAAAACAGGAAACAGCCCAGATGTCCTTCCACAGGTGGCTGGCTGGGCAAGCCGCGCACACTCAGACAGAGGAGTCTCACCACGGGAAACAAGCTACTGACACACAATCACCTGAAGAATTCTGCACTTCCCCTTACACAGCACCCTTCGAATGACAAAATCACAGACAGAGCAAAGACTAGAGGTTTCCAGAGGGTAAGGCAATGGCATGGCTGTGAGAGGTGGCACGAGGGCTCCCTACGGGGATGGAGCCTTCCACAGCCTCACCTGCACCAGGGTCGGCATCCCGACCGTCACCACTGGGGAAACCAGGCAAGGGTCTAAAATATAAAAGATCTGCATCTTTTCTCACAGCCACGTGGGAACCCACAATGAACTCAAAATAATAGCTTATTTAAAAATAATAGTAATGTATAAAACATTAAAGAATGGCATGTCAGGTACCTCCAAGACCCTGTTGTATACATTTTACTGCACATACTCTGCCAATTAAGAAACAGGCACAGGCCAGGCACAGTGGCTCACACCTGCAATCCCAGCACTTTGGGAGGCCAAGGCCGGTGGGTGACCTGAGGTCGGGAGTTTGAGACCAGCCTGACCAACATAGTGAAAACCCATTTCTACTAAAACATACAAAATTAGCTGGGCATGGTGGTGCATGCCTGTAATCCCAGCTAGTTGGGAGGCTGAGGCAGGAGAATTGCTTGAATCCAGGAGGTGGAGCTTGCCGTGAGCCAAGATGGCGCCACTGCACTCCAGCCTGGGCAAGACTCCATCTCAAAAAAAAAAAAAAAAAAAAAAAAAATTGCTGAACATCCTTATCATCAGGGAAATTCCAATGAAATCACAATGAGATCGACACCACTGCACACCCACAAGAATGGATGTAATCAAAATGAGAGACCACAAGAAACGCTGGTGAGGAAGTGGAGAGCCAGGAGCTCTCTACCGTGGCTGGCGGAAATGTAAAATGGTGCAGCTACTGTGGAAGGAGGTTTGGTTGTTTCGTGTGAAGTTCAACCTAAATCCAACCTGTAAATCGGCAATCCTACTCCTTGGTATTTTTTACCCAAGACAAAGAAAAACACATGTCCACAAAAAGACTTGAAAAAAAATGTTCTCAGCAACTTTATTCATAACAGCGGATATGGTTTGGATCTTTATTCCTAACAGCAGATACGGTTTGGATCTGTGTTCCCATGCAAATCTCATGTTCACTTGTGACCCCCAATGTTGGAGGAGGGGCCTGATGGGGGGTGACCGGATTATGGGGTGGAGTTCCCTTGGGGGCGGGGGTGGAGTTCCCCCGGGGGCTGCTCTCGGGATAGTGAGATCTGATTGGGTCATGGGGGCGGAGTTCCCCGGGGGGGGGGGGGGGGGGCTGCTCTCGGGATAGTGAGATCTGATTGGGTCATGGGGGTGGAGTTCTGCCCGGGGGCTGCTCTCAGGAGGAGGCTGCCGTGAGCTGAGATCGCACCCCTGCACTACAGCCTGGACAACAGAGCAAGACTCCATCTCAAAAAAATAAAAATAAAAAAGTAACAGGCACAGGACATGAATGCGCAATGCCAGAAGGGGAGGCTGAGCAGCAAATAAGCATTACCAAACTTGCTACTCAGAAAGGCACAAATCAAAGCTTGATACTTCTTAAACCCATCAAAATGTCCAAATAAAACAAACCCCCAGGGGACACTCTGAGGACTTGGGACACTAGAGTCTGGTGCCCCCAAGCAGCCTGCAGGCCCCATGAGCAGAACTGGGCAACCTTCCCCCACACAGCCCACCAGCGTCCGTGCAAGGGGCTGAGGACACCTCTCACCAGGATGTGTGTAGGATGCACGGGGCACGCTGGGGATGGGACAGAGCGCCAGGGGACAGTGAGGTCAGCACAGGACCACTACAGGCAGATCTGAGTATCTTTTTTAATCAACTCGGCCTCTTTTAAGAAACAGACACTTTTCTAATGTAAAATACTACATACTAACATTTTCAATACACACATAATTCACAACACTACAGAATGAATCTGTGTCCCCTCCAAAATTCCTGTGTGAAATCCTAATACCCAAGGTGATGGTGTTAGGAGGTGGGGCCTCCTTGGGGGTGACCAGGCCATGAAGGTGGAGCCCTCAGGACTGGGATTACTGTCCTAAAAATGAAGCCCCAGAGAGCACTTCCTCACCCCTTCTGCCCTGTGAGGACACAGCGAGAAGGTGCTGGACCCTCACCAGACACCTGGACTTCCAGCCTGCAGAGCTGTGAGGAATAAACAAACGTCTGTGGTTTACAGGCCCCCAGTGTATGACGTTCTGTTATGGCAGCACGGACGGAGTGGGACACACGGACGTGCACCCACAGGAGTCCACGGAGTGGAGCAAGAAGAACGGGGAGCGGCCCAGCCCAACGGTCGCCTCCCCCAGTGGTGAGCCCACCCCAGGGGGGTCCTCCCCAACAGTGACCTCCCTGAACCTCTAATTCACCCCAGGGGGTCCTCCCCGACAGTGACCTCCCCGAAACGCTAATTCACCCCAGGGGGTCCTCCCCGACAGTGACCTCCCTGTATGCCAACAGACAGAAACCACAGAAGTAACACAGGCTTGTTCCTGCCAAGGGTCAGCCGCAGCTGAGCAGGAAGTGGTGTTGGCCTGTCACTCTCCGCCCCAACAGCCTAGTATACTACCTTCTATGCTCAGACATCTCCTCCAGGGCACAATGTGCAGAGCAGCGGGGGCCAGGGCGGGGGCCCTAAGGACACCTCCCTGGGGCTCCCAGCCCCCACTCCACCACTCAACCTCTGGCAAGCAACTAATCTCTGCCAACGTCACTTTTCTCTTCTGCAAGATGGGAGTAATTACAGTACCCACTTTCCAGGGCTACTGTGAGGACCACACAACTCACATAAAGCACTACGGACCGTGCTCGGCAAATACGAAGAGCCCCTAAGTGTTGCTGCAGTGGTTCTGACCGTTATTATTTCACGCTGGAAACTAGTCAAAGTGGACAAATGTTGATGATCAAGCTGTCAACTTGGAAGTGAAGGCGGTTGGTAGGAGGAGAGCCGCCAGGGGGCAGCTACTCTGCGGCAGAATCTGGGCCTCACAGGCCTGATGACCTAGAACCAACTAACCAAGCCCCAGAGACCCTGCTCACCTGCGCTCTGCACTGCCCCGCACCCCTCCCCGCTCACCTGCTCCCCGCACTGCCCCGCACCCCTCCCCGCTCACCTGCTCCCCGCACTGCCCCGCACCCCTCCCCGCTCACCTGTGCTCTGCACTGCCCCGCACCCCTCCCCGCTCACCTGCTCCCCGCACCCCTCCCCGCTCACCTGCTCCCCGCACCCCTCCCCGCTCACCTGCTCCCGCACTGCCCCGCACCCCTCCCCGCTCACCTGCTCCCCGCACCCCTCCCCGCTCACCTGCTCCCCGCACCCCTCCCCGCTCACCTGCTCCCCGCACTGCCCCGCACCCCTCCCCGCTCACCTGCTCCCCGCACTGCCCCGCACCCCTCCCCGCTCACCTGCTCCCCGCACTGCCCCGCACCCCTCCCCGCTCACCTGCTCCCCGCACTGCCCCGCACCCCTCCCCGCTCACCTGCTCCCCGCACCCTCCCCGCTCACCTGTGCCCCGCACTGCCCCGCACCCCTCCCCGCTCACCTGCTCCCCGCACCCCTCCCCGCTCACCTGTGCCCCGCACTGCCCCGCACCCCTCCCCGCTCACCTGCTCCCCGCACCCCTCCCCGCTCACCTGTGCCCCGCACTGCCCCGCACCCCTCCCCGCTCACCTGCTCCCGCACCCCTCCCCGCTCACCTGTGCCCCGCACTGCCCCGCACCCCTCCCCGATCACCTGCTCCCCGCACTGCCCCGCACCCCTCCCCGCTCACCTGTGCCCCGCACTGCCCCGCACCCCTCCCCGATCACCTGCTCCTCGCACTGCCCCGCACCCCTCCCAACTCACCTGCTCCCCGCACTGCCCCGCACCCCTCCCCGATCACCTGCTCCCCGCACTGCCCCGCACCCCTCCCCGCTCACCTGCTCCCCGCACTGCCCCGCACCCCTCCCCGCTCACCTGTGCCCCGCACTGCCCCGCACCCCTCTTGGCTCACTGCAGCCTCCACCTCCCGGGATCAAGTGATTCTCCTGCCTCAGCCTCCCGAGTAGCTGGGATTACAGGCACGCGCCACCATGCCCAGCTAGTTTTTGTATTTTTAGTAGAGACGGTGTTTTGCAACATTGGTAAGGCTGGTTTCGAATCCTGACCTCAGGTGATCCGCCCACCTAGGCCTCCCAAAGTGCTGGGATTACAGGCGTGAGCCGTCGTGCCCGGCCGAGTCTACTTTTAAGATCAGTCTAAGGCTGGGCACATTATCTCACGCCTGTCATCCCAGCACTCTGGGAGGCCGAGGCCAGGGGGATCACGTATGCCCAGGAGTTCAAGGCTGCAGTGAGTCGTGATCGCTCCAGTGCACTCAACATGGGCGACGAGCCAGACTCTTTCCAATAAAAGAAAATGATCTCAAGTGTACCCTGCGGAGGACACATGGGGCCAGCATGTGGCCTCCCCTGACACTGAGCCCACCTTGGAGACATGGGGCCTCCCTGCCACTGAGCCCACCTGGGAGGGTTTCTGAAACTTGCAGCCAAGAGTCTTGCCTGTACCATACAATTCTGCAACTGTCAGTCAGTACCAAATATTCCCAATGACCTCATCCAGTCCAGAACATTCTAAGTAAGTGAAGGGAGGAAGCCTCCAAAAGCCATGTCAAGGAGGAAGAAGGGTGGAGAGCCAGGACCACACACAAGCGGCCCTGGGGGTGCGAGTAGGCTGTGCCCCCCGATTCCTTAGGCCACAGCTTGACCGCCAAAGCTCCTGAGCAGGCCCAGCCACTCAGCTAACACTGCGCATGGCACACAGGGGCTGCTGGCTGGCTCAATTACATGTAACACCCAACCAAACGCACAAGGCGAGTTACGCTTAAACCATACGACGGCTGTGCGGCATCGTTTTCATTTTCTGCCTCAATTTACCTCACTAGCAGTCACCCCGAGTTCAAGTCAGCCACACAGGGAAGGTGGATTTCCCTGCAGTCAGGGCACCGCAGGCTCCATTTCAGAAGCAATGGCACGCAGAACCCAAAACAACACACAGCATACACCTGCCCTGGGCATCTCTGACAGGTTGGTGCTCCTGATAATCTGCCTTTTAAAAAAGTGAAGGCTAGCTAGGTGCAGCGGCACATGCCTGTAATCCCAGCTACTTGGGAGGCCGAGGCAGGAAGATCCAGAGCCCAGTTCAAATCCATCCTGAGTAACAGCAAGACCTCGTCTCTTAAATTAAAAAAAAAACGGAAGATGACAGAACAAATTTGAAGAAATTAGAAACCTATCTGGTTCCACAGTTCTACCTAAAAACCCATTCACACCACAAGTCCAAATTCCTACAAGCTATGAAAACCATTTTTTCCTAACTCACTTGACAGCAAATCCTGGTCTACCATAACCTCATTTGGGATAAAACCTGACATGAACTGATATGGAGTTGACTACAGACTTTAATTATCCCACAGTGAGAACATTTATTCATTTAATTACAGAAATACTAATGTATTCAATTACAGAATACTTTTCCAAGTCCTCTGGGAGTATCCCATGATATACAGGTTATATGCTGCAATGATCATTCTGAAACCTGAAAAATTCTGGAACTGTAAACATCTGTACTCAAGGGTTCAGATTACCGGCCATCGCCATGTTTACACAAGACAGCCTGAACTCCCATAGCCTATGTTCTAAGGTTGCTGTCCAGACAAAACTCATTTAAGTTTATATAAAATACTTAATTCAGCTTTCACATCCTGTTTCAGTTCAAAGAGGCTTCAAAGTACTTAGGAGGCTGCAGGCCACCTATTAAGTTTACAAGGAGGCAATCTACAGCTCCTAACTGCATTGGTTATTTTTATCTCCTGACTCGCCTAGATAGCAAAGGGAAACAAGTTCTTTTGCACAACCTCAGCAGCCGCCCACATTTCCTTGTTCTTCTTCCTGGGTGCTAAGTGACCCACAAGCTTCTTTCTTTATACGAATCTTCCTCTCTGGGCCCCAGTGAGGGTGCATTCTCCATCCCTCCCACCCTGATCCGTGCCATCTTCTGCTTGGCCCCTTCCCGAAGCTCACACTGACTGTACCACCCCCAAGGATCTGTCCCTCTGCTGCCTCTGTCTCTCCACCCCTTGAGCACAGGTCTGAAATTCCAGAAACCAAGTCCTGTCCACTATGAACTTCTTAAAGAATGAAGATAACCACCTAGTATTTTCAAAATAAATGAGGTGATCTGAGAGAAATCTGTCTTCTAAGAGATGTGAAAGGATATCACACTTCAGCCCCCACCTCTGAAAGAAGAGCTTAGGGCTTTCTGACCAAATCGTACCCAAAATCTGTTTGGTTTTGACCACTATGGAGACAAAGTGTGTGATAATGCTACAGTCAAAAGGTCTCCGCAGGCCTTCTGTGATAATCAGAATTCTGGGATAGTTTCCTGTCTGGTCACAGGGCAGGCACCTGGACAGGCTAACCCTCCAGCCCTGAGAGGTACCAGGGAGCTGGTGAGGGTTAGGGCTTTTGTGTTGCTTCACTCCCTCTCCCTCTGCCAATACAGCAGAATAGAGTTACGCTTCCGCACCGAAGTCAACTGTGTTTAGCCAATAAACTTCACAGCTAGTGAAATGTGACACAACTCCAGGCACCACTGGACAAAAAACGTAAGGAAAATTCACAAGAGAGAATGAGACCCACTGACACTGGTGATCGATTCCGTGTGAACGGAGAGGACATCCAGGGAGCTAGAAATGGCATGCAGAGACAAAACTGACTCAAGACTGACTCAAGAGGACTTAAGCCGAGTGACCTGTCCACTCTGCAAGTTCTATATAGGTCACAACTACTGGCTCTGCTTCCTGTACTACACACGGAATCACACGAGTAGATGTTCACCGGGAAGAGAAACACTGAGGTGTTAAAAGACGAACGGGGATCACGAGACAAAGCCCAGTCTACCCTCGGCCAACCCCCCCACCCCCCAGGCTACGACCGCAACTACCTGCAACACGTGTGCACCCACCAACTCTCAAGTTCCCTGGACTGCAGAAGAACCAGCCCTAACGTCCAAAGTCCAGTCCTGTCCCTGCCTGCTCAATAACCCCAGATGCAAAAGGCCAAGGCTTAAACCCACCTCCTGCACCGCTCACGTCCTGACTCCTCCAGCTGTCGGCCTTCTAGGCACCCTCCCTCAGCCTCCGCTGTGGGCCCCCACCCAAGCTCCCTGCCTGCCACCATCCCCCACATCACCGTAACATCTTCCCCCACCCACCCTGAGGGGGTTCCCCAAGTCCCAGACCTTGCTCCAACTTGACCCTACTCCCATGACAAGAAAGTACCCCGACCCGGCCCCAGCCTCGCCCTCCGCAATCACCGCCAGCAGGCACTGACCTACGCCCGCGCTGTGACCTTCGCCTGGCCCTGACCCACGCCCTCGGCAGAGACCCTCCCCTGGCCGACCCTGACCCACGATCCCGCTGGGACCCTCCCCAGCCCTAACCCACGCCCTCCCACTCCGGGCTGACGCTGCCCCCAGCGTCCCGGAGACAACACTCCGTGGCCGCACTCGCGCTGCCGAGCCGGGGCCTCACCTTCGGCCAGGACCCGCCGCACCCGCAGCCGCAGGTCGCCCAGTTCCACCGTCTGCCCCACGAAGTCACTCTGGTCGCGGCCGGAAGCACCGCCCAGGGAGCCTGGACCCGCCAAGAAGTCGAGCGCCGACTGAAGCAGCGACATGGCGGTGGCTGCGCCGCACCCCGCGGCAGCCGGAGGGGTCGGGCTCGGGCTCCCGCTCCCTCGCCGTCCGGGTCAGCTCAGCAACAGCCGGCCCCGAGGTGCACCATCTTCCGCCCCGCCGCCGTGACGTAGGCGCGCGTGAGGACGCGTCGCGTCAGGCGGCGTCGCGGCCCAGCCCCGTCCCCTCCGCCGCGGCCTCACTTCCTGGCTGCGCGCGCAGGCGCGGAGGTCTGACGGAACAGCGCGTGCGTGCGCGCGCGGCGTCGCCGGGCTTGTGATGAACTTCCGGTTGTCAAGCTGTCTGCCGGGCTGACTCAAGCGGAGGCGCGCGGAACAGTCGCCGCGGCGATTCCCGCCCAGGTAGTTCAGCGCCCCAGCCCAGCTCCCGGTACCGTTCCCCACATGGTCTGTTTTGTGGGAGGCTCCTTCTCAGGTGTCTCCGGTTTAAGCGCTTCGCTATCCTCTGGGTGGAGTCAGCCTCCCGTTTGCTGTTAGCGCCGCGTTTGCGAATGGGTTCGCGAATTTTTCTCTCAGTTGGCTACGGAGCAAGGAATTAGCGTGCGTTAAGCTTTCAATAAATACTTGGTTTTTGTCTCATGGAGGTCAGAGTTTCCTGTGACGCTTAGTGAGTAAGGTTGGCAGCCCCCTCCCAGCAGCCAGGCAGGCAGTTTGCAGGGCAAACGCTGCTGCATTGCCCTGTCTTCCGGGCAGAGGGCCAGGGTCTGGGTTGGGGCACTGACCAGTGGTGGGAGCCGTGGGCTAGAAAAACCTTCGTCCTGGGCAACCAGAACACTGCAGAGACTGCCCTGTGACCCTCAAGGTTCGTTCGCACCCTGACATTTTCCAAGGCAAAAGCAAGTCCTTGTGAACCGCTTGGAAGTGTTCATAATGCCCAATCATTTGGAGATGAAAAGGTGACTTTCCTTCTAGGATAATGAGGAAATGGCTCGCAGACAATGCATTTTTAGTTTTTGGCCCATACAGTATTTGGGGGTTGGGAGTGGGCAGCAGGAGGTGAATTCGTTGCTATCACTTAAAGACTGATGCCAGGCGCGGTGGCTTACACCTGTAATCCCAGTACTTTGGGAGGCCGAGGCAGGCGGATCACCTGAGGTCAGGAGTTCCAGACCAGCCTGGTCAACACGGTGAAACCCCGTCTCTACTAAAAATACAAACATTAGCCGAGCGTGGTGGCGGGTGCCTGTAATCCCAGCTACTTGGGAGGCTGAGGCAGGAGAATCGCTTGAACCCGGGAGGCGGGCGCCACTGTACTCCAGCCTGAGACTCCACCTCAAAAAATAAATAATAATAATAATAATAATTGAAAGGCCTAAATGTTAAAAACCTAGTTTTCCAGCTTCTGTGGAAAAATCAAACCTGTCATTATTGGACACCAAATGATGTGTGTTACCAATTACCTAGAGCGGTCCCTTGAGGTAAGGCACAGTCATTTGCCTGACCAGATGGGCTCATGTATGTTACCTGCCTGGTTCCTATAGTCATTGGAGGTCGCAACCCTTTCAATAGAGTTATTTGTTCTCCAACTCAAAAATGGATTCTAAAGCTCAAATCAGCATCTTAGCCGTCCCAGAAGCTAACTAACATCTGTTATCTTTATCATTAAAAGATAATAGGCTCAGCTCGTTGGAACACTTATCTGTTTTATGGAATGAAGTATTGCATGAAGCCAAATGAGATCTTTAAAAATATATACAACAAAAATAACAGTAGCAATAGCTTAGTTTATGCACTGATTTATTGCTTACAACACCCTTTTCTGTAATGGTTCATTGTAGTGAAAACATCTTTGTGAAGAAAGCACAGTATAATTAACCCCCTTTATTTTGGGATGAGAAAATATGCTCAACAATGCCATTATTCGGCCAGGGCCAACAAGTGATACAACTAAAATTCAATGCAAGTCATGGCTTTTCCAGCCAGTGCATTTGTCTGGTCGACTGTGGAATAGAAGGATTGAGAGCTCAGGAAAGAATCCCTGCTAGAGACAGATATCTGGGCATCCTCAGCATAGAGGTGGCAGTTGGCTCTAGGAGCTGAAGAGAGGACCAACAGAGATGGTGTACTAGACATAAAGAGGTTAGAATCTTCAGAGAGTAGACAATTTGTGGAGAAAGAGCAGCCAGTGAAGGAGGAAGAAAACGAAGAGAGTGTTGTCACAGAGCCAAGGAACGAGGATGTTCAGGGCAGAGAGTGCCGCTAAGAGTGTCGAATGCCACTTAAAAGTCAAGTAGAAAAAGAAATGGAAGATACGTGTTGGATTTATTCACAAGGGATCATTGGTGACCTCACCAAGAATAGCTTCATTGGAGTAATGAGGTGGAAGCTACATATTACCATAGTAGAGGGATGAAGAGATGATGAGGTAGAGATGGCAAGTGGAGATAACTCAAAATGTTTGTCTGTGGAGGAGAATATGAACAACTTCAGGCCAACAAATTCAGCATCCTTAGCTCCAGGGAGCTAGAATGATGATGTAGTATTGAGATGTTTTAAGATGAGAGATGCTTGAGTAGCCTAAAACTGATGGAAGGGAGAGAAGGTTTGCTGGTACAGAAAAAAGAGGAATAATAGGATAATTCTATCTTAATGAGATATCTCCTATCTCTTAGAACATAGGAGGGGAATGACATCCAGAGCATAGGTAGAGATATTTCCTTTGGACATAGGAAAAACACTCAGGAAGAAAAATGGGCTGCAGTTGCAGGTGACCTTATGTATTTATTGGAATGAAGGTGAAGGAATTCTCTAATGGCTTCTGTTTTCATTGTGAATGAGGAAAGAAAAACATCAACTAAAAGTGAGAGGGGAAGTAGGAAACCCAAGATTTAAGCAGTGTCAAAAAGATCTAAAATAGCTGTTATGAAAAACCTAGCGAATAACTCACTGGAAAGCATGAGAGCATTTAAGCACTCATTTGGAGGCCATGAACTTATACTGGCATGACCTGAGATCAGCTGGACATTTCTAAACCATGTAATCACTTTGGAAACCAGAGTCAGACTACTTATCTTATGAATATTTCTGGAGCACCTTTATTTATTGGCATTGAAGTAGATGCTATAGTAACACCATCTTAACCCAAATATCTATCTCCATATCTCATCTGAACTCTCAGATGTTTGTTCTTAGATACCACTACATGTATAAACATGTATATATATCCAAAACTGAAGTTATGGTCTTAATCCCTATAACTGATTTCCTAAATTTCATAGCAAAGAGTATTACAAGAGATTAAGAGGATCATTTTGTAATGATGAAGGGGTGAATTCATTGAAAAGACTTGAGAATCCTAAACATTTATGCACCTAATAACAAAGCTCTAAAATACACAAAGCATAAATGAATAGCTGCAAGGAGAGAGAAAAATCACAGTTGTAGTTGGAGAATATTCTTCCTCAATAAACGATAGGATAGATACCCAGAAAATCACTGAGGATATAGGAAACTTGAACATGACTGTCAGCCAACTTGACCTAATGAACGTTTATGGAACACTCCCCACAATAACAGCAGAATACACAATTTTTCAAGTGCATTAAAACATTAAGCCTGATCATATTCTGTTCTATTAAACAGGTATGTTATCTGACCAGAATGATATTGAATATTAAAGTAGAAATCAGTAACAGATTGGAAAATCCTTTCAATATTTGGAAACTGAATAACTCACTTTTGTTTTTTGCATATTTTTTCAACTCACTTTTAAATAACTCGTGGGTCAAAGAAGAAATCAAAAAGGAAATTAGAAAGTAGTTTGAACAGAATGAAAATGAAAATGCAGCATTTAAAACTGGTGGGAGGGCCAGGCGCGGTGGCTCACTCCTGTAATCCCAGCACTTTGGGAGGCCGAGGCGGGCGGATCACGAGGTCAGGAGATCGAGACCATCCTGGCTAACATGGTGAAACCCCGTCTCCACTAAATACAAAAAATTCTCCGGGCGTGGTGGTGGGCGCCCGTAGTCCCAGCTACCCCAGAGCCTGAGGCGGGAGAATGGCGTGAGCCCAGGAGGCGGAGCTTGCAGTGAGCGGAGATTGCGCCACTGCACTCCAGCCTGGGTGAAAGAGCAAGACTCCGTCTCAAAAAAAAAAAAAAAAAAAAAAAAACTGGTGGGATGCAGCTAAAACAGTATTAAAAGTTAAGTCTCAAATCAGTGACCTCAGCAGTCACCTTAAGAAACTAGAAAAGTTGGCTGGGCACGGTGGCCCACTTTGGCAGGCCGAGGTGGGCAGATCACTTGAGGTTGGAAGTTCAAGACCACCCTGGCCAACATGGTGAAACCCCATCCCTACTAAAAATACAAGAATTAGCTGGGTGTGGCAGTGCATGCCTGTAGTTCCGGCTACTTGGGAGCCTGAGGCAAGAGAATCGCTTGAACCCAGGAGGTGGAGATTGCAGTAAGCTGAGACTCTGTCACAAAAAAAAAAAAAGAAACTGGAAAAGTAAGAGGAAATGAAACTCAAAGTGAATGTAAGAAGGCAGATAATAAGTATCAGAGTGGAATTCAAAAAAATAGATAACAAAAGCAATAGAGAAAATCAGGGAAACCAAAAGCTGATTCTTTGAGATTAATAAAATTGAAAAATCTCTGGCCAGATTGAACAAGAAAAAGGCAAGACACAAATTACCAATATCAGGAATGAGAGATGACATCACTACCGAAAGGATAATCAGGGACTATTATTAAGGACTTTAGGCCAACAAATTCAGCAGCTTACACTAAACGAACAAATTCCTGGAAAGCACAAACCACTTAAGCTCATTTAAGAAGAAATTGTGTTGGGCCGGGCACGGTGGCTCACGCCTGTAATCCCAGCACTTTGGGAGGTCAAGGCAGGTGGATCACAAGGTCAGGAGATCAAGACCATCCTGGCCAACATGGTGAAACCCCATCTCTACTAAAAAAAATACAAAAATTAGCTGCGCATGGTGGCGTGTGCCTGAAATCCCAGCTACTTGGGAGGCTGAGGCAGGAGAATCACTTGAACCAGAGAATCGGAGGTTGCAGTGAGCCGAGATTGAGCCACGGCACTCCAGTCTGGCGACAGAGTAGGACTCTCTCAAAAAAAAAAGAGAGAGAAATTGTGTTGTATGAAAGGATGAAAGAGGCCCTGACATGCATACAGTTAAGGCATTGCAACATACTTTGTGTTACCTAACCATCTTTTTTTTTTGAGGGGATGGATAACCCATTCTTCATGATATGATTATTACACATTGCATGCTTGTATCAGAACATGTACCCCATGAATATATACACCTACTATATAACTGTAAAAATTAAAAATGTAAATGTTTTTTAAGAAGAAGGAAATAGATAACCTAAATAGCTCTATGTCTATTAAAGCATTAAATTTATAGTTGACAAATCTTCCCTTAAAGAAGACTCCAGACTTGGCTGGGCACAGTAGCTCATTCCTGTAATCCCAGCACTTTGGGAGGCCGAGGCAGGTGGATCACCTGAGGTCAGGAGTTCAAGACCAGCCTGGCCAACGTGGTGAAACCTCATTTCTACTCAAAATACAAAAATTACCCGGCATGGTGGTAGGTGCCTGTAATCCCAGCTACTTGGGAGGCTGAGGCAGGAGAATCACTAGGACCCAGGAGGTAGAGGTTGCAGTATGCTGAGACTGTGCCATTGCACTCCAACCTGGACAACAAGAGTGAAACTCGATCTCAAAAAAAGAAGACTCCAAACTTAGATAGCTTCACTGGGAATTCAGAAAGTTGAAGGAAGGAATTATTTCCCACCTCATCATTCCTAACAGCATTATTCTGATACCAGAATTCCACAAAGACATTACTAGAAAACTACAGGATAATACCTCTTGTGAACATAGACACGAAAGTGCATTTAAAACGTTGTTTAGCAAATTGAATCCAACACTATATACAGAAAGGATAGTACACCATGACCGAGTGGGATATCCCAAGAGGGCAAAGTTGGCTTAGCGTTTGAAAGTTTATCAATGTAATTCACACTCTTGAGAGTGAAGAAACGAAATGGATCATCTCAATAGATACAGAGAAGCATTTGACAGAATCCAACATCCATTACTGATTAAAAAAAAAAACTCAGCAAACTAGGAGTAAAATGAAACTTCCTCAATATAGTAAGGGCATCTGTGAAAAACCTGGAGCTAGCATCATATGAAATAATAAAAGCCTGAATGTTTTCCCCCTAAGGCCAGGAACAAGCCAAGGCTGTCTGTCTGATCTCACCACTTCTGTTCAGCATTATATTGGAAATTCTAGCCAACGTGATGAGGCAAGAAAAAGAGGGCCGGGGCCAGGCACAGTGGCTCACATCTGGAATCCCAGCACTTTAGGAGGCCGAGGTGGGTGGGTCACCTGAGGTCAGGAGTTTGAGACCACCCTGGCCAACACGGTGAAACCCCATCTCTACTAAAAATACAAAAATTAGCCGGGTGTGGTGGCGGGCACCTGTAATCCCAGCTACTCAGGAGGCTGAGGCAGGAGAATCACTTGAACCTGGGAAGTGGAGGTTGCAGTGAGCTGAGATCACACCACTGCACTCCACCCTGGACAACAGAGTGAGACTCGGTCTCCAAAAAAAAGAAAAAAAAATCAGAATCTATAAAAAGAGCTACTCGTGAGTTTAGCAGGGTTGCAGGATACAAAATAAATGTGCAAAAATCAATTCTATTTCTACATACTAGCAATAAATATTGCAAGTTGAAGTTAGAAACATTTACAATAGCATCAAAAAGTCTGAAATACTTGGGATAACTGTGAAAAAAGATGTGCAAGACTTATGTGCTGTAAACTACAAAAATTTGCTGAGAGAAATTAAAGCCCATAATAAATGGAGAGATATGCCATATTCATAAACTGGGAGACTCAACAGTGCAGTTCTCAAATTGACCTGTAGATTCAATGTAAACCAGTCAAATTCCCAGCAGACTATGAGAATTTAATCCATAGATTCTAAAATTTACTTGGCTTTGCAAAGGAGCTAGAATAGTCAATACAAGATTGAACAAGGACAAGACAAAATTGTGTGATTTACGTGACCTAATTTAAACACCTGAAGCCACAGTATCAAAACTGTGGTGGCTGGGTGTAGAGGTATGTGCCTGTAGTCGCAGCAACTCAGCAGGTTATAGTGGGAGGATCCCTTGAGCCTGGGAGTTTGAATCTAGCCTGGACAACAGTGTGGAGTTGATATAAAGATAGCTAAGTAGGTAAATAGAAGAGTCCAGAAATTTGCCCACAGGTATCTATGGTGAATTGATTTTTTATAAGGTGCAAAAGTAGTTCATTGGAGAAAGAATAATTGTTTCAACAAATGATGCTGGAAAAATTGGATATTCATGTGTTTAGGAAAAGGAACCTTGGGCCGGGTGCAGTGACTCACGCCGGTAATCCCAGCACTTTGGGAGGCTGAGGCGGGCAGATCACTTGAGGTCAGGAGTTCGAGACCAGCCTGACCAACATGGTGAAACCCCATCTCTACTAAAAATACAAAAATTAGCTGAGCGCGGTGGCTCACGCCTGTAATCCCAGCACTTTGGGAGGCCAAGGCAGGCGGATCACTTGAGGTCAGGAGTTCGAGACCAGCCTGACCAACATGTTGAAACCTCATCTCTATTAAAAATACAAAAATTAGCTGGGCGTGGGGATGAGTGCCTGTAATCCCAGCTACTCGGGAGGCCGAGGCAGGAGAATTGCTTAAACCCAGGAGGTGGAGGTTGCAGTAAGCTGGGATCATGCCACTGCACTCCAGCCTGGGTGACAGAGTGAGACTCCACCTCAAAAAAAAACAAACAAACAAAAAAAAAAAAAAACAAAAACCTTAATCCATACCTAGTATTATATATAAAAGTTAACTCAAAATCATAAATCTAAATGTGAGATCTAAAACTGTAAAACTTATGGAAGAAAATCTATGAAATGTTCTGTGAGATTTTTAGCCATGACACTAAAAGCATGATCCGTAAAGGAAACAGATAAACTGGATTTCATCAGCGTGAACAACTTTATAATACACCGTTGAAAATAGCCCATATGAACAATAGGTGAATAGATAAACTGGTAAGTCCATAACATAGGATATCATTCAATTATAAAAAGATAAGCTATCAAGCAACAACAAGACTTGAAGGAACCTTAAATGCATATTGCTCAATGAAAGAAGCCAATCTGAAAAGGTTCCATACTGTATGATTCTAACTATAGAACATTCTGGAAAAGGCAGAATTATGAAGACAGTAAAAAGAGCAGTAGGCCGGGTGCAGTGGCTCACGCCTGTAATCCCAGCACTTTTGGAGGCCGAGGCGGGTCGATCAGCTGAGGTCTGGAGTTTGAGACCAGCCTGGCCAACATAATGAAGCCCCTCCTTTACTAAAAATACAAAATTAGCTGGGTGTGGTGGCATACGCCTGTAATCCCAGCTACTCAGGAGGCTGAGACAGGAGAATCACTTGAACCTGGGATTGGAGGTTGCAGTGAGCCGAGATTGCACCATTGCACTCCAGCCTGGGCAACAAGAGTAAAACTCAATCTCAAAAAAAAAAAAAAAAAAAAAAAAAAAAAAGCAGTAGTTGCTAGGGGTTCAGGAAGAAAGAGGGAGGGTGGAACACCAGAGATTTTTAGGTTGTTTAAACTATTCTGTGTGATACTGTTTTGGTGAAAACAAGTCATTTTACGTTTGTCAGAACGCGTAAAATACAGCACAGCGTGAAGCCTAATGTAAACTATGGACTTAGGTTAATTGTAATGTGTGAATATTTGCTTGTCAATTGTGCCGAATGTGCCAGACTAATATAAGATGTTAATAATAGAAGGGAGGCCAGACACGGTGGCTCCCGCCTATAATCCCAGCATTTTGGAAGACCGAGGTGGGTGGATCACGAGATCAGGAGTTCAAGATCAGCCTGACCAACATGGTGAAACCCCGTCTTTACTAAAAATACAAAAATTAGCCGGGCGTGGTGGCGTGTGCCTGCAATCCCAGCTACTCGGGAGGCTAAGGCAGGAGAATCGCTTGAACCCAGGAGTTGGAGGTTGCAGTGAGCCGAGATTGTGCCATTGCACTCCAGCCTGGGTAGCAAGAGTGAAACTCTGTGTCAAAAAAAACCCAAAAAACAAAAAAGTTCTGTACTTTTTGCTCAATTTTTCTTTTTCTTTTTTTTTCTTGAAATGGAGTCTCTCTCTGTCACTCAGGCTGCAGTGCAGTGGCGTAATCTCAGCTCACGGCAGCATCTGCCTCCCTGGTTCAAGCAATACTCCTGCCTCAAACTCCCGAGTAGCTGGGATTACAGACGCGTACCACACCCAGCTAATTTTTGTATTTTTAGTAGAGGTGGGGTTTCATGTTGGCCAGACTGGTCTTGAACTCCTGACGTCAGGTGATCCACCCACCTTGGCCTCCCAAAGTACTGGGATTACAGGAGTGAGCCACCGTGCCTGGCCTCTGCTAGGTTTTTCTATAAACCTAAAACGGCTTAAAGAAAAAATCAATTTTGGCCAGGCGTGGTGGCTCATGCCTATAATCCCAGCTACTTGGGAGGCCAAGGCAGGAGAATTGCTTGAGCCCAGCCTGGGCCACATAGACCCCGTGTCTTTATAAAAAAAGGAAAAAAAAAGAATATTTTGTCAAACCCAATGTCATGAAATGATTTTCTCCAGCATCATCTTCTAAGAGTTTTATAGTTTTAACTCTTACATTTACATCATTGATCCATTTCGAGTTAATTTTTGTATATGTATTAGGTTGAGTCCAAATTCATTCTTTTTTTTTTTTTTTTTTTTTGAGATAGAGTCTTGCTCTATCGCCAGGCTGGAGTGCAGTGGTGCGATATCGGCTCACTGCAAGCTCCACCTCCCGGGTTCAAGCGATTCTCCTGCCTCAGCCTCCCGAGTAGCTGGGACTACAGGCACGCGCAACCACGCTCAGCTAATTTTTGTATTTTTAGTAGAGACAAGGTTTCACCATGTTAACCAGGATGGTCTCGATCTCCTGACCTTGTGATCAGCCCACCTCGGCCTCCCAAAGTGCTGGGATTACGGGCATGAGCCACCATGCCCGGCCGAATTCATTCTTTTGCATGTGGATATTCAGTTGTCCCAACACCATTTGTGAAAAAGCCTTTTCTTTTCCCATTGAGTGGTCTCGGCATCCTTGTCAAAATCAGTTAACCATAAATGTAGGGGTTTATTTCTGAATTATATTCCAGTGGTCTGTGTCTATGCTGTCTTGACTACTGTAGCTTTGTACTAAATTTTGAAATCAGGAAGTGGGAGTGCTCCCAATTTTGTTCTTTTTCAATATTATTTTGGCTGTTAAGATTCCTTGAATTTTCTTTCTTTTTTTTTTCTTTTTGAGACAGAGTCTCACTCTGTCACCCAAGATGGAGTACAGTGGTGCAATCTCAGCTCACCGCAACCTCCGCCTCCCAGGTTCAAGCGATTCTCTTGCTTCAGCCTCCTGAGTAGCTGGGACTACAGGCACACACCACCACGTCCACCTAATTTTTGTATTTTTAGTGAGGATGGGGTTTTGCCATGCTGGCCAGGCTGGTCTCGAACCCCTCACCTCAGGTGATCCGCCCACCTCTGCCTCCCAAAGTGCTGGGATTACAGGTGTGAGCCACTGCGCCCAGCCAAAATTCAGAACTTCTGTTCTCCTAAAGACTGGTAAGAGAGTGAAAGACAAGCCACAGACTGCAAGGAAATATTTCCAAATTACACATTTTGCAGGGTTTTTAACTAGAGTATAAAGAACTCTCAAAACTCAGTGACATTACAAACAACTCAGTAAACAAGCAAAGATTCTAAGACACTTCACTGTGAAAGCTGTACAGATGACAGATGCCTAATTAGTCAGTAGAGAAATAGCAAATTAAAACCACAATGAGACACCCCTACACGAGTATTAGAATGACTAAAATAAATTAATTGAATTATTGATTTTTATTATTACTATTTTTTTCCTAGACAGAGTCTTACTCTGTCACCCAGGCTGGAGTGCAGTGGCATGATCTCGGCTCACCGCAACCTCCACTTTCTGGGATCAAGCAATTCTCCTGCCTCAGCCTCCCAAGTAGCTGGGATTACAGGTGCCCACCACCATGCCTGGCTATTTTTCGTGTGTGTTTTTAGTAGAGATCAGGTTTCACCATGTTGGCCAGGCTGGTCTCGAACTCCTGACCTCAAGTGATCTGCCCGCCTCGGCCTCCCAAAGTGCTGGGATTACAGGCGTGAGCCACCGCACCCGGCTAAATTATTTTTCTAAGCTGTGCCAAACTGAGTACCAGAGGAGATGAGCAAGTGCAGGTCTCATGCCTGGTGGGAATGCAGATGGTGCAGCTGCCTCAGCAAATCGTCCAGCGGTTTCTCAGGAAGGAAACATGTCCTTATGATACGACCTGGCAAAACCACTCCAAGGCATTTACCCAAAAGTCATGAAAACATGTTTACACAAACGCCTGTGTGCAAATGTTTACATATAGTGGCTTTATGCATCATTGTGCAAAATGAAACAATACACACGTTGTTCAGCTGCTGAGTGGATCCACAAACTGAGGTGTGTCCATGCCGTGAAATCACCACACAGCAATCAAAGAAGTGTGTTCCTGATATTCCCAGCACCACAGATGAGTCTCGAAAGAAGCTAGAATGAAAACCTCTGGAGGGTGTGATTCCGTTTATACCACATTCTAAAAAAGGCACAATTGGCTGGGCGCAGTGGCTCATGCCTGTAATCCCAGCATTTCAGGAGGCCAAGGTAGGTGGATCACCTGAGGTCAGGAGTTCAAGACCAGCCTGGTAATCATGGTGAAACCCTGTCTGTACTAAAAATACAAAAATTAGCCAGGCGTGGTGGTGGGTGCCTGTAATCCCAGCTGCTTGGGAGGCTGAGGCACAAGAATTGCTTGAACCCAGGAGGCAGAGGTTGCAGTGAGCTGTGATCATGACGCTGCAGTCCAGCCTGGGTGACAGAGCAAGACTGTCTCAAAAAAATAATTAACTAAATAAATGAGGCAAAATTACAGTGACAGAAAACAGATCAGTGGTTGCTGGAGCTTTGGGGTTGAGGAAGCTTGAACACGAAGATGCTGTTTGGGGATAGAACAGTTTGCTGGATTGTGGCCAGCTGTGGTTACGTGCCTGGGTGCATTCTAGATGAGAAATAACCTGGGCATGGAGCAGAAGCCCTCCACCTGCTCCCCGCCTCTCCCTGTCTGGGTCACTGCAGCGCTGTCTGGAAGTTGGCGAACATTGTTCTTATTTATGGTTTTCATTTCTTACCGTGTGTGTATAATTAAGATAGATGGTTGTTTTATGTGTCCATTGTTTACATAAATGGTATAATAGTATGTTTTTGCAACTTGATTTTTTTGTCTTAACATTTTGTTTTATAGTTTTATACTCGTAAATCTGTTTTAACTTTCTGATAGTTTACCTCATAGTTTAATGATTTGTCCCTTACTAGTCAGAATGTGTTTTAGTTTTATTGTTAAAACACACCGGGCTGACTGCGGTGGCTCTCGCCTGTAATCCAAGCACTTTGGGAGGCTGAGGCAAGGAGACTGCTTGAGCCCAGGACTTCAAGACCAGCCTGGGCAACATGATGAAACCCCTCTCTCTATGAAAAATACAAAAAATTAGCCAGATGTGGTGGTGCACGCCTGTAGTCCCAGCAACACAGGAGGCTGAGGTGGGAGGATCACTTGAGCCTAGGAGGTCGAGGCTGCAGTGAGCCGTGATTACGCCACTGCCCTCCAGCGTGGGCAACAGACCGAGACCCTGTCTCAAAAAGGAAAAGAGAAAAACCGCGTGTTGCCTCAGTGCAGACCCTAGGCAGCCTGTCATGGCAGTCCCAGTGAGACTGCCTGGAATGGACCCTTGGAGGGTGTGGCACTGCACCTTATTAACCGTTGCTAAACTGTCGCTGAAACACACGTGTCCGTTTACATTCCTGCCTCGGTTTCTGTTTCCCCAGGTCCCCGCCGTCTCTGTCTCACTCCCCACGGTTCATTCCTGCCTTGGTTTCTGTTTCCCCAGGTCCCCGCCATCTCTGTCTCACTCCCCACCGTTCATTCCTGCTTTGGTTTCTGTTTCCCCAGGTCCCTGCCGTCTCTGTCTCCTCACTCCCCACGGTTCATTCCTGCCTTGGTTTCTGTTTCCCCAGGTCCCTGCCGTCTCTGTCTCCTCACTCCCCGCTGTTTGTTGCTGCCTCAGCTTCTGTTTTCCCTGCGTCTTTACCGTCCTGTCATCTCACTCCCCGCTGTCTGTCCCCACCGTTCATTCCAGCCTCAGTTTCTGTTTTCCCCAGGTCCCTGCCCTCCTGTCGCCTCACGCCCACCACCCCGGCTGGGCTGGCCTCTCGCGGTTTCATTTGCACCTCCCCGATCTCCCTGATTGCTAGTGAAGTGGAATGACTTGTGTGTTTGTTTTTCCAGGCTGGAAACCGGTGAGCCTCTGCCCATTCTCTGGGGTGGACTCTCCTTGTTTTTGTGCGTCTCGCCTTGGTGTAAGCAGCCTACAGCTCATCCCTCTTCCCGCGGACCCTCTAGCTGGCCACATATCTCAGTCTCCTGATGCCCTTGGCCAAGTAAACAGCACCCCCTTTGGAGTGAAACCTGGGGGCCCTGGCTTGTCACCTCCTGCTGGTGCTGAAGGGCTCTCCGCATACCCTTGTGAAGAGGTGGAGAGCCTGGCCTGTCCTGCCCCCAGCTGCTCCTCTCCTCCTTCCTGGGTGCCACTCCCTCAGACCACCCCCACATTTCCAAGTAGCACAGAAATTACTTCTGTTTCTAACACAGCTCAATCCGAGGTACCTGTGAAGGCTGCATCTCCAGCCTGACTTCTTCCATCCCCACAGCTCGCCTGCCCTGAGACAGCCTCCAGTGCTTCTGTGTCCCAGGAAATAAGCCTAAGCAAGCACTCACCGTCCCTCAAGAGTGTGCCCTGACCCACCTTCCTCACCACGGTGGCATCAGGGCCAGGTGGGCTCCCCCTTCTCCGTCACCCCCAACTGCAGCCCCCAATACTCTTTTTTTTTTTTTTTTTTTTGAGACGGAGTCTCGCTCTGTCACCCAGGCTGGAGTGCAGTGGCGCAATCTCGGCTCACTGCAAGCTCCGCCTCCCGGGTTCACGCCATTCTCCTGCCTCAGCCTCTCCGAGTAGCTGGGACTACAGGCGCCCACCACCACGCCCGGCTAATTTTTTGTATTTTTAGTAGAGACGGGGTTTCACCGTGGTCTCGATCTCCTGACCTCGTGATCCGCCCGCCTCAGCCTCCCAAAGTGCTGGGATTACAAGCGTGAGCCACCGCGCCCGGCCAAAGCCCCCAATACTCTTAGGAGCTGCTTTCCCACATGCTCTGTGTCTCCTGGGATGCCAGACCTCCGTCACCCCTCTCCTAGGTCATAGCAGCCCTTCTGACTGGCGTCCTTGACACACTGCTGCCCTCTTCCCTGCTCCAGGGGCGCCTGGCTGCAGGTGGGGCTCAGCCAACATGGAGCTCTCTGGCCACATCCTATGTTTGGGGAACTCATCTCAGTGTGCCCAGCCTCCACCTCGGGTGCAGGGTGAAATCCGTAGTGCCTGGTTGGCACAAGGCTGCCCAGCACTGTGCAGCATGGCGCCTGCAGCCATTCGTCAGTTCTGTCTCCGTGAGGCGCTGGGGTCTCTTCTGTCCAGAGTACTCTCCACCTGGCATCTTGTTCATCTTCCCAGACACATGTCTGATATTAAAAATGCCTGGGGAGTGCTGTGCTGAGCCACAGCTGTGGCGTGTGCCGAGTGCGCCCAGCCCAGGCTCCCACAGGCAGACTGGAGTGCCTGCCCTGGTGCTAACTGGCTACATATGAAGGGCCTCGGTTTCCCCAAAGGTCACCAAGGGAGAGCGCGGCCCCTGTAGGAAACAGCCCCAGGCACGCGTGCACAGGCGCCAAGACGGAGGGAGAGCACGGCCCCTGTAGGAGACAGACAGCCCCAGGCACGCGTGCACGGGCGCCGAGACCGAGGGAGAGCGCGGCCCCTGTAGGAAACAGCCCCAGGCACGCGTGCACAGGCGCCAAGACGGAGGGAGAGCACGGCCCCTGTAGGAGACAGACAGCCCCAGGCACGCATGCACGTGTGCTGCGTCTCAGCATGCACGGGTGCTGAGACCGAGGGAGAGCGCGGCCCCTGTGGGAGACAGACAGCCCCAGGCACGCGTGCACGGGCGCCGAGACCGAGGGAGAGCGCGGCCCCTGTGGGAGACAGACAGCCCCAGGCACGCGTGTACGGTCGAGGGCCCCGCAGGGTGCTGTGTTCCTCTTCCACATTTAGGTCGGCCGTGGGGTCTGTGATCTCTGTGCCTTTCCTTGTCTCTCCCATTTCCTGAGGTGAAACTGAGGCCCAGTTCACCCAGATCAGTGTTCACCAGTAACAGGGCCGGGCGTGGCATCTGTTGTTGGCCTCTGAGCCTGGAGGCCGGAAATTTGAGGGGCACCTGGGAGAGGACAGAGCAGCGTGGACCCTTCCCCTGCTTGGTGGCGGCCAAGCCCCCCCCATACCAATCCCTGTCCCTGCACCAGGGCTGAGGCTGCATGGCTGACCCCCAGGAGCGCCCCACAGGCACACTCAGACCTGCCTTTCCTCCCAGGCTCCTGTAACCGCCAGGCAGCGGCCCCGCCATGTCCCAACCCCGGACCCCAGAGCAGGCACTGGACGCGCCGGGGGACTGCCCCCCAGGCAGGAGAGACGAGGACGCTGGGGAGGGGATCCAGTGCTCCCAACGCATGCTCAGCTTCAGCGACGCCCTGCTGTCCATCATCGCCACCGTCATGGTCTGTACGGGGCCCCTGCTTCAGCCTGCCCCACCCCAAGCCCCTCAAGGCACTGCCCAGCCCACCTCAGACCTGTCTAGGTCTTGCTGGCATCCTTGGGTCCCCCAGCTCCTCAGGCAGCTTAGGGGGGCCCAGCACTGCCCTCGAGTCCCCAGTATTGCCACACCCAGTCCAACAAGCGTCTCTTGCTTCCTTCTGTCTCTTTGCCCCCTCAGATCCTGCCTGTGACCCACACGGAGATCTCCCCAGAACAGGTAATGGGGCAGGCTGTGCTCTGCGTGGCATGGCCCTGAGAAGACACAGGGTCCTTAAGGCCCGACCTGGCGCAGGGAGCTGACCCTGCACGCCTGGAAGCTTCTGAGGCTTAGGAGGCAGAGGCGGGAGGCAGGGGCCTCCTTGGAAAGGGAGGGAGCCAGCAAGTCCTGCTCAGCCTGTGCTCACCCGGGCAGAGGTCCTGGACTCCTGGGAGGGTGGGAGACTGGGCTCCTAGGGCTCTGTTTCCGAGTTCAGTGGACAAAGGCAGCACCCTGGAAGTGAGCCAGAGGACAGGTTGGAAGAGGAAGGTTCCGGGCCTGCCCTAAGGACAGAAGTTTCCTCTGTGGATGGCAGCTGCCCCAGCAGGCCCCTTCCGTAGCTGCTCTGAGTAAACAGGGCCAGCGCCCGTCTCCACAGGGACACTCCCACCCCGGCTGCTCCCGCAGGCCCGGAGGTGAGCGGGAAAGGGTTTACGAGCAGAGTTTCTGCTTACAGCCACCTTGACTGTTTCTGAGCTAAAGAGCAACACAGCATCTTAGAAGGGGATTGACTGGAGGGCGTCTGGGGCGCACACCTGCCTGGCTCTGTGTCCTCGTGACAGGGTCGTGCGGCCCAAGCCTCATGGGTGCGCAAGGAGCCCTTCCTGGGCCAGTACTGAGGTCGGGGCTCCAGTCCTGACTCGTGAGCTGAGCCTGGGGGATGCTGAGAAGTCACGGGAGCTGCTTAGAGTTTGGCTTTCTCAGCTGTGCGAAGGGGATGACGAGACTTTTCGTAGGGTTTTCTTTTTTTTTTTTTTTTTTTTTTTTTTTGAGACGGATTCTCGCTCTTTCACCCAGGCTGGAGTGCAGTGGCGCGATCTCGGCTCACTGCAGGCTCCCCCACCCGGGGTTCACGCCATTCTCCTGCCTCAGCCTCCCGCGTAGCTGGGACTACAGGCGCCCGCCACCTCGCCCGGCTAGTTTTTTTGTATTTTTAGTAGAGACGGGGTTTCACCGTGTTAGCCAGGATGGTCTCGATCTCCTGACCTCGTGATCCGCCCGCCTCGGCCTCCCAAAGTGCTGGGATTACAGGCGTGAGCCACCGCGCCCGGCCGAGACTTTTCGTAGGGTTTTCATGAGAAGTAGGAATGCGGGTGGAGCCTGGCCCAGTCTGCAGGGAGACCCTGGACACCGGCAGGCAGCAAGCAGCACAGGCACTGGGACCCCAGAGCCGCTCCCGCCCTCCCTAGGGGGGCAGCTGCTCAGGAAAGCTGCGCCCCCGCCGAGGCCCATGGGGTGGGCTTGGCCAAATGCAGTCGTGAGGTACTGGCCTTGGCTGTCCCTTTCAGAACGGGGTTGCTGAGGTACGGCCACATCCACCTGCGATGCCCATGCCAGAGGGCGCATGACAATGAAGGGCCCAGGTGGTTGGAAATAAAAACCTGTGAACCAAAACCTGCTCTGACTTCCCTGCAGCCAGGGCACCTTTCTAGGACTGTGGTGTTGAGTGCCCTGTCTTTTCTCTGTTGTCCTAACCGGGTCACAGGGAGGGTCTGAGTCTCAGAAAGTCCTGGAGAGTCAAAAGCTCATTCAGAGAACACATTTATGGGAAGAGGGAAAGGCCTGACGTGTGTCCCAGGGAAGGCGCCAGAACAGTGGACACCTCCTTGTGAGGAGAGGGGACTCCTGGGGCTGTGCTCACTCTGATGAAAAATAAAAGACGGTCGTAACTTTGAAGACCCATGATTCGAAAAGCTAGATGGGCTCAAGAAGTGACTGAAACACTAAGTTATTGCCTGCAAGTAAAGAACCAAGGGAGACGGTAAAGTGCCCAGTGTTCTGTTGGGAGCATTCGTGGAGAGAGCGTGAAAACCCTCCCACGGCTGGAGGGCGAGGGCCTTGCATCGAGTATGGTGCGGTCCCCAGCACCTCCACCCTGACCGCAGCCCCCAGGCCCCCAGCACCTCCACCCTGACCGCAGCCCCCAGGGCAGGCCACCTGCGGGGTCCCTGGCAGCTTCCACAGAGACCCTTTACCGTGGCTGCTTTGGAATTGCTTACCTAGGCAGTGCCAGGTGTGACCCTTCTGTGCTGTCAACCTGTGTGTCCTTCCGAAGTCCACATGCCGGACGTCTCACAGGGATGGCGTTGAGGAAGAGCCTTTCGGTGGTGACCCGGTTATGATGGCAGAGCCTCATGAATGACATTTGTGACCTGGTGCTTTTGCCCTCCTGTCCCCTCCCACATGCGGACACCAAGAGGGTACCATCCCCGAGGCGGAGTCCTCAGCAGACACCGAGCCCCTTAAGAGCTGCCCCCCAAGTGGGAACACAGCCCATAGAACACTCCAGAGTACACCTGTGGGTGTGGGCGTGGATCAGCGCCCTGGAGAAGGAGTGGGGGCTGCAGGTGCCAGGGGAGACAGACCAGCTGGAGATGGAGGCTGGACCCAGAACAGGGCACCCAGGGTCCTCTGGGGAGGCCAGGACTCTCCCAGGTGCCTCACAGGGCCCACCTGAGGGTCTCGCCCTGCCCTGGACCGAGACCAGCCCCCCTTCACGGTGCTGTCTCGACTGCCATTCGGGACACTCATGTCACCTGGGCTCTGACAGCAGTGCTCTTGTATTCCAGCAGTTCGACAGAAGTGTACAGAGGCTTCTGGCAACACGGATCGCCGTCTACCTGATGACCTTTCTCATCGTGACAGTGGCCTGGGCGGCACACACAAGGTGGGGGCCTGGGCGCTTCCAGCGGTCCATAGCTGCTCTCAGGGTTCCCTTACCACGCACCACTTCACGCACGGGTCCACAGGGGTGGGGGACAGCAGGCTGCTCCTCCCACCCTCATCCACATGGGGTTGGCAGGACTTACCCCAGCCCCAGGGCCTGGAGCAGTGCAGACGGTGCGGTAGGCGGAGGCGCGGGCGGTGCAGATGGTGCAGGGTGTGGACGGTGCGGTAGGCGGAGGCGCGGATGGTGTGGATGGTGCAGGGTGTGGACGGTGCGGTAGGCGGAGGCGCGGGCGGTGCGGATGGTGCAGGGTGTGGACGGTGCGGTAGGCGGAGGCGCGGATGGTGTGGATGGTGCAGGGTGTGGACGGGGGCAGGGTGCTTTCTAGGGAACTTCATTTCCTTCGTGTTTTCCAAGCCCCGTGCACTAGGTAGTAGTTTATATTTGGTTAACAGTGACGTTTCTTCATGATGTTTTAACCAGAAGATGCTGGAGAGCGTATGTATGCATTTAATGTTACTAGAACTGCATTTTATTGTCTATCTTTTTCTTAAATGGTTTAGGTTGTTCCAAGTTGTTGGGAAAACAGACGACACACTTGCCCTGCTCAACCTGGTGAGTATTTTCCTGCCCTTTTCTGGGGAGTGACTTTGGTTTGTAATCTGACTCTCAGGGAAGAGGGGAAGGGAGCAGCTGGCCTCTCTCGTGACCTCCAGGGAGCCTCGGAGCCTGAAATCTGTCCACACCTGGGAGCTCCTTGAATGATCTTTCCCTCCCCATGGGTCGCCAGCCTGTATCTCCTCCCAGACACAGCCAGGGTGTGGGGGACCACGGGGCGCTGGGCTGGGCACAGGTGTGGGGGACAGAGAGGATGAGTGCCCCTATCTGGCCCTGCAGGGTCTGGGGGCTGGACTCACACTCGCTGGCCCACCCTTCTTGGGGAGGGCCCAGCCCTGTGCCTTCCCGGAGTGGGCTCTGTCCATCCCCCTGCCCTTCTCCCCAGGCCGCGTCATGGCTGTGATGCCCTCCCTCCCTCCAGGCCTGCATGATGACCATCACCTTCCTGCCTTACACGGTGAGCAACGCCAGGCCCCTGACACCCTGCGGCTTTGCTGGGCACCGCTGGATTTGACCTGTCCTCAAAAGCAGACCAGCTGGATGGCCCAGGGCCTGGGCCACACGGTTGTAGAGAAGAGAGAAGGTTCTGGGGAGAGAAGGTTCTGGGGAGAGCCAGCTGTCAGGGGCTGCCGGGGGCTTCTTTCAGGCTGGCGGGGAGGAGAGGCAGTGGCCTCGATGAGGGAGTCACTGGCACTCCCAGCTCCCACCTGGCCCTGAGCCCGCAGCCCCCTGCCCATCCCAGGCCTGTCCCTGGCGTGCAGCCCCTACAGCCTCCGACTACCCGCCCTGTACTACTCAGGCTGTGAAAGTGCCTCCAGATTCTGGCAGCGGCCGCGAGTCTGGGTGTGCGAGACTGTGTGCCACAAGGAACTGGGGTCTGGGGAATTCCATATGAATCGGATGACATTCTGGCTTTAAAGGTCTGAGACATTTGGTGGAGTTGGTTGGGGTGGGGGCAGTTTGGACACATGCCCCCCAGCACCCAGCTGGCCCCATCCTGTGATGGCCCCACCGCATCTCCCAGTGTCCCGTGGAGTGGGGAGGCTCACCGTGGCCCAGTTCCAGGCTCTGGGGCCCTGGAGCCTGTTAACCTAGGATTTGGGGGGGGTTGGTTTTGTTTTAACAGTTTTCCTTAATGGTGACCTTCCCTGATGTACCTCTGGGCATCTTCTTGTTCTGTGTGTGTGTGATCGCCATCGGGGTCGTGCAGGTAGGGGGCCTGGGGGCCTGCACTGTGTGTGTGTGTGTGTGTGTGTGTGTGTGTGTGTGTGTGTGTGTGTTCACCATCAGCGCTCTTGGGGCCGGGGGTCCTGTGCTGTGGGTATGTGTGTGTGATCGATCGCCATCAGGTCACGCAGGTAGGGTTCCCGGGGCCACCTGCACACATAGGATGTGGCATGCCCAGAGCCCCCCTGCTTTCTGACCAGAGACTGGGAAGAGTGGGCCCTGACACCCCCCACATGCGGCCCCAGAGCCAGCAGGGGCTCCTGTTCTCTCTCCACCTCAGCCCCTGTGCCCAAAGTGTCCCAGGTACAAGCCCACCTCTACCTGCCAGGTCCCCCCACCCACCCCGAGACCCCTGCGTGTGCACCATGCAGCCCGGGGGTTGACCCCCACCCCGAGACCCCTGCGTGTGCACCATGCAGCCCGGGGGTTGACCCCCACCCCGAGACCCCTGCGTGTGCACCATGCAGCCCGGGGGTTGACCCCCACCCCGAGACCCCTGCGTGTGCACCATGCAGCCCGGGGGTTGACCCCCACCCCGAGACCCCTGCATGCGTGCCATGCAGCCCGGGGGTTGACTCTCGGGGCCGGTGTCCTGCAGCTTGCTTTTCCCACAGGCACTCATTGTGGGGTACGCATTCCACTTCCCGCACCTGCTGAGCCTGCAGATCCAGCGCTCTGCTCACAGGGCTCTGTACCGACGACATGTCCTGGGCATCGTCCTCCAAGGCCCAGCCCTGTGCTTTGCAGCCGCCATCTTCTCTCTCTTCTTTGTCCCCTTGGTGAGTGCTGGGACAGCCCCTGGGGCCCAGGCAGGAATGGGGTCCACCATGGGAGCGATGTCCCCACTGAGCCACAAACATGGGGGTGGGGGCAGAGCCACAGACAGGTAGGGGTCCCACCGAGGGTCTTGTGTGTGAGGCCCAGGGCTGCAGTGAGTGGCACCAGGGAGGGAGGCCTGTTCCACCTGAGGCCCCGAGACCCAGCCGGTCGAGGACAGAGACGGACACTCATCGAAGGAAGGGGCAGCTGAGTGTCCTTCTCAGAGAAGCTTCACGACGACGATGACGAGAAACAGAGACACCCGGAGTCCAGGGGTGCACTCGTTTTCTTGTTTTGTTTTTTGTTTATTGAGGCAAGATCTCACTTTGTCACCCAGGCTGGACGGCAGTGGTGCGATCTTGGCTCACCACAGCCTCAACTTCCCGGGCTCAAGCGATTCTCTCACCTCAGCCTCCCAAGTAGCTGGGACTACAGGTGTGCACCACCACACCTGGATAGTTTTGGTATTTTTTGTGGAGACAAGGTCTTGCTATATTGTCCAGGTTAGTCTGGAATGCCTGGACTAAAGTGATCCTCCCACCTCGGCCTCCCAAAGTGCTGGATTACAGTGTGAGCCACCACACCGGCCTTTATTTTCTTTTTTTCTTTTTTTTTCTTGAGACAGAGTTTTGCTGCCAGGCTGGAGTGCAGTGGCGCAATCTCGGCTCATTGCAACCTCTGCCTCCCAGGTTCAAGCAATTCTCCTGCCTCAGCCTCCCGAGTAGCCAGGATTACAGGTACCTGCCACCAGCCCCGGCTAAGTTTTGTATTTTTAGTAGACACGGGGTTTCACCATGTTGGCCAGGCTGGTCTCGAACTCCTGACCTCGTGATCCACCCACCTCAGCCTCCCAAAGTGCTGGGATTACAGGTGTGAGCCACTGCGCCCAGCCTGTTTTCTTTTGGATAAGGAATCTATACAAAACTGTGTCAGGACAGTAAACATCAAACAGTGTTTGGAGGAGGAGCCCCTGGGGATAAGACCAGCATCTGCTCATGGGGACATCAGCTGTTGGTGCTTGGAGAATGTGAGCCACCAGGGAGGGGGAGAAGGCAACCAAAGAAAGTTCCAGAACCCAGAATGGAGCCTGGGAAAGTAGAGAAGGCAGAGCTGAGGACCCAGCTGTTGGCAGCAGAAGCCAGGTCTGCCGGGGCCACCGCGTGCATCCGGGCAGCAGTGCCAGGGGCGGGGCCAGCGGAGAGCAGGGCCTCCTAGCAGCCCTCACGCAGGTAAAAGACAACTGGGAGCCTCTTAGCCCAAAGACCAAGGTCTGCTCACTTGTGTTTTTTTAAGCCAACGGCTAATTTTAATAGGATACGACCATCATTCTAGTAATGCAGCCATCATCCAGGAACAGAGAGAAACCGCAGCCATTTCAGAGGTGCTTTCAGTAGCAACTTTATTTGCGGCGGCTGGACCAGCTTGAGCACCTTTGAAGTAAATTGAATTTTTAAACCCAGAGCACCATAAGAATTGTGGAGAAATGAATGGTTGTTATTTTAAATGTTTAGTAAACATTTCAGAAGAATCCCAAGTTTAAGATAGACGACAGCCAGGTGGCAGTGGCGCACCTGTAGTCCCAGCTACTTCGGAGGCTGACGCGGGAGGACCGCGGGAGCCGGGAAGTTCTGGGCTGTAGTTCTGGGCTATGCCAGTCAGATTTCCGCACTAAGTTTGGCATCAATATGGTGATTCTGGGAGCAGAGAACCACCTGGCTGCATAAGGAGTGGGGAGCCAGCCCAGGTTGGAAGCAGGGCAGGTCAAAACTCCTGTGCTGATCAGTAGAGGGATTGTGCCTGTGAATAGCCACCGTACTCCAGCCTGGGCAACACAGCAAGACTCAGTCTCTAAAGAAACAAAACAAAACAAAAAAACATCTCCAGTGAGGGCCTGGTGCTGCTGCCTCACTCACTAGAGGCCTGGGCAGGCTGTCTCCTCCACCAGGAGGGGCTCGAGCTGGGGAGCTGAGCAGGGCAGGCTCCAGAGTGTTAGAGGCCCACAGGCCAGGCATAGCCGAGCCCAGGGGAGCGCCAGGCTACAGTTGGGGGTGGCCTGTGAGCCCCAGGGGCCGTGGCTGCTGCACTGCTTGGCTCTTAGACTGGATGCATTTGATGCTTGTGAAACAGGAAGGGGGAGAAGCCAGGGAGGATGGTGTGGGGCAGGCCAGAGGCTAGGGACTTCCTCAAGGAGGGTGGGCCACCCACAGGCACCGGCAGGAGGGGTGGATGTCCTCAACCGCAGCCTCTGTGAGGTCAGAACAGGGGCAGGGGCTCTGGGCAGAAGGCAGGTGGGCTGAACGCTGGGCAGAGGTGGGCGGGTGGGTGGCCAGCACAGTGGGCAGGGGTAAGGGGTAGCAGGTCTGGCGCAGTCCTGGTTTCAGAGGTGGGACAGCCGCTTCTGGTAGTGGCCGAGTGACAGGAGGCAGGCAGGCTGGTTGATGAGGTCAGGACCCAGGCTAGGGGGTAGCCGTCGTGTGGAGGACACAGACAGACAGCACCCATGGCTGGGATTGGGCAGGGCGGCCACACCTGCCACAGGGCCCGGATGTGGGCCTGGAGGGGCTGAGGGCAGGCGAGTGGCTGGCAAGCCTGAGGGCCTGAGGCTGAGCTGGGGCCAGGCCTGAAGGCTGAGAATCGCAGGACAGCCCAGCCCAGCTGCCCATGAGCAGGCGCGGCGTTGAGGAGGGTGAGCAGCCTGCAGTGACCATGCCCTCCCCTCCTGCAGCTGGCCCAGGGAAGCCTGGATGGGAGGCAGACTCTAGGAAGGAGGGTCCCTGGGGTGGTGCTGGGAGGCCCAAGCTGTCAGCAGTTCCAGGACTCCAGAGGGAGGAGCCAGGCCACAGAAGCCACCTTGCCCTCCGTGGCTCTGACAGGGCAACAGCCCATCCTCAGCCTTCGGTGCTGCATCCTGGCTTCATCCTCCACAGCTGCAGGGTCTTCGCAAGGCCCCTCCACGTCTGCTGGTCCCTCTGCTCGCGCCCCCCACCTTGGGGCTTTCGCCCCATACTCGCCTCCTTCTATCCACACTGTCAGACCTCCCTGGCTGCAGCCCTGCAGCCCTCCACCCTTGCATGTCATTGGGACATGCAGGTGTCCTTGTGCCCCGCCCCGGCCCCTACCCAGACGCTGGGCTGTGTCCTCCAGGCCCAGCCTCTCACTGCCCTGGGCCAGGCCATCCCCACCTCCCCTGGATGACCTTGGCCACTAAGCCCTCCTGTTGTAACACATACCACATGGGTCCTGGGCTCTGCCCTGGGCCTCAGACATTCATGCCCTGCATCCTGTAGCGGCAGCTGCCACCACCTTCCCACCCTCACTGTGCATGGTCCCATCCTTCCCAGGCCCTCCCCAGCCCCACACAGCGAGCCCCTGTAGACCCCCCCGCCTGTCCCCAGGATGGGCTCCCTCCTCCCTAGTTTCCCTGCTCTTCCACAGCACTTCCCCCACCCCCTGACCCCATGGTGCTGGCTGCCTCCTGCTAAGACAACCTGCGCACACCCACCTGGCACCTGGAGGCACTTCCCTCATCGTGTGTCGGTTACTTGAAGCCTGAAAACTGGATCATGAATGTGTCTGGAATTGGTGTTGACATCTGTGGTGTTCTCACCCACGTGGTGAACTGGAGGTGGCCACAGTGCAGGACAGACGAGCGGGCAGGCGTCCATCCTCGCCAGCTGGGGCCACGTTATGGGGAAGGTGGGGAAGGAGGCAGGCAGCACCGCCCAGGCCAGGAGCCTCCTGCGAGGAGGTGGGGAAGTGCCACACCCAGGCCGCACGGGGAGGAAGGCCTGGGGCTGTCACGTGTGTGTTGGCTGCACTAGCCTGAGCACTTAAGCGGGACTGAGTGCGAAGACACAGGCCTCTGGTGACCAGGACACTCACATGGCCTGGTCCTCTGTGCTCCCTTTTTAAATTACGTTTGGTAAAATACACATATTTACCATTGTAACCGTCATGAAGTGTGCACTTGAGCGGCGTGGAGTACATTTGCATTGTGTGCAGACACCCCTTCTGTCCTGTTTTGAACCTGTCATCACCTCCAGTGCAAACCCAGCACCCAGGAGCCCTCACTCCCCATTCTGCCCCGCCCCAGTCCCTGGGAGCCAGATGCACTTTCTGTGTCTGTGAACTTGTGTGTTCTGGATTCTTCATATGCAGAGACTCACACAGTGTGTGGCCTTTTTGTGTCTGGCTTCTTAAACTTAACATTCTGTTGTCAAGATTCACCTGTGTTGTCGGCCGTGTCAGAACCGCGTTCCTTCTCTATGGCCCCAGAATAGTCCATTGTGAGTCTCCTGCCAGGTCATGTGGGCACACTCATCCATGGACAGGGATCTGGGCATGTGCGCCTCCAGCTGCCATGAGTGGTGCTGCTGTGAGCACTGCTGGACACGTGTAGCTGCTGTGAGTGGTCCTGCTGTGAGCACTGCTGGACACATGTAGCTGCCGTTGAGTGACACCACTGTGAGCATTGCTGGACACGTGTATCTGTTGTGAGTGACACTGCTGTGAGCACTGCTGGACATGTGTAGCTGCCGTGAGTGACACTGCTGTGAGCACTGCAGGACACGTGTAGCTGCCGTGAGTGGTGCTGCTGTGAGCATTGTCGCGAGTGGAGCCACTGTGGGCATTGCTGGAGTGATGCCTCTCTGAGCGTTGCTGGACACTTGTCTCTTCGGATCTGTCTCCTCAGGCTGTTGGTGTGTGTGCCTAGCAGTGAGTTTCTGGGTCATTTGGTGATTCTGTGTTTAATTTTTTAAGTTTAATTTTTTGAGGAACCACCAAACTTCCACAGCAGCTGCAGCATTTTATATTCCCACCAGCAGCACATGGCGGTTCCAGTTTCTCCACATCCTCATCAACACCTGCTGTTTTTCAGTTCTCTCCATCCTAGTGGATATGAAGAATCTCGTTGTGGTTTTGATCTGCGAGAGGTTGACCATTTGCGTGTTTCATCTGGAGCAATGTCTGTTCTCATCCTTTGCCCATTTTTAATTGGGTCGTCTTTTTATTGTTGAGTTGTAAGAATTTCAGATAGGGAGATAGACAATAAATTTTAAGACACGGTCTTGCTCTGTCACCCAGGCTGGAGTGCAGTGAGCTGGGTCACCGCTCACTGCAACTCCTACCTCCCAGGTTCAACAGGTACACAGTCACACCTGACTAATTTTTTATTTTTCGTAAACACACAGTCTTACTATGTTGCCCAGGCTGGTCTCGAACTCTTGGGCTCAAGCGATGCACCTGCCTCAGCCCCCAAAGTGCTGGGATTACAGGCATGAGCCACTGTGCTGGCTTAAGAACTCTTTACACTTTTTGGGTACTAGGCCCTATCATGATCTGCAAAGACCCTCCCTTCTGCCGCAGCCCCTGCTTTAGCACACAGCTTTGTGTGGATAAGGCCTGGCCTCGGCCCCCTGTGGAGGGCACTGACCTGTGGTTTGTCTCCCTGCAGTCTTACCTGCTGATGGTGGCTGTCATCCTCCTCCCCTACGTCAGCAAGGTCACCGGCTGGTGCAGAGACAGGCTCCTGGGTAGGTGATGACTGGGTGGGCTGGCCTGAGAGGCCTGCAGTCCGCCCACCTCCGTGTGGCTGCTCCACCCTGAGGGCTGTCCGAGGGCCGAGGCCCATGTGTGTGGTGGTGGCTGGGGCTCCCCCACTCCGCCCCTCGGGGCATCCGTGTCCTGTCTCCTCTCCTGGCCTGTACATTCCAGACCTCTTCAGGGATGAGGGCAGTGACAGCCATGTGGGCTCTGGCTCCACATAGGGGTTTGGCCAGCTCCACGCTCCTGGCATGTCCACAGGCCACAGGGATCCCTCGGCTCACCCAGTGGAAGTCTTCACCTTTGACCTCCACGAGCCACTCAGCAAGGAGCGGGTGGAAGCCTTCAGCGACGGAGTCTACGCCATCGTGGCCACACTTCTCATCCTGGACATCTGGTGAGGACCCCGAGTCACCTGCCCCAGCTATCAGGCGGCCAGTGTGTCTGAGTCCCTGGCGTCTCATCCTGGAAACCCCAGAAAGGCACAGGGGTCTTGGCTCCACCCTCCTCTGGATGCCTAGAGTTTTGTGTGAGGTCAGGGCAGCCCCCACTTCACGGAGGACAACCCTCCCAGCAGCCCCTCCCTTCCCAGCAGCTCCCACCCTTCCCAGTGGCCCCTCCCTTCCCAGTGGCTCCTCCCTTCCCAGCGGCCCCTCCCTTCCCAGAGGCTCCCACCCCAAGCGCGGACGGGGATGGGGTGCCAGGGCGAGGTCAGCACCAGCCGCCAACTGCCATCCTCACTCTTCTCAGAGGGGCTCAGCAGCCGTGGGTATCCCCCTACCCCAGGCCTCACCCCTGCCCCAACACCAGCCCCTCCTAGTCCCTAGTCCCTCCCATTCCCTCCTGCTTCCTCCCAGTCCCTGCCAGCCTTCCTGCTCCCTCCCAGTCTCCCCCATCGCCTCCCAGCCCCTCCAGCTCCTTTCGGCTGGCTGTTGCTTCCTTCCAGCGTCTGCTCCTCTGCTGCGTCATCTGCCTCTTCATCTGTTAGAGTGCTCATCTCATCTCAGTCGTCACGTTTTTGTGGTGTTTTTTTTTGTTTTTTTGTTTGTTTGTTTTTTTGAGATAGTCTTGCTCTGTTGCCCAGGCTGGAGTATAGTGGCTTGACCTCAGCTCACTGCAACCTCTGCCTCCCAGGTTCAAGCGATTCTCCTACCTCAGCCTCCCAAGTAGCTGGGATTACAGGCACGTGCCACCACGCCCAGCTAACTTTTTGTATTTTTAATAGAGATGGGGTTTCACCAAGTTGGCCAGGCTGGTCTTGAACTCCTGGCCTCAGATGATCTGCCCACCTCGGCCTCCCAAAGTGCTGGGATTACAGGTGTAAGCCACCGCGCCCGGCCATCGTAAGTTTGAATTTGCTTTTTTACATCTTCCATCCTTTTGGAGTGTCTTGTTCCCTGGTCATAGTTCAGCACTCTGACCACCTTGGGGTTAGACACTATGGTTTTATATTCTGTACTTGATATTCTCGAGTCCAAGTCTCCTGATGCTCTTCTCTGCTGTCGTGTGCATTTTTAAAAACGGGAAGCAAACGTTCGTTGGCACCTGATCTCTAAGGCCCAGGTGCCAGGGATGCTCCAGGGTGACGTGCCTGATTGTGCAGCCAGCTCGGCCCCCTTGGGAGGGACCTGCCGAGGAGACGCTGCAGCGTGGGGCTGGGACAGTGACCTCTCCTCCACCTGGAGCCATGGCTAGGAGAGCTGCCCCTCCCAGCAACTTCCTGCCCTTGCTGCCCCCCGTCTGTCTCCTGCCCCCACCCCCCACCCCTTGCCCCTCGCCCTCTGCGTATTGTTCTGGAGGACAGAAGTCTGTCTGGGGCTGCTTGAGTATCACTGTCCTCCACGTCCCAATGTTGAAGGACAACACTGTTCCCGGCTTTCTGGGTGGTGCCGTCAGAAGGCAGCAGCCCTGACAAGGGTGGTTCCCAGCCTCCCTGGGGCTGCAGAGTCCAGCTGGGACTCGGCCTCCTGAGACCCCCGTGTGCATCTGAGAACCATGGAGGCAAGCTCTCCGCAGAGCTTCAGCCAGGGTGTTGTGTGGGTGGCTCCGAGGGCTGGAAGCTGGGAGGGAACAGACCTCGCTGCCCCACAGCAGGCTGGTCCTGCACAGCAGACACAGGAGAGCCTCAGCCAGAGAGGGCTGCAGCCCAGGGTCCCCAGCAGCACTCTGGGCTAGCAGGGTTGGGCTCCCATTAGCACAGAGCAGAAGGGTGCCAGTTTCTGTGGAATTTCAGATGAACAGCACCTAACAGTCAGTGCGCCAAATATACATAAATACGGCATTCTGAAATTTAGCACACTGGAAAGTCCACATGGTTCATCTGAAAATGTGCCAGGTCCAGGCAGCTCTGACAGGCGCTCACCCACCCTGCTGGGGCCTGTGTGGCCACGGCGAGGCCGGCACAAATGCATCTATTCACTTCTCAGCGAAGACAACGTCCCGGACCCCAAGGACGTGAAGGAGAGGTTCGGCGGCAGCCTCGTGGCCGCCCTGAGCGCGACCGGGCCGCGCTTCCTGGCGTACTTCGGCTCCTTCGCCACGGTGGGACTGCTGTGGTTCGCCCACCACTCGCTCTTCCTGCATGTGCGCAAGGCCACGCGGGCCATGGGGCTGCTGAACACGCTCTCGCTGGCCTTCGTGGGCGGCCTCCCACTAGCCTACCAGCAGACCTCGGCCTTCGCCCGGCAGCCCCGCGATGAGCTGGAGCGCGTGCGCGTCAGCTGCACCATCATCTTCCTGGCCAGCATCTTCCAGCTGGCCATCTGGACCACGGCGCTGCTGCACCAGGCGGAGACGCTGCAGCCCTCGGTGTGGTTTGGCGGCCGGGAGCATGTGCTCATGTTCGCCAAGCTGGCCCTGTACCCCTGCGCCAGCCTGCTGGCCTTTGCCTCCACCTGCCTGCTGAGCAGATTCAGTGTGGGCATCTTCCACCTTATGCAGATAGCCGTGCCTTGCGCCTTCCTGTTGCTGCGCCTGCTCGTGGGCCTGGCCCTGGCCAGCCTGCGGGTCCTGCGGGGCCTCACCCGGCCTGAACACCCCCCGCCGCCCGCCACGGGCCAGGACGACCCACAGTCCCAGCTCCTCCCTGCCCCCTGCTAGCGGCCAGAGCCCACTCCCAGCCGTCCCCACCAGAGATGGACCAGGGAGGACAGGACGCTGGGCAGGGGAAGCCAAGTCGCGGGCAGGCCGCAGTGGTTCTTGCGTGGCCTGATTTTATTTTCATTGTGAAATATCATGCTCTATTTCAGTCCTCAAATTGTTCTCCACTTTTTGCGGAGAGAGGAGTTTCACGGGAACTTGAAATGTGCTTTATAGCATTTGCCTATCCATTCTCTCTCACCTGAAGACACGTTGCCAAGCCCACCCACCCGAGGGGCTGCCCACTCCCAGCCCCTCTGAGGCCTATACAGAGCTGGTGGGGGGGGGGGGTGCCAGGCCAGGCCCTCCCCTCCCCTCGGTTGTTGACACAAAGATGAGGAAGAGATGGTAGGATAGTGACGCCCAGACTGTATTTGTCCTAGATATAAATTACTGTTGCATTCAGGCAGCGATAAATACAGAGGGGCCTGGTGTGCAGGGCACAGACCCCACCTGGGTACAGACTCACATACAGGACAAGCCCCTCACCACAGTTACACACGATTCATACAGACCACAGTCCACACCAGGGCTCGCGAAGCAAAACTAATCACAAAGGACAAGTCTTGAAGATGACAATGACGTAAACAAGAGTGCACGCTGGAGGCCGCAAGTGGCCTTACAATGCATGTGTCTGTGCAGTTTTGGCAGAAGCAGGGGGTCGGGGGATTAGTGGCACCAAGGGCCCCCCAGGAGGCTGCAGCAGGCTGGGCCAGGCCACACACTCCTGAGGTCAAACCACAGCCACTTCTGAGGTCAAAGCCACGCCCAGGAAAGCTCCACAGAATCGGAGGCCCAGGTCAGCTGTGCCCCACAAGGGAACGGGGAGATCCGCACCGTGGGCCGTTTCTCGTGGGGGGAGTCAGGGCTTCCCACAGAGCTGGCTCCATTTTTGGTCAGACTCCTCCCGGGGCCAGTGCGCCATCTAATCCTTGGGCACATGGAGGCAGCTTTGTCTTTGGCTGGGTGCACCCCAGCCTGGCCCAGATGCAGGACCCTCCACCGAGCTATCTGGGGGCGTGGGAGCAGGGGCGCTGCAGAAGCTGGGTCTCCACACGCTGGCGAGGGATAGGACTGAGCAGATGTCGGCTCACACAGGCACTGGGAACTGCACGTCAACGGCGGGCAAGCAGCGTGGAAAGTGCTAGCGTGGGGTCTGGGGCTGAAAGCCTGCTCCTCCACATGCATGGGACTGTTTACACCTCCACAAACTCCTCTGCACAGCCATGCCCTGCTTTTGGTCCCTTCTGGGTGCTAAATGCCCCACCCTGAGGGCCGAGGGGCAGACACTTGGGCCCGGCCCACACTCTGGTGCTGCCAGGGCAGCACCTGAGACCTCCTAGCCTCCACATGGACAGAGGCTCTCCTCCCCCAACAGAGGCACTAGGAAAGGGCCATCAGGCCCAGCTGGGCACTGCCTGCCCCTGGAGCTGTACCTGGGGTCCAAGCTGCCATCTGTATATCACAAGGCCAGAAAACAAGGGAAGGCACCTTCTCTCTTCCCCGAACACAAGGAAGTCACCAGTCACCACCACCCGGCAGCCTGACACGCTGCCCACCAGGGACTGCCCACACCTGCTGCCCAGGGCGGGGAGGTGAGGCTGGAGGGGCTGGCAGCCTGTGTCTGCTGGGGCAGGGACACACCAGGGAGCCTGCTGCTCTGAAGGACCGGCCAGGGGGACGGCCTGCGTCCAGCACTGTCCAGCTCAAGGGGCTCAGTGGGGAGAGAGATGGAGGGATGGGTGCCCACCCCTGAGGAGAGGACCAGGCCCCCACGGGGCAGAGGGCTCACCATCCAGAGCCCTGCGCCCACCCGGGACACGGGGAAACACTGCTGCCTGCACAGCAGTCCCCAGTGGGATGAGGGCTGTGACACCAACGTGCGTCACCAATGGGATGAGGGCTGGTCCAGCTGCATCCCCGGGAAGATGCGGTCAGGGCCGTAGCCAGGTCCAACCACAGGGCCGGCCACTGTGTGGACATGGAGCTGCCTCCAGACCACCTGAAAACAAGGCTGGCGGGGGCAGAGACGGCTCGAGCCCCTGGGCTGCCCCAGCCACCCCTACCTAGGATCGCCCTCAAGGGCAGGCGCAGCGTCCGCCCGGGCATCCCTGGTGGTCCCGGCCCTCCTCGGCTTCTGCTTGGCCTTCCTCAGCATGTGGACCTGTCCCAGGGCAGGGGGCAGAGGACCAGGGTGACATGGCCGATGGAAGAACGGTACACGGGCAGCCCCCAGTCCTGGGGCCCCGGGCAGCTGAGGCCATCTCAGCCCCATTTCACGGAAGGGGAGGGACCTGTCTGGCTGCTCCCTGTGCCACCTTTGGCCTGCCTGACCGCTGGCACAGCCCTCCTGAGGCAGGCACCCTCCCAGACTCAAGGAAGACCCTGGCCGCAGCTGGCCATGCCAGCACCACCTGGGTACCACCGGCCACTCCCATGGCCGGCCCAGCCCGGCCCACCTCCCCTGACTCTCCAGCTTCACCCCACGTACCTTAGGGCCAGCAGCTGAGATGATCATGTGCCCTGGGGCCTGGACCCAGGGCTCCCCATCCACCTGCACCGGGGTGGGCTTGAGGAGCGTGACTCGGAAGTAGGAACCCTGGGCAATCCGGATTCCGGAGCGCAGCCCACCCTGGACCTGGCCCTGGGGCGGGAGAGGCCAGCTGGGCTCAGTGGGGACCAGGGATGCCACCCTGGACTCGCCCGCCCACCCGGCCGGCGGCTCACCATGTGCACGACGCCCGTCACGCCCACCACCTCCAGCAGCCCGTCGTCCATGCGCGGCTTCTCAAACCTGGCGTCGCTGTCGGAGCCCCACAGGTCAGCCCCCGAGCCCCAGCTGCCACATAAGAGAGCGGGCACAGAGGTGTAGGTGCAGGCAGGACGAGGGCTGAGCCTGCCCGTGGCCCCGCCGGGCAGAGCCTCTGGGGAGCCCCGCCCGCGAGCACCTGGGGATGTTGATGAAGATGAGGCCTTCGATACTGGGCAGCTCCACCTCCTGCCGCTCCACCTGCAGCCGGATCTGCTTGTGCAGGCTCCGAGAGTGACTGATCTTCTGCAGCCCCACCCGTACGTACACGCCCTTGTTGTGCAGCCTGCAGGACAGGGCAGGTCGCCCATCACCAGGGGAAGCCCTACCCCACCTTAGGCAGCCTCTGGGTTCCGGCCCCTCTGCCTATCCCTGCTGGGGGACCTGAGGGAGGTATGGCATCACCAGGTGGCAGCCCCTGCGGCCCCAGTACCTGCTTGTGAACTTGCCAGGCTCCTCTTCCCGTGCCTGGTGGAAGTCCAGGCTCAGCTCGGCATCGATGCCAATGCCGCAGTAGTTACTCATCTGCACGATCTGGGGACAGGGCGTTCAGCTCCCGGGACCCGGCCGCCCTCACCAGGCCCCCTGAGCTCCCCAGCGGCAGGTCTAGTTCCTTGCCTCCTGCCAGCGCAGAGACAAGAGCAAGGGCCACCCCAGCAACAAGCCCAGCACCCAGGAGAGGGCAGCACGGGCAGGTCCTGGCCAGGCTCTGTCGCCAGCTGGCTCGGCACAATCCCCAGCAGTGGCCACTTTCTGTGCCTCCCTCAACTGCCCGCTTTGCAGAGGGGATGATGCGGGCGCGTACACCCGAGCGTGACTGGGAAGAGGACGCCCACTGTGACGCGTGTGGCGAGGTCATATGCGGGAGCCTGAAGGGCACCCCACGCCGGGCTGCCCTGTACCTTGGGGGGCTCTGCGTCTGCCGTGCCGTTCTCTGCACTGCCAGCCTCGTGGGCATCCAGCAGGATGGTCCAGCGGTCCATGAGCACGGCGTCGGCCTCGTCCACGGACAGCAGTACGGAGAACGGGTCCTCGCCGCTGTAGCCCGCCCCCCAGCGGAGGACTCGACCAAGGTCATTCCCTGGGACACAGGCAGACACAGAGCATCTGTCCACACCCACCTGCCCATCAGCCGGGTGCAGACCCCACCCCGGGGACAGCCAGGCCAGG
The DNA here is from genome assembly GCF_006542625.1 of Nomascus leucogenys. Lineage (NCBI taxonomy): Eukaryota > Metazoa > Chordata > Mammalia > Primates > Hylobatidae > Nomascus > Nomascus leucogenys. The sequence goes on along the minus strand of NC_044400.1, from coordinate 82,740,946 downwards.
CCTCAGCGAAAGCTGCGCAGGAAGGGGTAGTCCCTGAGGCCCCCTCCTCGGCTGCATGGCTGACCCCACCTGTGCCCAGGGGCAGGATGGCCACAGAAGGCTCCGGGCAGGCCAGTCGGTACCGTGTCTCCTCCAGGGCGCCGAGCACCCAGCCCACGGTGCCATCGCCACCACACACCAGCACCCGGAAGCAGGGCACCTGGGAGAACAGGTGGAGCCTAGCAGGAGACAGGAAGTGTCCTCCACCAGCTGTGGGCGCAGCCCATCCCCCACCCAGGCTGCCTCTTCCTTTTCAAATGCCCGTCCTGGCCACGTGGAGGACTTCGAGGTCCCAGCACGGGATGCCCATGGAGCTCCTGCCGGCCGAGACAGCTGTGGCTGCCTCCTGGGGCCCTTCCCGCCCCTGCTGCTGCCCTGGACCAGGGGTCCCGCTGGACTCACCCAGGAAGAGGACCCCCGTTGGTCAGGTCGAAGACCTGGTGAGGGTTCAGTAGCTTCCGGAAGCTGCAGAGCAGGTCTCGGCCCTTGAGGCCTCCACTCTTGGGGTTCACGAACACGAGGAGGGGACAGCTGTCTGGGGGCAGCTTCGCGTGCTGACAGACAGGGGCCTGGGTTAGGATGGGGACCCAAGGTGGGGTGTCCCCACTGCTGGAGTTGCCAGGCAGTGCCCAGCCCCCAACCCTGAGCCCACCTGGCCTGGACCAGCCCCCTCCCCAGGAAGGCGTGGCCAGCACCCTCACACACGAGGCCTCACACATGAGCTGCGTGGTCACCCCATCTCACTGTTGGCCAGCAGGGCGGCACTGAGGCCAGCTGGCTGGCTGCCTGGTGCTCCCAGTACGAAGGCCTCAGACCTGCCCACTGAGCTGCGTGTGAACAGACCACCCCCGCCTGGGCCATGCAGCCCATGAGTCTAGGCTGGAAATCCACGTGGGACTCTGCGTGGCACTCCTTGCCAGGGAGACCAAGGCTTGTCCCCTGAGGGGCCTCTGGTGCACACCTTTGGAGGATGGCGGCTCCCAGGCCCCCGCCCACCTACACAGCAGCCGAGAAAAGCTCTTAACTCACAGGGTGGCACGCGGCGTCCCTCGGCCACAGGACAGAGCCCATCTCCCCACACACAGTACCCAGGGATCTAGACACAGCAGGCTCAGGGCTGGGGTCCCTACGACAGGAGGCTGGGGACCCTATGACAGGAGGCTGGGGCCCCCACAGCGGGGAAGGCTGGGCAACAGGAGACACACAGGCCGGGTGCAGACACAGGGTGGACAGCGGCACAGGGGCCGGCCGTGGCTGGGGGCAAGGACACACTCGGGGCTTCGTGACCCACTTGGCAGGCAGAGCCGCCTGCGGTCACCACTTACCACTCACCCCAGGGCAGGCAGCTGACGGGAGAGAGAAAGCGCGTGTCGGCCCCACACCTGGCTCTGCCCACAGAGTAAGTGGACCTGGGGCAGGGGCTGCATCTTCGGGACAGTGGGGATGGCCACCCTGTCCTGAGCCAGGCAAGACCAGGTGTAGGGGCACAGGAGGGAGCCACAGGCATCACCCGTCCCATCCACAGACAACTCATTCTGCTCGAGTTCTGCTTCGCCTGGACTGGGGTCAGGGTCAAGGGTCAGGGTTCAGAGGCAGAGCAGCCATGGACACCTGGGAGGTCCTCATGGGACCCTTTGGGGGCTGGATGGGCTGAGGACAAGAGGCCACTGTGAAGGCACGGTGTGCAGCGTGGAGTCCCAGGCTCCGGCCCCTCCATGGGCCAGACCCCTCTTTCCCTCGGCCGTGCCCTGTCTCCATGGGCCAGACCCCCGTATCCCCTGGCCCTGCCCTGTCTCCGTGGGCCAGACCCCTCTTTCCCTCGGCCGTGCCCTGTCTCCATGGGCCAGACCCCACTTTCCCTCGGCCCTGCCCTGTCTTCATGGGCCAGATGCCCCTTTCCCCCGGCCCTGCCCTGTTGCCAGGTGTCCCCTCTTCTGGACACTGTGGGTCTTAAGGGCAGCGTCCAAAGTTTGGGAGCTGCACTGACTGGCCTGGGGAGCTCCAGGCAGAGAGCAGAGGCCCTAAGGCCTCCCAGGCAGGGGGAGTGAGGCTGAGGCTGTACCGGGAGGGCCATGCCTGGGATGCTGACAGCCGGTCACAAACACGCTCTGGCCCTTGGCGAGGCAGCCGCAGCGGGACCCGGCACATCCAGGAGCTGCGTCCTGTGGGCCTCCCTACTGGGTGGAGGCCTCAGGTGCAGCGTGGAAGCTGGGCCTGGCCCCACGGTGCCCCATGGAGCTGGTATCACCCACTGGGCAGCCTGGGATGAGCGCTGACCCTCTGACCTCAGGCCCCTTGCTGTAAAACGGGCAACAGAGTCCTTCCTGCTATTGTGAGGCACAAACAAGGTGGCACCTACGAGCCCCCAGTGAATTCGACGAAGTGACGCCAGATGAAAAGAGCGAGTTTGGCTGTGGGGCCTGTGCACCTGCAGACCCAGACCTCCCTCTGGCCACCCCCTGGGGTGTGTGAAGAGCCGGCTCGACCGCGCACTCACCAGCAGGTCGGGGAGCACCAGGGCAGTGAGCAGCCGGCCCTGCACAGCCATGTCCTTCAGCAGCACGTACAGCCGCTCGGCCTCCGCGAAGCAGGCGACGTCCAGCACTACCGCGCCTGTGGCAGGGGCCCGGGACTCAGGGGGAGCCTGTCCCATGGCCCCCACGGTGTCAGGGCAGGAACCAAACCAGGACATTTCCCCAGCCCAGGGCTGCCCAAGGGAAAGGTCAGGTGCTACGTGAGGGCCAGGCTGGCCCACTTCACCCCAGGAACACCCCTGGGCCTCATGTGACCATGTCCCTCAGGGCGGCTCACCTTGGGAGTAGACGTGACTCACGGACACCACGGTGGCTGCAAAGGCAGGCTGTGGTCAGGGCGGTGGGAGGTGAAGGACACACAGCACTGGGGCCAGGGACAGCCCCTCCGCCTGTTCAGGGGTGACATCTCACCCCAAAGGCAGCCTCCCCAGGAAGTACCCCTGCCCCACTCCAGGAGCAGGACTCCCAGCTCCCTGGAGGTACAAGGCCCCCCAGAGGGAGCGGGAGAGGCAGAGGCTGAGCACCACAGGGAAGGGCCACAGAGGACGGGAGGCTCCAGAGCCTCTTGGAGGAAGAGACGTGGGCTGGACCCGGAGCTCAGGCCTTGGTGGCTCAAAGAGAGGCAGGAGCTGGCCTCAGCACTGCAGCCCCACTGCCTGCCACTCGACCCTGCCCCCAGCCAGCAGCCCACGGCCAGCCATGGTGGTCACACCTTCGGTAGCCACGGCCTCATGCAGCAGGCTGCTGTACTCCTCGGGGGACAGGCTGGGAGGCAGGCCGCCAACAAACAGGGAGACGTGTGGGGCTACATCCCTGCTCTCCGCCACGTAGAACCGCGTCTGGCTCACCTGCCGCACGGACATCTGCAGGGAGAGGGGCGGGGACGCTGGGCCGGGGAGAATGGCACCACCGCACCAGGCCCTCTGCCTCCTCACCCGCAAAACAGCAAGACAGGGCATCAGGAACACTCCCAGGAATTAAGTCAACATGAAAATGAGGAAAAGGGCCACAGAGGCTTCCTTGCTGTGGACAACCCGTCCATTCCCCTCGAGGATCTCGGGGAGGTCTGCAGCTCAAGGTCTCCCTGCAGGGACCAAGTAGCTTATGACAGAGGGCACTGCCCTGTCAGCCAGGACAGCCGCTGCCTAGCCAAGGAGAACTTGGCGTCTGGGGCACACCCACCCCGTGGGGCAGAGGCTGTGGCTGAGGGCTGCTGGTTCCCTGGGGGCCGGCGTCCACATCCACTGACCTGCCGGATGTCCTGTAGCCGGTCCAGCAGGGGCTGTTCGTCCATCAGCACCGTCCGCTGGACTGCAGAGGTGAGGGCACAGGCCATCAGCACCAGGCTCCTTGCCCACCTTGGAAGCAGCTGCCCTGAGCCCCCAGGGCCCATGGGGATGCAGGTGGAGCTGGTCAGGAGGGCAGAGCCCGGCCTTGATGTCCGGCACCACCCTGCAGGAGAGCCTGGGCAGCAGGTACAGACCCAAAAGGTGCAGGGACCACCATGCCCAGCACGGGCCATCTACTCACCGTGCCTGCAGCCCATCGCCACCTCCACCAGCTGGAAGCTCTCAGGACCCTCGGCCTGTTGGGGTAGAGCTTGGCATCGGGTCTGGGCAGGCCCCCACCACCTCAGGACACCCATGGGGACAGCCACGCCTGGGCTAGGATGGTGGCCTGGCCTCCTGGGGACAGTGACCCCCCCACCAAGTCTGGCCAGGATGGGGAGCAGGCGCAGGGTACACACCTGGCGGCCAAGCAGCGGCAGGACCTCCAGCACCACAGAGCGGGCCGTGCTCTTCGGGGTCACTCGCACGGACACGTAGGCCATGCCCACCCTGTGGGGACGCAGCCTGAGCTGGAGCCCCCCCCCAACCCCGCCCAGCAGACCCTGAGCCTCGGGCCCAGTCTCACTTGAGCCAGCCAGGGTAGATCTTCAGGACCTCCTGGGCCCGCGGCAGAGCCCGGATGACCCAGGCCTCTGGCGTGGCTTCGCCAGACCCAGGGCTTCTGCCCTCCTCCGAGATCACAGCACTCCCGGTCTTGCCCCCAGCCCAGGTGCCACAGGCCTGAGAGGAAGGGGGCAGCCGGCACAGCTCCAGGTGGCCAGGGTCCTCGGGGATGTGGTGGGCCCGCAGTGCGGCCTCCTGCAGGGCACCAGGTTAGGGGGGCCAAGTTGCGGGGGGTCAGGCGGGGTTCAGTGGGGGGCAGGTCGTGGAGGGGGGGGCCAGGTGGGTGAGAGGCGCCAGGTTGCGGGAGCCAGGTCAGGGGCGCCAGATGCGGGGACACGCGGTGAGGGGTGGGGGCTCAGACACCTCCCCCAGCCTCCCCCTTACCAGCACCTCCTCGGGACCGGCCAGGCGGGACACAGTGATTAGGCGGAACTGGCTTCTCCTCACCGCGTCGTCGCCATCAAAGATCTTCAACGTTTGCTTCCCTGGGTCGGGGAAGCTCCGTGAGTCCCGGGCGCCCGGGGGACCTCAGGGGAGTTGGGGAGAATGAGGCGGGCACTTACCGGACTCCGCAGTTGCCTGTGTCTCTCTGCCTGGACCCACCGCAGCGCTCCCGTCGGCGCCGTCGCCCCCCTCGCCTGCGGGTCGGGCACACGGACCCCTCACTCAGTGCGCAGCCCCCAGCCCAGGGCACCCCGGCCGGCCCGCACCTCACCCGGCTCCGCGGCCTCCACGATGCGGAAGCTCTGCGTCTTGCTGAAGCTGTCGGGCAGAAGGCGCACGCACGCGGGGGGCAGGACCAGGGAGCGCAGACGCCCGAAGCCACACTCGGGAGCCAGCGCCGCGGAGCAGACGGAGTGCGCCTGGGGGGACAAGCGCCTGAGCTCGGGGGTCGGAGCCAGGGTGCGGGGGCACCAGGTGCGCCAGGTCCAGAGAAAGACCCCACACGCCGCAGACCCAGCCCGGACCCCAGGTCTTTCCTGCCGCCCGCCCCCAAGCACCCACCTGGAACCCGCGCCTCTCCTGCCCCGCCCCTCCAACTCCTCCACCTCCCAGCATCCACCCAACCCCGCACCTCTCCTGCCCCACCCCCACCCCCTCCACCTCCCAGCGCCCACCTGGACCCCGCACCACTCGCAGCGCACGCCGGCCAGCACGTCAGAGGAGCCGCACGTCTTCCTGCAGACCTCGCAGCGGGCTCCCGAGGGCAGGTTCCCCTCCCGCCAGTGGTGGTGATGGGTGTCCTGCAGAGCGGGGGCAGTCAGCAGCTGGGCCCGCCCCACCCCCCAGGGCTCCCTGGGGCCGGTGCACTCACGTGGTCCTGGTGCCCATCCTGGTGGCACTGGCGGCAGTCACTGCAGGCGAAGGGCACACAGTCTGGGTGGAGGTGCAGCTCACACACTGGTGGGCAGGCAGGGTTAGAGGTGTCTGCCGCGCCCCGGAGGACCCCTGCCTCTGCTGGCGCTTGGGTCTGGCCCCATCCCCACCACCTAGCACCACCCCGCATCCTTTAACTGTCCTGTGGCCTCTGCCAGGCGGCCAGCCCTCGGCCTCCCCCATCACCCCTGACAAGCTGCACGACAGGGGTGGGCTGGGCCACCCTGGGCAGCAGAGACCAGGACACTGGGTAGGGAGCCAGGCAGGCTCCAGGTACCTTCGCAGTGGAGCGCGGGCGCCTCCAGGACCTTGCGGCAGACAGCACAGAACTTGCGCTTGTGGAGTCCCGGGGGGCCGAAGCAGTGGGCCACAGGAACCTGGCGGGGCACACGCAGCCTCACCTCAGCGCTCTTGGTAAGGGCCAGGCTGCCGGCCAGCCCTCCTCCCTCTTCACCTGCGCAACTCTGCAGCTCACGCCCCTGCTGGGAACTGCCCGGCCCGAGCCGGCTGTGCTACCTGGAGGCCCCAGGAACAACCACACCCCGGGTCCTGGGGACAGCCTGGCTGGTCAAAAGCAGGGAGCAGGCTGTGGCCTCCCCCAGCAGCCCTGCCTAGCGCAGGGGAGTGAGGCCCGCCTGCCACCCCTTCCCTCCTTGGGACAGGCGAGGCTCTGTCAACTGCCTGGCATCTGTCTCCTCAGAGCCAGGAAGATCCCAGCACACAGGGACTGCCCTCTGGGAGACAATCGTGGGTGTCCCCGTGGGTGTCCTGAGGTGGTGGGGGCCTGCCCAGACCCGATGCCAATGTGGACCAACATTTGTGTGCTGGAGAGGGCTGGGCTGCTGCTTTTCCACGAGAAGGGAAGGAGAAAGACCAAGTCTTCACTTCCAACTCTTGCCCTTATCCCCAAACTTAAACCACACCCAATAAAAGTGTACACAGAAAGATCGTGTTCCAGAATAGCAGCTGTGAGCATGCCAGGATGGTGGGTGACTTTTATTTTGTTAAACATATCTTCTTTTTTTTTTTTTTTTTTTTTTTGAGAGGGAGTCTTGCTCTGTCCCCCAGGCTGGAGTGCAGTGGCGAAATCTCAGCTCACTGCAAGCTCCGCCTCCAGGGTTCACGCCATTCTCCTGCCTCAGCCTCCTGAGTAGCTGGGACTACAGGCGCCCGCCACCACACCCAGCTAATTTTTATATTTTGTTTAGTAGAGAAGGGGTTTCACTGTGTTAGCCAGGATGGTCTCCATCTTGTGACCTCGTGATCCACCTGCCTTGGCCTCCCAAAGTGCTGGGATTACAGGCATGAGCCACCGCACCCAGCCGTTAAATACATCTTCTAAATTTCCTATCATGCATATAGTTGAAATACATACTTATATTTTCCCAATTTAGCAAAGTATAAAAGACATTAAAATCAATTTTAAAAAGCTGCAGCCTCGGGCTGTCCACATGAGGAGGGGCTGCCCAAGCCAGTGTGGAGTCACCAGGGTGCCGGCCACCACCAGGGCCACCGTCCTCAGGCCTCCTGCTCACAGCCGGGGAACTGCATCATTAGGAACAGGGCGTCAGACATTAGAGGGGACGGCGCAGCCGGATGCCCGCCAGTGGCAGGTGCACCTGCTGGCCTGGCTTCCCGTCCTGCTGCACACCCGGGCCTGCCTCGCGGCCTGTGCCCCACCTGCAGTCTGAGAGCATCAGGGAATGCGGACTTGGGGGGCCTCAGTCTGAAGACGGCAAGGCTGACAGCTGAGGGAGGAATAAGCCTGGCCCTTCCTACATGTCCCTGCTGTCACCACTGTCACCAGAGAAGGGAAGTCCCCTGTGCCCTGCAGTGACCTGGGCCAGTCGCCTCCCTGCCCCACCCAGAGCCCTTAGAGGGAGGCTGGTGGCCAAGACACCCTCAGGCACCCAGGCTTCCTGCCTTTGCTTTTTATTTAAGCTTCCTTGAGATGCTTGTGGGTTCACACAGCTGTGGGGAAATTGGACAGACCCCCTGAAGCCTCTGTCAGCTCCCCTAAGTGTCTGATCTTACAAACTAAGGTCACGCCAGATGCCGAAATCTCCATCCCCCCAGGAGCCCTCACGCTGCATGTCACAGCCACGCCCACTTCTCCTCCTGGAAACCTCTCTACATCTGTGCTCCCTTTAGTTTCATCATTTTGAGCACGTTCTATGGACAGGATCTTGCTATTTGCGACCTTGGAGACTGGCTTTTCTCATCATCATTCCCTGCAGATCCATGCAGGGTGCTGAGCCTTTTAATCTTGAGCAGTATCTGACCTTTGCCTTTCAACTGCGGGTATCACTAACGTCTCACATGAAGGTTCTCAGTGCCTCGACCCCACGAGAGCTGACACATCCCCCAGCCTCTTGCAGGTGCAACACCCAGCCCCCCACTCACCCGGACCAGGCTGGGCGCCATACTCGTGCACGGGGTCCTCACATGCTTCAGGCACTTCTCATGAGACATGAAATTGCAGACTGTGGGCATAAGTGCTGCGTGAGTTGGCCCCTGTCCTACCCAGGAAGTTAGAGGCCCCAGGGCAACAACTGCCATACCCACCATGCCGCACCAGGGGCCCTGTGGTCCTCCGAGTTCCCCCACGACCCCGCCCCACTCACTGGAGACAGCCTGCAGCCCAGGAGCAAGAACCTGGGTGGTCCTGACCATCCTGGAGGACAATGAGTGTGTCTTCTCATCCAGAGAGTAGCCCCTCCCCTTCACACGTGAGCCCAGCTCTCCTCCTGCCTCTGCAGTTGGGCCTCTCAAGGCACAGCCCTGGGCTCATCAGGCTCGTCAGGAGGCAGGGGCTTCTCGGCCTTCGGCAGACTGGCTTTACCAAGGACACCTGTGTCTCACTCCCCCGAAACTACGCATACCCCTAATTGTCCCTGGTACATGCTGTGCACCGTGCCTGAGACCTAGAGCCACCCCAGGCAGGTGAGGGCTCTGGCAGGCAGGAGCCGCCGGGGAGTGGACAGCCCTAAGCCGCCCAAGGAGCTCTGGCCGTGTACACAGGACCCAGGGAGCACCTCAGCCGGCGGGGTGCTCAGGAGGGCATAAGAGGAGCAAGCACCACGCCCCAGCAGTGAAAGACACGAGGGTGGGGCCGGGGCAGAAGGGAGGGCAGGAGCCCTGGGCTGGGGCAAAGGCTGCCGGGGCTGGGAGCGGGCAGGGCACCCAGTGACACACCTGCCAAGACAGCCCCGGGTGAAGGTTGTGCCATGGAGCCCCAGGCAGCCCAGCTGGGACAGGGAGCTCTTCCAGAAGGCCCTGCTGGTGCTGCCCTTCACCTGCTGCAGCCCCAGCCACCCCAGTCTCCAGATGGGACCAAGAGAAGCTCCCCCTGGCAGCTTAAGAGAAAAGCTCTGGAAGCAGGCCAGGGTCCACCGAGAGAAGGGGGGACGGGCAGCGCCCAGGCCCCTCCTCTCCCATGGAGACAGGGCCTGCTCACCCCACGCCCCACGCTTGGGTCTCCTGGCGGGGAGGGCGCCCTCCTTCCCACACCGCTGCTGGCCCCTCTTCCACGGGTGCTGCCCAGGAGGGCCCTTGTGCCCCCTCCGAACGGGGAGGGGACCTGGAGTCTGGCCTCAAGCTGGGAGCTGCCTCAGCCACACATGCCACACTCCCCACCTCTGGGGAAGCCCCTGGCATCCCCAGGCAGCAGGCATGGCTGTGCCATGCTCTGATGTGATGAAGAAGCTGGCGGGCCAGGCCACCTTGTGCAGCTCTGGGGGTCGGAACAACCATGCCGTTTCCACCACAGACGACATCCCCGTGTGAGGGGACAGTCTCCTCTGCGGACCCCGGCCTGAGTGGACCCCTATCCCCAGAGCAAAGGCCTGAATCCCTGAGCAGAGCAGACGCTCCTTAGCCCCTCCCACCTCGGCGTCCCTGGCCAGGACACAGTAAGTGTCAAACGTCCAGGACTCCGGTCCTGTCCCTCGCTCCCTCCAGAGGCTGGGCTGCGGTCCCCCTGTCCCTCGCTCCCTCCAGAGGCTGGGCTGCGGTCCCCCTGTCCCTCGCTCCCTCCAGAGGCTGGGCTGCGGTCCCCCTGTCCCTCGCTCCCACCAGAGGCTGGGCTGAGGTCCCCCTGTCCCTCGCTCCCACCAGAGGCTGGGCTGTGGTCCCCAGGGCCCGCCTGCTTGCCGCGGGGGAAGATGAGAGCCAGCCCTGGGAGCACCCGGGCCCAGAGCAGGGAAGGGCTGTCCTCACCCCAGCAAGGGCGGGGCAGCTGGGTGGAGCAGGGCTGGGGCACGCGCACCGGGACGGCAGGGCCCGGCCTGGCTCTCCAGGAGGCTGGGGCTCTGGGCCACAGCATGAAAAGGGCTAGGGCCAGGGGCCCAGGCCAGCTCTACTTGGCCACACCTGCTGCCCCAGCCACTGGGAGAGGAAGCCGGCCATGGGGACCCCAGCGGAGGTCCGCTTCGCATCAGGCACAGCCCCTGGGTCGCAGCCATCGCACGGCACTATGGAGACGCTGCCCGCACCTCCCAGGTGAGGAAGCCCGCAGCCTGGAGCTGCCCCACGGCGCACAGGCCCCGGCCGCCCCACGGAGGCAGGTCCCGCGAGCAAGGCTGGGACCCCGCCCCCCACCGCGAAAGCCCCGGTGCCACCTCCGCTCAGGCTCCCGCCCACGGGGCAGAGGCAGGGCTGCAGCCGGGTGGGCATCGGGCCCGGGTGCTCACCGTCGCACAGGAAGCCGGCCAGCCCCCAGATGAAGTCGGAGCAGAGGTGGCAGAAGGTGGGCTTGGTGAGCGTCACCTTCCGGAAGCTGTGTCCCGGCGCGGCAGCGGGGCCCGGGGCTCTGGCGCCCGCCCGCTCCGGCCCCGGTCCCGGTCCCGGCCCCGGCCCCGGGCGCGCGCGGCCTCCCGCGCCCAGCACGGGGCTGCAGGCCGGGCTGCCAGGGCGCGAGGAGCCGCCGCCCAGCCAGGCGCGGGCCCCGGGCTCGGCCGCCGCCGCCATTCCCGGTCCGAGCCCCTTTGGGTCCGCGCTGGGGGTACAGGAGCTGCCCGCGCCGCACAGCCCGGCTTCCGACTGCGCCCGCCCCACTGCGCAGGCGCGGGCCACCCGGGGCGGGGCCGTGCGCTGCTGGTAGGCGGATCTGGGGGCTGGTGGGGCGGGGCCTGCTAAGGGTCGCAGCCGTGCCCTGTCGATGGGCGGGGCTGGGGGCGGGCCCTGTGATCGGGCGGGGCGGGGCCTGAGCGCGGAGGCCCCTCGCGAACCCGCCGTGGGGAACTGGTCCGCGTGGGCTTGGTTTGACCGCAGCTGGCCCAGACTTCCCCGCACGCGGCCTCCGGACGCCGCACGCGCGGCGTTGTACCTGTGGGGCCCCGGCCCGCGGCTGCGCAGATAGGCGCCTCCCACGCGAGAAGCGGATGGTGTCCGAGGCCCCCGGCCGCGCAGGACGCCCCCGGCGAGGGGCAGCGCCGCGGGCCTCCCACAGTGGGTCCCCGAAAGCGCGGTTTGCGGTGCTTGGTTTGCGGTTTGCTCCGTCCGTGGGGTCTTCGCACACGCAGACTTGGCCCTTCCCGAGGCCCAGGATCCCCGGCGCCCGACCGCTGTCCTCACTGCAACGGGGGACCCGCGTGCGGCCCGGGGCTGTCCCCTCGCGACCCACACCTGGGCCTCACGCCGAGCGCCCAGCTCTCCTGCGCCGTGCGCGCCACGGGTCTTGTTCAGGTGGCGCTGGTGGCCTTTGAGAGCCGCGTGCACGCGGGTCACCCCTCCCAGCCGCTGGCAGCAGTCTGGGTCCCTGCCCCCGTGGGCCTAACTGTGGACAGGAGTCTGCGCAGCCAGGGACCCCACCCCAGGCCACCGAGCAGGGACCTGCAGAGGGCGGGGCTCCAGGGCCGTCGCAGCAGGCGGTCCCAGGGGGCAGAAGAGCAGGGAAGGGCCTGTCGGGGGGACGCCTGTAAGGGGCTGGGGGCTGTGGACTGTGGAGGGAAGGAGCCGGGAAACCTGTCCTGGGGGATATGCTGGTGGGGGCACCCAGGCCACAGGGGATTCCAGGAATGGAGGGTGAGCTGGGGACCCAGTCTGAGGAGGGAGGAGCAGGCCCCTGAGATGGTGAGGGGGGAGACTCGGTCCTCAACCAGGGAGGATTGTTTGTCTAGAAGCTGTTGGTTGAGCTGCTGCGGCAGGACCCCGGGTGGACCCCAGGGTAAAGGGAGTGTGGCCAAAGCTTCAGGGGACCTCCACCCTCCAGGAGCTGTGCTCTGGGACAGACAGCACCCTGAAGAATGAGGGCTGCCTGGGGGCAGCAGGAAGGTGTCCAGGCGGAGAGCCAGAGCAGAGGCCCTGTGGCAGGTGCTCTGCAGAAGTCCTTTCCTGACGCCCGCCTGTGCTGGGAGGCCCAGAGTCACCACCCCTGCATTCCCTGTTTCCTCTGCCAGACCCCACCCCGAGCCTGCCCTCAGCCAGGCCCCAAGACCCCCTGTGCCTGGGCCCTGGGAGAGCTAGGACCCAGCCTGGTTGCCCATGAGGAGGTGGTGGCTCAGTGAGCCCACTCCCCATGGTGCAAACTGCAGCTGATTTCTGAGGAAAAACAGTGTTTAAGGACATACCTTTCTCCATTTAGGAGACAGTGGAGAGCATGGAAAACGTCTTAAAAAGAAAAACCCTCATCTATCATTTCTGCCAGAACTTTGTGCTGACGCACACATTAATTAAAACGGCGGGCAAACCATGCTTCCATCAAACCCTCCACGGACTTCCTAGAATGCCTTCCAAATCCACCGGCAGCTTCTCGCTGAAGGGGCCTTCACACTGAATCCCAGCCTGGACCACAGCACCCGCCGCAACAGAGCTTGTCTGCCAGGGGGGCAGCTTCTTCTGTGCAGACCCCTCCACGTCTCCAGGCCTGTGGAGGCCTCCTCCCTTTCCTGTCTGTCTTGGTCAGCGTGGGCTGCCGTGACAGAAGACCATAGACTGGAGGCTTAAACCACAGGAAACGTGTTTCTTACTGCTCTGGAGGATGGGAAGTAGAGATGGGGATACTGGCATGTTTGGTTCTGGTGAGGGCCTCTCCCCCCACCACTCCCTGAGGAAACCAGGACACTGAAGTCTAACCATACTTATGGGTAAAACTGTCCCCCCAAAATTCTATGTTGACGTTCCAACCCCCAGCACCTCAGAGTGTGACTTGTTTGGAGACAGTCTTTACGGAGAAAGTCAGGTTAAGGTGCGGTCATGAGGGGAGGCCTCACCCCAGCATGAGGCGCCCTTATGGAAAGGGGGTCTGGAGACAGGTACGCAGGGAGAGGCCGTGCGAAGATGAAGGCAGAGGTCAGGGCGGTGCTTTCTCAGGCCACAAGGATCACCGAGGGCTGCCGGCCGCCACGGGGATCTGGGGAGAGGTTGGGACCAGTTCTGCCTCGCAGCCTCGGAGGAGCCAGACCTGCAACCAGATCTTAGACTTCTTCACTCTGAGCGTGTCCATGAGTAGCTGCCGAAGCACAGTGGGTATTGATTCTGGGGCTTAAACACATTTAGCAAGCTGGTGTATTTGCAGATGCAGGATCTGTGAGCCAGGAGGCTGGCTGGTGCATGTCACATGTGCCTAGACCTTCCATGCAACGGCTCTTAGGGGTCCTAGTTTTCCCGCCATCCAACTGACCAAGCCTTCCCTTTCACAAGGCGTATGTCCTGTTTAAGCACCTGCCTCCCTTGAGGTCTTAAAGAGGTTTCCATATTGGGAGGGAGTCTTTTTACCTTTTACATTTACATCTGTGAGCCAGCCAAGACTGATCTGGGGGTGTCGTGTGACGTGGAGTCCAGCTGCTTGTTGGGGGTGCTTTTCCCCACAGCTCTGGGAACCTCTGCCACAAGGCAGAGAACCAAGTAAGCACAGGGCTGGAGCTTGCACAGGTTTCAGGCAGCCTGAAGCCAATGGGGATGTTTTTTTCTTTTTAGACGGAGTCTTGCTCTTGTTGCCCAGCCTGGAGTGCAATGGTGCGATCTCGGCTCACTGCAACCTCCGCCTCCCGGGTTCAAGCGATTCTCCTGCCTCAGCCTCCCGAGTAGCTGGGATTACAGGCAAGTGCCTCCACACCTGACTAATTTTGTATTTTTAGTAGCGATGGGGTTTCTCCTTGTTGGTCAGGCTAGTCTCGAACTCCTGACCTCGTGATCCGCCTGCCTCAGCCTTCCAAAGTGTTGGGATTACAGGCGTGAGCCACCGTGCCCGGTCTGCATTTCTTCTTAAATAGATCCCCATCAGCAGTCGGGGGTTCGAGACCAGCCTCACCAACATGGAGAAACCCTGTCTCTACTAAAAATACAAAATTAGCCGGGCTTGGTGGCACGTGCCTCTAATCCCAGCTACTTGGGAGGCTGAGGCAGGAGAATCGCTTGAACCCGGGAGGCGGAGGTTGCAGTGAGCCAAGATCGTGCCACTGCACTCCAGCCTGGGCAACAAGAGCGAAACTCCATCTCAAAAAAAAAAAAAAAGACAGAAAAATAGAAAAGAAGAAAAACAAAGAAATGCAAAATAACTATTATAAAATTAGATGCCAGCCGGGCACAGTGGCTCACGCCTGTAATCCCAACACTTTGGAGGTGGAGGCAGGCGGATGGCCTGAAGTCAGGAGTTGGAGACCAGCCTGGCCAACATGGCTAAACCCCGTCTCTACTAAAAATATAAAAATTAGCCGGGCGTGGTGGTGTGTGCCTGTAATTCCAGCTACTTGGGAGGCTGAGACAGAAGAAACACTTGAACCCAGAAGGCGGAGGATGCAGTGAGCTGAGATTGCACCACTGCACTCCAGCCTGGGTAACAGCAAGACCTCTGTCTCAAAAAAAGAAAAAAATAAGACCGGGCGTGGTGGCTCACACCTGTAATCCCAGCACTTTGGGAGGCCGAGGCAGGCGAATCACAAGGTCAGGAGTTCGAGACCAGCCTGGCCAACATGGTGAAACCCTGTCTCTACTAAAAATACAAAAAATTAGCTGGGCATGCTGGAGGACACCTGTAATCCCAGCTACTTGGGAGGCTGAGGCAGGAGAATCGCTTGAACCCAGGAGGCGGAGGTTGCAGTGAGCCAAGATTGTGCTGCTGCACTCCAGCCTGGGGGACAGTGCGAGACTCTGTCTCAAAAAAAATAAAATAAAAAGAATAAAATAAAATTAGATGCAAGAAGAAATAATAAATTAAGCATTTCTTAAAACTTGACTAATAGCACAAGCACCACAAAATCCAGAAAATACCGAGATTTTTTATTCATAACAGCTTGCTAGTAGGATACCCTCTCATCCACTTTTTTATTGTCTCTTTTTACAATTTTGCAATATCATTTTCCAAAGAGAAAAGAGGAAGCTGAAAGGTAATCCTCAGGCCCACTAGCATGGCTGGTTTTTTAAAGTGTGATTTGCTTTACAGAAATGTACTGATGACTGGTTACATGATCCACATGGTGAAGCCTGTTGTGAAATTTGGATAAAACTTGCTCAGGCTTCTCTCCTCTGCAGGCTGGCCAGGTTCAGGTGCTGCCTTTTTCCCGCAGGTGCTGACCCAAGGCGCCCTCTGGAATGGGCCGTATCCACCAGCTTCTCCTGAGGCTGGTGTGAGGGTCCCACATTCTCTCGTTGATGTAGGTATTTCCTGTTAAATCAGCAAAATCTTTCCTCCTCTTCCAGAAGTTCCTGTGAGTCACTCCTCTGTGTTAATTGCCATGGGTGTTGCTGGAAGCTGTTTCTACTCCAGGACGTCTGGAAGGAAGTGGCCGGGAAGGGCATGGTGGAGGCCACTGACCCCGCCGACGTCTCCACAGCTAAATGTCCCCCTGCCAGGCCCCAAAGTGCCCACTGCCTCTCCAGTGCCAGCCCAGCAAGAGAGGAAGCGGAGACGGGGTGGGAGCCCTTGTGGTTAAGGAATTTTGGCTTAGCAACTTTTATAAAACTGTGTGCTGCCCTTGGAAGGGGATCTACCAGCTTCCCGTGAATCCGTCCCACCATGTGGACCTGCTGTGCCAGTGCCATGACGTGGACCAGGCTGGCACAAGCCCTCTGCAGGTCCACATGTTGGCAGCACCACACTCCCTCCCGAGGCAAAGCTACTGGCCCCTTCTAGCTTCCAGAGCTGATATCTGATAGCCTTTGTTCTAAAATTGGTGCCTGGGCTTAGTTTTAGTCAGGTGCGGTAAGGTGGCAGACGTGGAGATAACTTCCTGCAAAGAAGATACATGACATTTCCCAAGAGAAGGGGGCACAGCACACAGGGCCATGGAGTGGTGGGGAGACCCCGTTCATGGGGGCTCTGCAGGAAGGGCAAATGAGGCAGGGTGGACACTGCCAGGTGAGATCAGGACGGGGTTGGAGTTGGGGCGACTTCCCTGGGCCCTGGGCTCGGCAGCCCCTGGTTGGCCAGTACCTCGCCCTGGGGTGACTGAGGGCAGGGACACTGGCTTGGTGTCAGTGTGACAAGGAGGCACCTGTGGGCTCTGGGAGGGGTGTTCTCTCCAGGATCAAGACCCCCAAGGCCAGTGCATTAAGAATACAGAAAATAGGCCGGGTGCGGTGGCTCATGCCTATAATCCCAGCACTTTGGGAGGCCGAAGCGGGCAGATCACCTGAGGTCAAGAGATCAAGACCAGCCTGGCCAACGTGGCGAAACCCTGTCTCTACTAAAAATACAAAAATTAGCCAGGTATGTTGGCGGGCGCCTGTAGTCCCAGCTACTTGGGAGGCTGAGGCAGGAGAATCGCTTGAACCCGGAAGGTGGAGGCTGCAGTGAGCCAAGATTGCGCCACTGCACTCCAGCCCGGGCAACAAGAGTGAAACTCCGTCTCAAAAAAAAAAAAAAAAAAAAAATGCAGTTAATATACTCAGGACGGACAGGAAGTAAAGAGAAAAAAATTCTACACACCTTGAGATATAAGCCAGATTTTTAAGACAAAAACCAAGATTTTGTTTAAGAAAAAAAAGAAGGAGGGATTATGCAGCACACAGGGGCCATCCTGGGGGGCAGCTTCCCTCCCCTCCTTCCCTCTTATCAGCCAGAGATAGAAACTGTAAACCAGGGTTTAGGGCAGATCAAAGCCTAAACAGAAAGAAGGGATGGGGGTGGGGAGAAAGGAAAAAACAGTAACTGCCTAGATACAAGCAGAGAAAACAAAGGCCTAATTTTGCCTGTTCTTTTACCAGGAAAAAATTACGGGTGCCTCACGGTGGGTTTTCACAATCTTGATGCTGCCGTCGCCCCTTAGGCCCCACACCCTGCACCCAGCAGGGTCCCAGCCAGTGACTCCCCAGTCAGCAACCGGCCAGCGTGCACCACGCACACGCGGCCTCTGCTCCACTCAGGGCCTGTTCAGCCACCTGGGAACCGCAGTTCACCACCACCTCCAAGGACACAGCCCACCTTTTCCAGGCTGCACCGGGACCTCCGCAGACCAGGCCTTCTTCAGAGGCGCGGGCCCACGTGTGTGGAGAGCACCCTCCTAACGACACGCAGTCCAGTATCTTTTCGTTCTTTTTGGGTTCTGGTGGCAACATATTCCTTGTTTCCAAATTTTACGTCCAAATAAAAACCAGCCAGGTGTGGTGGCTCACGCCTGTAATCCCAGCACTTTGGGAGGCTGAGGTGGGAGGATCACTTGAGCGCAAGAGTTCCAAACCAGCCCGGGCAACACAGAGGCACCCTCAGCCCTGGCAACACAGAGGGCCCCTATCTACAAAAAATAAATAAATAAAAAATTAGCAGGCGTGCGCATGCCTGCAGTCGCAGGTACTCAGGAGACTGAGGTGGGAGGCCTGCTTGAGCCTGGGAGGTCGAGGCTGCAGGGAGCCGTGATCATGCCACTGCACTCCAGCCTGGGGGACAGAGCAAGGCCCTGTCTAAAAACAAAACAAATTAAAATCTGCAGGCACTCTCGTTAGTGCCCTCAGAGACTCCACTGTAGAGGCACTGGCAGCCTCTTCCTAGCCGGCTGGCGTCTCTCAGCCACTGCTGACAGCCATAAGCTGCCCAGCGGCTTCTGATGCGAGAACCAGGGAGAGCTTGGCCTTGTGCCGTCCACTCTTTTTGAGATGGAGTCTCGCTCTGTCGCCCAGGCTGGAGTGCAGTGGCGTGATCTCAGCTCGCTGCAAGCTTGGTGCACCTGCCAGGTTCACGCCATGCTCCTGCCTCAGCCTCCCGAGTAGCTGAGACTACAGGCACCCGCCACCATGCCCGGCTAATTTTTTGTATTTTTAGTAGAGACGAGTTTTCACCATGTTAGCCAGGATGGTCTCAATCTCCTGACCTCGTGATCTGCCCATCTTGGCCTCCCAAGGTGCTGGGATTACAGGCGTGAGCCACTGCGCCCGGCCCAGTGCCGTCCACTCTTAAAACCACAAGTGACTGGCTGACCCCAGGCTCTCCTGGGACAGAGGCTGTCACAGACCCTGAGCCTCTGGCCCCATCCCCAGCTGCCTGTATGCACTGGGTCACAGGACCAGCACCTCACAAGCTCAGCTTGGCCTCAGAGAGGCCTCTCTAGGCAGGATGGAGGCAAAGCTGTCCCTTGCTGTCTTCCACCTGTGGGAGGGGGCGGCTTCCCCTGTCCTCGGTGGCTTGCCAGATGCCAAGTGTGGGAGGAGGTCACCTCCCGTAGACCCCTGGGCTGCCTGGCAAGCCCTGTGGGACCCTCTGAGTGCAGAGAAATGGGGGCATGCGTGAGGGTACGGTGCTGCTGGCCACACTGCCCGGGGAGCCCAGTGGACGGCTGCTGCTCCATCCCTGCCCGGACGCCCCCGGTGAAAGGCGGACCTGGAAGCAACGTGCCAGGCATGGTCTCAGCCCTGAGTGCCTCCGCCGACCAGTGGCCTCTTCCCCACGTTTATTATAAGCCATTGGGCCATTACCCAAAAGGTGTCCCCTGCAGGGTAGAGACCTGTGTGAATCTCTTGCCTCACAGAGCCGCAAAATCTAAATCAGAATCACACACGTCTCTACACACAGCAAGGCCTTCCTCCTGGCCTGTCATGGCCGGGTCCGTGTGTCTCCCCACACCACACTGAAACAAACCCTGGGGACACATTTTAGAACAATCTTTCAATCTCTCCTGAGGCCGTTACAGCCTCCTCTGTGTCAAATCCCCCTCCGTCTCCCCTGTATAGGAACACTGGGATTACACTCAGGGCCCGCCTGGATAACCAGAATCATCTCCACGTCTTGGATGCTTCACGGAACCACGCCTGCAGGCACTCGCCACGTGAGGCGACAGGCACAGGCCTGGACAGGACGGAGGGCGTCTTCGGGAGGCTTCCTCCCCTCTCACTTCACTTTACCCTCACAGCACCTGTGCCGCTCTTGCTATAAATCCTAATTCCCCAGAAATATGTGAAACCCTGTAACACGATTGTTTTATGCGGTTACGATTCATTAGGTTTATACACAATATACCCTTTCTGTTGCTTTTGTTGGGGCTCAGAAAATGACACCCGGAGTGAAGGCCTTGGAAGCCAGGCCTTCTCCTGCCTCCTGTCTCTGGCCCCTCATTGTCCCAGGCAGGTCGTAGAAACCTGAACCCCTTTTCCCCAAAGCCAGCCATAAACCTAAAAGTATGACTCTAATAACTTTCCTCTGTCTTTCTGTGTAAAAACTGGCCATAAAGGAATTCTCTGGCCTGCCTTGTTTGACTGCAGGTGGTCAGACCCCTATTCCGGGGCGTTGTGACCCCACCCAGTAGGAAGGAGAGCTGCAGAGACAGGCCTCCAGGAACCGAAGCAGACGGGCCTCGCTGGGCCCCCGAGTCTGTTAGCTTGTCAGGTCTTAACCTTTCGTTCAATCCTATTTCCAGATTCACAGAACCTGAGTATAAAAATGCAGTTTCCCCCGTGCCTTTAGGTCTTTGCTCTGAAAGCTCCTGTGTCACATAAAACTACAATCCAAGAAATCTGTGTACCATTTTAGTGAAACTTCAGAGAGGCAGAGAAAGTTTTCCCTTCCCCCCTGCCTTCTTCACTTCTTCCTGCACCTCTCAGCTGGGATTCGGGACACCCTTCCTGCTACTTGAAGAACACCGATTAATATTGTCTTTTCTTTTTGAAACGGGTTATTGCTCTGTTGCCCTGGCTGGAGTGCAGTGACGCCATCTTGGCTCACTGCAGCCTCTGCCTCCCGGGTTAAAGCAATTCTCCTGCCTCAGCCTCTCAAGTAGCTGGGATTACAGGGATGCGCCACCACACCCGGCTAATTTTTTTTGTATTTTTGTGGAAATGGGGTTTCACCATGTTGGCCAGGCTGGTCTCAAACTCCTGACCTCAGGTGACCTTCGCTGATGCCTGTAATCCCAGCACTTTGCGAGGCTGAGGCGGGTGGATTGCCTGAGGTCAGGAGTTTGAGACCAGCCTGGCCAACATGGTGAAACCCCGTCTCTACTAAAAATACAAAGAATTAGCTGGGCACGGTGGCATGCGCCTGTAATCCCAGCTACTCGGGAGGCTGAGGCAGGAGAATCGCTTGAACCTGGGAGGCGGAGCTTGCAGTGAGCTGAGATCCTGCCATTGCACTCCAGCCTAGGCGACAGAGCGAGACTCCATCTCAAAAAAAAAAAAAAAAAACACACACAAAAAAACAAACTATCAGCTACTACCCCTTCAAATACCGTTTCTGCCCCGTTCACCCCATTATTTCCGGCTGGGAATCCAATTACACTGTTAGACCTTTTTACCATGTCTGTTCTGGAGTGTCCGTTATTTTTCTCTCCGTGTTTGAGGATGAATTTTTTTTTACAACCTATCTTCCAGTTCTTTAATTCTCTCTTTAGTTGGATTTTTTTTTTTCCCCAGACAGGGTCTCACTCTGTCGCCCAGGCTGGAGTGCAGTGGTGTGATCTCTGCTCACTGCAACCTCCGCCTTCTGGGTTCAAGCAAAATTCTCCTGCCTCAGCCTCCTAAGTAGCTGGGATTACAGACGCATGCCACCACGCCTGGCTAATTTTTGTATTTTTGGTAGAGATAGGGTTTCACCATGTTGGCCAGGCTGGTCTCGAACTCCTGACCTCAGGTGATCTGCCCGCCTCAGCCTCCCAAAGTGCTGGGATTACAGGTGTGAGCCACCTTGCTCAGCCTAGTTGGATTTAATGTGCTGTTAAACCAATTCGTTATGTTATCAGCTTTATTGAGATATGATTTACATACAATAAAATGAAGCAAGTTCAAGTTTATCATTCAATAAATTTTTACTGTTTCATGAGGTTTTAATATTTTTTTCAATGTTTTCATTTTGAAAAATTTCAAACTCACAGAAAAGTTGCAATAACAGTACATAGTTTTCACCCAAGTTCACCAATTGTTAATATTTTGCTACCTTTGCTTTTATCTCAGTCTGTATGTAATCTAAATTATTGTTTTTGCTTTAACTTCCAGAGCAATTTTGGTTACAAATCTAATGATTCTTCACCTCTAAACACTTCAGCATGGATCACAAATGAACAAAAAATCTCCATTCACAGCCGTGATGCAGTCATTGAGTCATTTAATAATTCCAGAGTTTGGCCGTCGCAGTGGCTCACGCCTATAATCCCAGCACTTTGGGAGGCCGAGGCAGGTGGATCATTTGAGGTCAGGAGGTAGAGACCAGCCTGGCCAAGATGGTGAAACCCTGTCTCTACTGAAAATACAAAAATTAGCTTGGTGCGGTGGCTCATGCCTGTAATCCCAGCTACTCAGGAGGCTGAGGCAGAGGTTGCCATGAGCTGAGATCGCACCACTGCACTCCAGCCTGGGCAACAGAGTGAGACTTCGTCTAAAAAAACAAAACAAGAAAAAATTCTGGAGTTTATCACTGGTAGAATTTTGTTGCACGATATACAAGGCATATTCCAAATGTGAATGTCCCCATCAGGCGCTTTATAATAATTTTTCCTGACCCGGATCCATTCCAGCACCGCGCAGTGAGGACTTCTGTTTTTGTTTTGTTTCACCTTCCTCCAGGGAAGGTGTACTTTTCTGTCCGCAGGTGTCCAGGTAAGCGGCTCACCTTAATTCTCTCAGGGCTTGAGGTGATTTAAGGCTGGCTTCAGTCCCAGCAAAGACAATTCTGTTTCTGGTTCACCTTTGCTTTTAGGGGATAGAACTTGGGGGTCCCAAGAAAAGCCCAAAGTCTTTAGCAGGCCCCCCCTGCCTGAGCCTCGACTTTTGTCCTGCGGCCACAGTTTGAGGAACGCGGCAGCGTGTCGCCATGTCTTGTGTGGCTGGGATACGCTGCAGGGGTGTGGAGTCGCGGCCCCAAAGCTGGCCCCGCCCCGGCCCGGCTTGGCCCTGCAGAGCCCCGCGGCCTCAGAGCTCCCGGTGCCCTGGACGGTTCCGTGCAGCGCTCTCCAGTGCTGATGGTTGCTCTCAGGAGGCGGCTGGTCTGAAACAATTCAGTTTCCAGTGCCGTGTCCTGCGCCACGGTGTAGGGCTGGTGGTTTCTTACTGTTTTTTTCAGTTCTGTGACGCTTTGAGGAATTGTTTTTAAAGCGGTTTATCTACCATTTTAGTTGTTTTCTCTGGGGTCGTTGGACTGAGGGTCTTACCTCGCTGTTCCTGGAGACGGTTCTGTACTGGCATGGTTTTTCTCGCCTTTCCCTCCCTTTCTTACCTTTTAGTTTTTTATTGAATTTTTTTTTGTATTATGTTTTTCCTCCTTGCTAATTTGGAATATATACACACTATTTCACTTTTAAATGGCTAATCACTTTTAATGCAGTTTCAACATAAGAAGACCTAATGTTAAGCAATATTTTAACCCCTCTCCCCAAAATAAAAAGACCCACAACACTGTAACTCTAATTATCCTTCTCCCAACTTACAGAGGATTATTGTCCAGGATTTTCGTTTTGTTAGTAGACTGTTCTATCTTTTTTCTTTTCTTTTTTTAGAGATGGGGTCTCATTTTGTCAACCAGGCTGGAATGTAGTGGTGTGATCACGGCTCGTCTCAGCCTTGAACTCCTAAGCTTAAGCAATCTCCCACTTCAATTTCGTGGGTAGCTGGGCCTCATAGCCATGTACCATCGCATCTGGCTAATTTTTTTTTTTTGTACAGATAGGGTCTTGGTACGTTGCCCAGGCCGATTTCAAACTCCAGGCCTCAAGTGATCCTCCCGTGTTGGCCTGCAATTCCAAAGTGCTGGGATCGCAGGTGTGAGCCACCGCACCCAGCCTGTTCTTTCCACTATTATTTTTATACAATGTTTGCTTGGATTCACACATGCATACAGGACTAAGATTGCCCCATGGTATCCTTGGGGTGTTGGTTCCAGGACCCTCACAGATACCAACATTTGCAGGTGCTCAGGTACTTGATATAAAACGGCGTAGTATTTGCACATGACCTACGCACATCCGACTGTGTACTTTAAATCAAGATTACTTATAATCCCTAAAACAATGTAAATGCTCTGTAAATAGCTGTTATGCTGTATTGTTTTAAAATGTGTATTATTTTGTACTGCTTTGGCTTAAATGTTCAGTCTGCATGGCTGAATCCATGGATCCGAAGTCAAGCGTAAGGAGGGCCCAGTGTGCTTTTCCGGGGTAATTATCCTTCCTGCTAAAGCGCACGCTTTACTCAGGAGGTTGGGGTGAGAAGATCGCCGGAGCCCGGAGCCCCGGAGATGGAGGTTGCAGTGAGCTGAGATCGCGCCACTGCACCTCAGCCTGGGCGACAAAGCAAGACTCTGTCTCAAAAACTCACAAAAACAGAAAAACAAGACAGTAATAGCTCAACTCACATAGCACCAATGGGCCAAGCGTTCTTCTGAGCACTTTCCAAGTCATCGGTCCTCAGAGCAACCCGTGAGGCCTGCAAGGAAGCGGGGCTCCAAGCCCCGCCGGGATCCCGGCTCCCCGAGGCTCCCCAGCCCCTCCCACCCGGCCAGCGCCCCCCCTCACCAAGGCCCCGCCCCGCGGCGGCGGTCACGTGGGGTGCGCGCCCAGACTCCGACCCGGAGGCGGAACCCGCAGTGCAGCCCGAAGCCCCGCAGTACCCGATCGCGCCCGGCCATGCGTCCTCTAAGCCCCCGCGCCGCGCTGCTCGCGCTCCTGGCCTCGCTCCTGGCCGCGCCCCCGGTGGCCCCGACCGAGGCCCCGCACCTGGTGCAGGTGGACGCGGCCCGCGCGCTGTGGCCCCTGCGGCGCTTCTGGAGGAGCACAGGCTTCTGGTGAGCGCGCCGCGCGCCCGCCCGCGGCCCCGGACCCCCTGGCCGCACGGGGAGAACTCGGGCGCCCCCTGACTGCGCACTGTGAGAGCTTCAGAGACCGGAGGCCCTGGCTGTCCCGGGCCCGCCCCCCGCCGTGTTTGGGGGTGGGCTCTCCAGCTGAGTGGGCGCCGGGGCGTGAGCCTGGGCCGCCCCCTGCAGCCCAGGCCGATGCCCAGGATCCTGCTCTTTGAGGTAAACCAGGAGTCTCCCCTGGGACTGGACGGCCCTGCAGCGGGACCTGGCCTGCCTGTCCCATTCCATCCACCTAGAGCTGAGGTACCCCCCCGCCTGGCAGGGCCAAGGCCAGGGCCGGCGTTGGCCCCTCCTCTTACTGCTGCTCCGGTTCCCCATGAAGATGGGACCTCCCGACATTCCTGGCCCTAAGGGTCATTTTATTGGTCACTGAACGCACGTGCAGGGCCTGGATCCCGCGCCCGGGCAGTCCTGGGCTTGAACGTGTGTGTCAGCCGCGCTGCCAGCCATGCTGAGGCTCGGGACTGAGCTGCCCCTTTGTTGTCCCCAGTCCCCCGCTGCCACACAGCCAGGCTGACCAGTACCTCCTCAGCTGGGACCAGCAGCTCAACCTCGCCTATGTGGGCGCCGTCCCTCACCGCGGCATCGAGCAGGTCCGGACCCACTGGCTGCTGGAGCTTGTCACCACCAGGTGGGCGACGGGCAGGGCCTGGGCGTCCCAGAGCCCCTTACAGAGGCACAGATGGGAGGGGCAGGGCTGGAGGCTGCTCGGAAGACCCCTTGTTCCCCCACTTTCCGCCGAAGCACCCTGTTGGGGAGAGTGTGTCCTTGCTGGCTGTGTTGGGGTGAGGGCTGTGTGCGGGGGGGAGCCCCTGCATGGGGCACGGTGAGCTTCCTGCAGGTCTCCCTGGAGGCTCAGGGTTGGCTGCGCCGCACCTGGCTCCTCGTGCACCCATGAGCATCCCTGTGTGTGTTTGCTGGCCGGGCTGGGCAGGGCCACTGCACCTGAGGGCTGAGCTGAGGTCTTACTGGTCACAGCACCCTGGGCCCTGACGCTGGTGCAGGTGGCCACCCTGTGAGGGGGAGGCACGAGGTGTGAGGGGCACTTGGGTGTGTGGGGCCTTCTGGAAACACAGAGACCCTCATGCATTTGGCCGGAGCCGCTGGCTCCTACCAGCAGGGTGGGCACCGGGCAGGCCTGAGCATAGGAAGTCCTCTTGGCACCTTGGAGGCTGCATGATGGCGGGGGACCCTTGTTCAAATAAGACGTCAACCGCGAACGTCAGGCCAGGCCCATCCCTTCTGAGCCGAGGGACGGCGCATCTGGGCCCAGCCAGCCCTGTGGGCCAGCCTGTCTCGGAGGCAGAGCTTCTTGATTTCTGAGTGTTTGGGTCCTGTGTGTGATCAGAGGGCCTCCTTTCCCAGTTGGGCTTCCCTGGTTTCCCCAGGGCAGCTGTGGCGCAAGAGTGCAGCTAACTCTTGGGCGGCTCCTCCCTGGGAAGGGTCCCCGCAGTGGCTTGCAGACGTCTGCCGTGGGCCCCCAAGAGGGAGCAGAGGCTGCTGGGCAGGCCTGGCCCTGCTACAGATGGGCATCAGTGGCCTCCAGCTCCCTGTGGCGGGCTCGTGCCGTCTGCACGGCGTCGTGCACACTGAGGAACAGCTGCTCCTCCTCAGCCATGTCCCTGGGGCCCTCCCCGAGGAAGCCTCCTCTGCTCAGAATGTCTCTCACAGGGGGGTTGCAGCAGGCTAGCAGCAGGCTGATGCCCAGGGCCCTGTAGTCTCGGCGCAGGTCCTGCAGCGTGGTCACACCAGCTGCGTCCAGGAACAGCAGCGGCGCGCAGTCGATGACCACTGTGTGGAAGCCGGCCGCCGCGGGCACCAGCGCAGCCCTGCTGCTAACCGGGCCCAGGACCTCGCCCTGGGCAGGGCCTCCCTCACCGACCCCCCTCTCTGAGCCCCCCTCCTTCCTCCTGGCAGCCATGCACCCTGCGTCCAGCCCCGTGAGGCTGTAGAGTGACCGCAGGAAGAAGTCCTTGTTGGCATAGTACAGCGGCCCCCCAAAGCGGAACACCCGCACGCCGGGCTCGGGGACGAGGCCCTCGAACTCTGTGGCATCCTCGTAGAAGGCCGAGTCCCCGATGCGGGCCAGCAGGGCGGCGTGTGGGCGTTGGGTGCGGCCGGCCAGGCTGAACAGCGAGAGGATGACGCCAGCCAGCAGCCCGGCCTCTGTGCTGACCAGCATACAGGTGGCCGCGGTGCCCGCCCAGACCAGCGCGTCGGCCGGGCTCATCCGCCACAGCCGCGGGAGGTCCCACACCTTGCGCAGGGCCCCCCGCAGGCTGACCACGATGACGCAGGCCAGCACGCTTCGCTGTAGGTCGTGGAACAGCGGTGCCAGCGCCAGCAGCACCAGCAGCACCACGGTGGCGCTGACCACGCTGGACAGCTGTGTCCGGCAGCCAGTGGCTGTCTTCACCAGGCTCTTGGCCAGGGCGGCGCTGGTGGCGAAGCAGTGGAGGAAGGCGGGTAGCACGTTGCAGCAGCCCACAGCCAGCAGCTCCTGGTTGGCACGCACAGAGTAGCCGTGACTGCGGGCGAACATCTCTGCCAGCGAGATGGAGAAGGCCGCACCCACGAGGGCCAGGGCCACGGCATCCAAGGCCACACGCTGCATCAGCCTGGGCTCCGGGACCTGAGGGGGCATGAAACCTGTGGGGATGTCGCCAGCCACACTCGAGCCGAAGCGCTTGTGGAGCTGCCCAAAGTGGGACACGAGTGTGGCCACCACGATGACCAGCAGCTCCGTGGGCAGCGGCACCCTCAGGCGGTGTCGGTAGCGGTCTGAGAGCTCCTTCGCGGCTAGCAGCACCGCCAGGCACACCGTGCTGGTGACCACGTCGCACACGTTGGCCTGCCCGGCGCTGCGCAGCAGGCTCAGCCATGTGAGGACCACCATGCCGGGCCCCTGGTGCCGCGGGATCCGCACGCCCAGCAGGTGTTTGAGCTGCGAGGTCAGGATGGTCACGGAGGCCCCCATAGCAAAGCCGTCGAGCAGTGGCTGTGAGAGGTAGGCGGACACGAAGCCCAGCCGGAGGACGCCCATGAGGACCTGTGGACGGAGTGCAGTCAGGCCAGCAGGCGCCTGGCGGGAGCCACGTGCCCCTCACCAGCACCTGGCGTGGCCCGAGGGGTGGTGGTCACGGCACAGGACCTGACAGTTCTGTGTTGCAGCCCCCCGTGTTCCAAATCAGACTCCTCACACGGGCCTGTGTTCTGGCTCCACGCGTGCTCACGCCTGCAGACACTTGTGACATCCACATGAGTGTCACACATGCACACAGTTGGCCATAGACACATCTAACCCTTGTCACGTGCAGCAGCCTGTTTTATTTCAGAATTAAGACCTCTGGTATCAGAAGGCAGCCCCTTCCTCCTGCTTTCTACACATGGTGCCCACTGCCCCCCATGCAGATGTGGAGCCAACGGGGGCCAAGGTGGACAGGCCATGGTGGACAGGACAAAGCAGGAGACCTTCGGGGGTGGCGAGGCCATCCCCCACCCCACCTAGGACAGAAGGCCTGGGAGGCCACATGGCCTCAGTCCGGCACCACTGAGCCACAGCCACACCTGGCCTGCTGGTCCCCACCGTGGCCCACCGGGCTGGCTCCCTGTGCCCCTCCCCTCCTGCATCCACAACCCCTCTGCGTTGGTGCCTCGCCCTGGGATGCCCCAGCATGCCCCAGCTCTGCCCAAGCCTTGCTGTCCTGGGCCAGCACCTCCTCTGCCAACCCTGCGCTTGCTCCCAGCCTTGCCCTCATGGATGGCCAGCACCTAAGGGGGGTGTCCTGGGCCCCTCCCTGTGCCCAAGCAGGGCTCCTCACCTGGTAAAGCCCGGTCATCAGCGTGAGGGCGGTGGCGACGCGGATGGCGTAGCAGTCACGCCCGCAGTCCAGCATGGCAGCCGAGCTGTTGAGGATGCTGCTGTTGGCCCCTGGCTGCAGGCCGTCCTGGGAGGGGTCAAAGCCGGCCAGCTGGAGCTCCCGGTCCACCACCTGCCCCACCATGAGGCAAAGCAGGCTGAAGATGCCCACGGAGACGTGCCGTGAGGTGCCCATGAGGAAGTAGATGAGGTTGGCGAAGAAGGACGTATACAGGCTGTAGATGGGCTGCAGCCCGGCCAGCAATGAGTAGGCGATGGCCTGTGGCACCAGGATGATGCCGATGACCAGCCCAGACATGACGTCACCTGCCAGGTACTCCCGCGGGCGGTACTGACGCAGCCAGCGCGTGGCGGGGAGCAGGTCCTGCACCAGCGCCCGGGCGCACAGCACGCTGCACGAACAGCTCCGCCACAGCCTGGCCTTCAGCATCTCACGCAGACCCTGGGGTGCTGGGCGCTGCCGTCGGACCAGCACCAGCCCTCTGCCCTGCTGCAGAGGCTCAGGGGACTCGTCCATCCTGCTGTGTCAGGTCCTGTGGCCGACCTGCAGCCGAGAAGAGGGCATGGTCACAGGAGCCCCCGGATCCAGGGCCAAACGACAAGGTCCCAGGCAGCAACGGGCCCCTTGGGGCGGACCCCGCGCCCACCCAGGGCCGGGGATTGGTGCTGGGCCTTCTCCTGGCAGCGCGGGTCCCAGCCCTCTGCCCGATATGGATGGACGCCGGGCCCTTCTGGCTCCAGAATCCAGCGTGGGGTGAGATGGGATTCCGACACCAAGCCCATGCCACGGGGTGTGCTGAGGCCAGCAGTGCTGAGGGGCGGCATGGCGGGACCCTGTCCAGGCTCAGCTCCGGCCCATTGGCTCTGCAGTTCGTGGCTGAAACCCACCCTGTAGCCTCCTAAAGCTCATCTCCCCAACAGGGAGGGAACAGGCTGGGCTGCTGCCACGCACACGTGCCTCGGGTCAGAATGTCACAGTCACTGGACACAGGTGCAGGCAACCCTGGCTCCCCAGGTTGGCGAACGGTCCTGCTGTCCACCCCATGCCCACACCAGAGCCCTTTCTCCCCCATCCAAACCATCGCCTGCTCTCCTGGAGACACCTCCACCCACCCCTGTCACCTGCCCTGTGGGTCCTCGGGCTGGCGCAAGTCTCAGGAAGAGGCCTCCTATGTCCCTGCCAAGCTTTGTGGGTGCTGGGACCCCAAGTCTGCTGGGGGAGCAGCGCTCTAAGACACTAGCCTAGCCCATCCGCCTGGCCTTGGGACAGAATTCTGAGAATATAACTGGACGGGGGCCCCATCAGAGCCAGCTGGGAGGGGAGGAGGGTGACTGGCGTCTGTCTCCCCTGCCCAGACAGTTCTGGGACGTGAGGCGCCCTTTTTCCCAGGCTGCACCAGCTCACTGTGGAACGGCCATGACACACTGTCCCCAGGCAGCACCGAGAGGACCCAGCCCGCTGCACACAGCCACCCTGGGCCGGCAGAGCCGGAAGGGCACCTGACATTTCCCTTGACTCGGAAAACACTGGCGTTAGGGAGGCGGTGCTTAGAGGCCTGACGGGTCTCATGTGAGGCCTCGGGTCTGTCCTGTTTGCAGGGTCCAATGTACTTTCACTTTAAACATTCTTCTCAGCGATGTTAGGCAAAGACTGCTCCCAGGACACCCTGGAGCCTGGGCTGAGCCTGCTGTTTGCACGCTGGCCCAGGGTGTGGGAGCTGCAGTCTCCTGGTGGGTGTGTTGGGGGAGTGAGCCCAGCCTGGTAGGTTGACACATGCAGGCTGGGCACAGCACCCCTGGGGCACAGAGCGTGGGTCCTGGCCCTCAGGCAACATTGCAAGAGTTGTGTCCCCGTCCCTGGAAGACCCCACCACACTGGGTCCCTGGATGCCCTGAAGCCCACCCCAAGCCCCTGGGGTCCAGGTGTGTGGAATGGGGACAGCAGGGCCACCTGCCTTGAGCCTGAGGGTGCCCCTAAGAAACCACGAGTCCAGGGCATTTCTGGCCTCGGCTCCCACGCCCCACTCTGCTGCGGCTGAGATCTGGGCCCAGGATGGTTCTTACCTGAGAGAGTCCTCACAGGCGCCGAGGGCCCTGGGATGACGAGGGGCTGGCAAGAGCACCGAGGACGGCAGGGCCCTCGCTCCCGCAAGCAGCAGGGAGAGTGGGGTGGCGGCTCTGGCGCCGACCTGCAGGCAGTGGTCTGTGCACTGGACTCTGTAGTTAAATTATTTACCTACAGACTGCTGAGTCACGGGTTTCTTCAGCCATGTTACCTGATCGGCTAATCCAGGAGTTGAACTGTAATCAGGGGCTTGTAGTAGTTAGAGCTGTGTGGGCCTCCGATGAGCTCCCAGCCTCCCAGGAGCGGCTGCAGCTGTGGCTCTGCAGCCCTGCCTGGAGGTGCGTAGGGACAGCGGGAGGCGGGGGCTCAAGGGCTGAGCACAGGCAAACCTTCAGCTCTGGGGTCTGGGGTCGAGTGCAGCAGCCTTCAAACCCAGGTAGGGCTGAGGTAGGGTTGGTCTCCGTGTCCAGTTGCCGGACACCCTCCCGGTCCTGCAAGGAGCGGGCCTGGTCCAAGCTGGAGCAGGGCGGAGGCCGACAGCCAGCTCAGCACAAGGCTGCCGGTGTGTGCATATGCGTATGTGCTCGCGTAAGCCCTGTGTGTGGTGCTCACCGCCCCGGGCAAGGGCTGCCCGGGTCAAGGTGCCATGACTGGCCAGGAGTCCTGGTCTGCCCGGACCCAGCGCCGACCCACTGTGCCTGGTCACCCTCACGGCTCCTCTGCCCTCCCCTCTACCACAGGCTGGGACCAGCAGTGCCTGCCTCATAGGGCTGGGGTGAAGAAAAATGATTTTTTAAAGTGAACTAAATTAGGCCCACACGTGAAAATGAGGGTAAGCTGCTTTTTAAAAGGAATTATTAGCCAGGCACGGTGGTTCACTCCTGTAATTCCAACACTTTAGGAGGCCTAGACAGGGGGATCGCTTAAGGCCAGGAGTTCAAGACCAGCCTGGTCAACATAGTGAGACGCCCCGCCACCTTTTCCTTTTTCTTTTTTTTTTTTTTTTTTTTTAGGCGGAGTCTCGCCCTGTCACCCAGGCTGGAATGCAGTGGTGTGATCTCAGCTCACTGGAAGCTCCGCCTCCTGGGTTCACGCCATTCTCCTGCCTCAGCCTCCTGAGTAGCTGGGACTACAGGCGCCCGCCACCACGCCTGGCTAATTTTTTTTTTTTTTTTGAGACGGAGTCTCGCTCTGTTGCCCAGGCTGGAGTACAGTGGCATGATCTCGGCTCACTGCAAGCTCTGCCTCCTGGGTTCAAGTGATTCTCTTGCCTCAGCTTCCGGAGTAGCTGGGACTACAGGCGCCCACGACCACGCCCGGCTAATTTTTTGTATTTTTAGTAGAGATGGGGTTTCACCGTGTTAGCCAGGATGGTGCTGATCTCCTGAAGTCGTGATCCGCCCACCTCGGCCTCCCAAAGTGCTGAGATTACAGGCTTGAGCCACTGCACCCAGCTGCCCCCCACCGCCCAACCTTTACAAAAATTAAAAGTACAAAATTAGCTGGGTGTGGTGGTGTGTGCCTGTATCCCAGCTACTCAAGCGGCTCAGGCAGGAGCATGGCTTGAGCCCAGGAGTTTGAGGCTGCCGTGAGGTATGATTGCGCCACTGCACCCTATCCTAGGCCACAGAGCAAGAGCCTGTCTCAGAAACAAACGCTATCATTGGCCCAGCACTTTGGGAAGCTAAGGCAGGAGGGTTGCTTGAGCCCTGGAGGTCCAGGCTGCAGTGAGGTATGATTGTACCACTTCAGTCCAGCCTGCAAGTCTTTTTTTTTTTTTTTTTTTTTTTGAGACGGAGTCTCGCTCTGTCCTCTGTCGCCCAGGCTGGAGTGCAGTGGCGCAATCTTGGCTCACTGCAGCCCCTGCCTCCCGGGTTCAAGCAATTCTCCTGCCTCAGCTGCCTGAGTAGTTGGGACTACAGGTGTGCGCCACCATGCCCGGCTAATTTTTGTATTTTTAGTAAAGACAGGGTTTCACTATGTTGGTCAGGCTGGTCTTGAACTCCTGACCTTGTGATCCACCCGCCTCAGCCTCCCAAAGTGCTGGGATTACAGGTGTGAGCCACCGCGCCCGGCCATTCTGTCTCAAAAAAAAAAAATTCCTCGGGAACCTCAGGTCCCTCCCCAACTTTGACAGTGAGTACTGGGTGGGAGCCTGCACTGGGCATCTGTGGCTGGAGGGTGACTGTAACAAGGGGCTGCAGCCCTCAGTGCTCTCCCATCCCAAGGGAGGCCAGGAGGCTGCAGTGGGTCCCTCAGGTGGGACTGGAAGGCCAAGCTGGCCCTGGCACCTTGGGCAGCCTGACTCTATACTGGGAACAGAAGCCACAGGCTCTACTTCTGTCCACGTGAGATTGATGCCGAGGGTCTTGCAGAACCGGCTGATGTGCCGGGGTTCCATTCCCCCAGGACAAGGACACTGACATTGATGGGGCAGAGCCCCGGAGGGAGGAGACCCTGGACACTCACCCCACCAAAGCTACCTCCTCGTGGAAGCTGTCTGCCAGGCCCTGCTAGTTCCCCACAGCCCTGGGTGAGCCCAGGGAAGACTGGGCTGCAGTGCCCCCATTTGGAGGTGAAATGGGAGTGGAATGTAGTTGGGGTGGCCAGAGAGTAGGAGACATCCTGAGTGTGAGATGTGGGCGGGGCTGAACGCTCCAGGGTCTTGTATCCCCATAACGTCCACCTGGGATGCCCTCTCCAAGTCTGATTTCTCCTCGAAGCCCCTGCCCTGTCCTCCCGAGTCTGAGTCCTTGCTCCCACCCCAGCCCAACCTGGGCCCCAGTGGTCCCTGGGAAGCAGCTGTTTGCCCAGCAGTTGGGAGCTGTGCTGTAAGAAGTGGTTGGCCAGTGGGTGGGGTAAGGCAGTCACGCAGGGCCTCAGGCCCCTCCCTGGGACAGATAAGGGCCCCTTTGGGTGCAGCCACCAGCAGAGTTGTTGGAGAACTGGGGAGACCCAGGGGGCTGGGCTCGTTCCCTCAAGGTCTCCCTAAAGGAGGCAGGGTGGACCTGGGTGCTACAGCAGGGATGGGGCACTTGGTGCAGACGCCTGCATGCAGGGTAGGGTGGGCAGTGCCACCTGGGGCCACAGAAAAACCTGGAGTGGGAGGTGGCCCTTCCCTCCTCAGGAAGGGTGGTGGAGGTTTCCAGAGGTTGGCTCATGGGGACCCGAGGTGAGGTTTTAGGCAGGTGAGCACAGTTCAGGAACAGCCTCAGCCGCACTGCAGGGGCCTGGCCTCAGGGGTCTTCTGCAGGCATTGGGCCTTATGCCCTTTTAGTCTCTACCTAGGCTGGGTGTCTAAAGCAGATGAGGTCATCCTTGTAGGATCCTTGGGGCCTGACCTGCCCCCTCCCACGTGTCTCTGCCTCAGTTTCTCTGAGCATTGAGGCAGTGGCTGGTGCTGCCCTGTGACCAGGCCCAAAGGCTGAGTGCCCAGGGGTCCGGGGCCTTGCTGGCCAGAGAGAATGGGTAGCCCATTCTACCCCGAGCCTGTGCGGGCACAGGGCTGCCAACATCTCCTTCCTTCCCCGCTTGGCCCACGTAGGACAGGGGGCGTGGGGGCCCCAGCAACTGGGACCTGCCTGAACCCCCCTCCCGCCTGAACCCCTGGCCAGTCTTGTGTCACACGCTTACTTCGTTTTGTCTTTAAATCAGCCGTTTTACATCGGAGTCCATTTACTGGGAAAGGAGATCTTGTATCCTTGCCTCCCACCCGTGGAAAGAAGCCCGGCCGACAGGGCTTTGGGACGGGACCCGAGTTTATTCCCAGAGACCCTCCCGCGGGTGGGCGAGCTCCGAGGTCTGGAGAAGAGGAGGCCCCGGCCCGCACCCTCTAGCACCTGCGTCCCCTTCATCCCCTTCGTCCCGGCCACAGATGCAGGTTCTCCCAAGAGGCGGGTCTGTACCCGCCCCGCGCCCCCAGCCCAGCGAGCCCGGCCTCCGCCCCTGCCCCGCACTCCCACCCCCACTGTCAGGAGCGCGCGGCCCTGCTTCCCCACCCCGCGCGGTCTCCCCCCACCGCTTGCGAACCCCCATGCACGCGCGGCCCCGCCCCGCGCACTCACCAGGCCCGGCAGCCGCGCTGTCTTCGCGGCGCACGCGCTCGGGCCCAGGGGCGGGGACGTGGGGACCCGGGCGGCCGCCCGGTGAATGAGCCCGTTGTGCGCCGCCGCGGCCCCAGCGACACCCCGCGCGGGGTCTGGCAGGGCTGACGCGCCCCCGCGGCTTCCGTTCCGGGCTGGGCGGTGGCTTGTCTGCGTCTCCGGCCCTGGGGGTGGGCTGCGCGCTCCATCTCGCCGGCCCAGTCCCCTCCCCAGCGTCGGTCTCTCAAGGCCCCTCCCAATGGGGGCCAGGCGGAGGATGGGCCCTGGGGCCTGTGGACTGACTCTGGGGTTCCTGGGCCTGGGGTCGCCCCTGGGAGCGGGGATCCCTGTCCCGGGCTCCCCTCGCTGTGAGGCTGGCCCTGCCAGATGACACTCAGAGGCGCCTTGGGTGTCAGGCCAGGGACATCTCTGATGCTGGGGCTCCCCCCGCTAGGGTCACGGGCTGCCGGGCTATCGCCTTGGGGTTCTGCAGAGAAAACCTGAAGCCCAGCTGGGCCTTCACTTTCCTCCAGGTCACCGTGCCCTGCTACTCCAACTCCCTGGGACTTTGGAATGCACCTTCTGGGCATTTCTTATCCAAGTGCTTTTTAAGTTATACTTCTTTGCTACCAGTGTGTCCTTTGGATGGAGGGGAGGGGAGGTGGTAGGGGCCTGGTGGGGTGGACCTCAGGGACTCCTGCTGCTCCTGCTGGGTGCCCAGCCCTGGGTACAGGAGCAGGTGGGGACCAGCAGAGGCGGGGCGGAGCAGGAGCCCACACCTGAAGGCTGTAGACTCCCGCCAAGGCTCTGCCTTGATTTTGTACACCATGGGGACCAGAAGGGAGGTGCTGAGGTGTCCAGACCTTTGCTGTGGAGCTGGGGGTGCAGTGGCATGGGGAGATTGACAGACAGGGAGCTGTACAGGGCCAGATTCCGATCCATGGTGGTAACCCCATCCTCTACCACTGCAGATGTGGCACAAAGCCAGCTGCCACAGGAGGTGCACTGCCCCACGGGCAGCTGTGCTGACCTGCGTGGCGTCCGCAGGAAGCCCTCAGACCCTGGCCAGCCTGGTCTCTGCTTCTCACTCCAGGCTCAAGGCCGGCTGCTATTCCATTCATCCCATTCCCCTTCCCTCAGGCCAGAATTATCACCCACAACCCCAGATCCTTGCACACCAGCCTCCTCACTCAGTTCACCCTCAGGTATCCAACTCCACATGGCCAAAACCAAGACCAGTCTCACTCCAAGCTCATCCACCCGTGCAGCTGCCCAAGCTGAAATCCACAGTTGCCCTGGACGACCCCCCAACCCCCACCTCACCTCAAACCTCATCAGTCCTTCTGCTCACAGCCTGCACAGTCACCACCCAGTCTGGGCACCATACCTCTGTAGGCGACCCCCACGGCCCCCAGCCAGTCTTCCAGCTCCCACCCTGACTCCAGTGAGCTGCCAGAGGGATCCTTGAAAAACGCGCTGGAGGCCGAGGTGGGCGGATCACGAGGTCAGGAGATGGAGACCATCCTGGCTAACACAGTGAAACCCCGTCTCTACTAAAAATACAAAAAAAATAAGCCGGGCATGGTGGTGGGCGCCTGTAGTCCCAGCTACTTGGGAGGCTGAGGCAGGAGAATGGCGTGAACCCAGGAGGGGGAGCTTGCAGTGAGCCGAGATCGCACCACTGCACTCCAGGCTGGGCAACAGAGCGAGACTCCCTCTCAGAAAAAGAAAAAAGAAAAATGCCCTGGCACTGCTCAGCTCAGAACCCTGAAAGGGATCCCTGTTGCACTCTGGGTCAGGGTCCCATCCTCAAAGCAGTCACTTCCAGACCCCCATGGAGCCTCATATCCCATGATATCCACCCTTATTCTGTCCCAGAGCCTTTGCACTGGCGATGCCATCTGCTGCCTGGACGTCTTCCTGCTGGCTGGTCCCATTGCGTGGTAGCCTTAGATGTCTCCTCAGAGAGGTCCCTTGCTGACCATCAGGCTCCTCACTCCCTGTTGTATCCCCTTCACCAAAGATTCCCATTCCCTTATGACGCCTGTCCCCTTGGAATGCAGGCCTTGTGGGAATTCAGCCCCATCTGCAAGTGCAGTGGCAGGGCGGCCCCCTTCTCCCTTTCCTGCCCACCCATGTTGCCTCCTGGGGTGCGGGAGGGGAAATGGGGCACTCCTGGGCCTCCAGGAGGTGCAGAGAACCAGGGTGGGGTGTCCACCAGGTCCTGCCTGGCTCCTGACCCCTGGCCCCTGCTGCTGGGGACCTGCCTGCCTCGTCC
Source organism: Nomascus leucogenys (assembly GCF_006542625.1). Classification (NCBI taxonomy): domain Eukaryota; kingdom Metazoa; phylum Chordata; class Mammalia; order Primates; family Hylobatidae; genus Nomascus; species Nomascus leucogenys. The sequence continues at coordinate 82,704,534 of NC_044400.1, read as the reverse complement.
CACTGAGCCTCAGGGCCATTCCGAACCCCCACCCCAAGTCTTCCATCTCTTGATGGTGTAGGGTTGGGGAGTCTCCATATACAGATACTCTAGTTCACACTAGGCTTTCATAGGGTTGATTATTTTCCAAGGGGAAGGGCCCCTCGGGAAGTCAGGATCCAAGTCCCGTGTGGCACTTTGCAGGCTCCCACACGCTCCGTTGTGGCCACGGTTCCAGCCTGGAGCATGGAGCTGTGTAGGAATCCTGCTTCCTGATGCTGACCGTCCTTCTGCAGGGGGTCCACTGGACGGGGCCTGAGCTACAACTTCACCCACCTGGACGGGTACCTGGACCTTCTCAGGGAGAATCAGCTCCTCCCAGGTGAGCTGTGGGCTCTGCCCTGCTGCACCCCCTTGCCCTGCCCACCCTCTCCCTCACCCAGCCCCTCCGGGTCCTTGGATGTCCATTCAGGGCTGGCCTTGGTGCCGGAGCACAGGCCTGGCAGAGCATGGGTGTCGTGTGCAGTGGGCGGTGGGGCAGCCCTCCTGTGTTTCAGGGTTTGAGCTGATGGGCAGTGCTTCGGGCCACTTCACCGACTTTGAGGACAAGCAGCAGGTGTTTGAGTGGAAGGACTTGGTCTCCAGCCTGGCCAGGAGATACATCGGTGGGCAAGCGCAGGCCCTGGGGCCCTGGCCGGGGCGGGGGTACTCCTGGGCAGGTTGTACCCCTATCAAGCAGGCTGCTGCCTGGTCAGGAGATATATTGGTGGGCAGGAGCAGGCCCTTGGGGGGATGGGGGGGGACAAGGGATACGTTGGTGGTCGGTGCAGGCCCTGGGGCCCCAGGCTGGGGGGTACTCCTGGGCTTGGTGGGTGGGTGAAGGCCCTGGGCCCCCGGGGTGGGGGGTACTCCCGGGCAGGCTGCACCCCTATCACCCAGGCTGCTGCCCGGGTCTTGGACCCCTTTGAGCCAGGGCTTCCTGATGTGGGGCGGGAGGCTGGCCTGCGTGGAGATGGGGTTCATCTTGAGTCAGACGCCCTTCATCACCTTGCACCCTCCGTGGGAGTCACTGAGGCAAGATTCACCTGTGCTGGGGGGACAGCAAGGCTCCTCTGCAGGTAGGTACGGACTGGCGCATGTTTCCAAGTGGAACTTCGAGACGTGGAACGAGCCAGACCACCACGACTTTGACAACGTCTCCATGACCCTGCAAGGTGCGCACCGCTGCCTGGGGTCCTGCCCGGCTGAGAGGGGGCAGAGGAAAGCAGGAGCGGAGGCTAAGCCGCTGGTCCCCAGGGTAGGTGTAGACGCAGCGCTCCCCCCGGCCCAGGCTTCCTGAACTACTACGATGCCTGCTCGGAGGGTCTGCGCGCCGCCAGCCCCGCCCTGCGGCTGGGAGGCCCCGGCGACTCCTTCCACACCCCGCCGCGATCCCCGCTGAGCTGGGGCCTCCTGCGCCACTGCCACGACGGTACCAACTTCTTCACTGGGGAGGCGGGCGCGCGGCTGGACTACATCTCCCTCCACAGGAAGGTGCGCCCTGCCCCTCCGTCCGCCCCGGGGTTCTGCGCCCTCAGCCGCGGTGCCCCCGGCCGTGCTGACCCTGGTGGTGCTGAGGCGGCCCCGCCCGCAGGGTGCGCGCAGCTCCATCTCCATCCTGGAGCAGGAGAAGGCCGTCGCGCAGCAGATCCGGCAGCTCTTCCCCAAGTTCGCGGACACCCCTATCTACAACGACGAGGCGGACCCGCTGGTGGGCTGGTCCCTGCCGCAGCCGTGGAGGGCCGACGTGACCTACGCGGCCATGGTGGTGAAGGTGGGCCGGCCCAACGCCCTGCGCGCCCCCCAGCCACCTTCCTCCTGGGACGGGACAGGCGAGCGGTGGCCGCGCCACGCGGTCCCAGCCGCCCTGGACACCCGCAGGTCATCGCGCAGCATCAGAACCTGCTACTGGCCAACACCAGTTCCGCCTTCCCCTACGCGCTTCTGAGCAACGACAACGCCTTCTTGAGCTACCACCCGCACCCCTTCGCGCAGCGCACGCTCACCGCGCGCTTCCAGGTCAACAACACCCGCCCGCCGCACGTGCAGCTGCTGCGCAAGCCGGTGCTCACCGCCATGGGGCTGCTGGCGCTGCTGGGTGAGCCGGGGCCGCTGGGGTGGGCCGGCCAGGGCCCTCCAGGCTGGGGAGCGGCTCCTGCGAAGGTCCCGCTGCGGGGAGCGCACTTCCTCCAGCCGCGCGCTTCCCGGGGTGCGCCTCTGCGTGGCGGGGCCTGGGGACTCCTTCACCAAGGGGAGGGGGAGCGAGTGGTGGGAGCCCCGGCCCTGGGTCTTGGGGCGGCGGGGCAACGGCCCCACGCGGCGACGGCCTCCCGCCCCGCAGATGAGGAGCAGCTCTGGGCCGAGGTGTCGCGGGCCGGGACGGTCCTGGACAGCAACCACACGGTAGGAGTCCTGGCCAGCGCCCACCGCCCCCAGGGCCCGGCCGACGCCTGGCGTGCCGCGGTGCTGATCTACGCGAGCGACGACACCCGCGCCCACCCCAACGGCAGCGTCGCGGTGACCCTGCGGCTGCGCGGGGTGCCCCCCGGCCCGGGTGAGCCGGGGTCCCAGGGAGGGCTCTGGTCCCGCCGGGGCTCTGGAGGGGGCGGGCCCTGGAGGGGGCGGCCCGGGGAGCCGAGGCGTGAGTGTCCGGCCCCGCAGGCCTGGTCTACGTCACGCGCTACCTGGACAACCGGCTCTGTAGCCCGGACGGCGAGTGGCGGCGCCTGGGCCGGCCCGTCTTCCCTTCGGCTGAGCAGTTCCGGCGCATGCGCGCGGCCGAGGTGGGTGGGCCGTGGAGGCGCGAGGGGCCGGGCCGGGGTCCCGGCGGGGTGGGGACCAAAGGCGGGGGCCCCGAGGCGGTGTGGGTGGGAGGCGGAGCGGTGGGCCGGGGGCGTTCGCCCTGAGGTCGGGCCGAGCGTCCTCAGCCCCCCTGGAGAACCCTGAGGACCCGCCACTGCGCCCAGGACCCTGTGGCCGCGGCACCGCGCCCCTTACCCGCCGGCGGCCGCCTGACCCTGCGCCCCGCGCTGCGGCTGCCGTCGCTTTTGCTGGTGCACGTGTGCGCGCGCCCCGAGAAGCCGCCCGGGCAGGCAAGTGGCAGTCCCCTAACCCGCGCCGCGGCCCGGACTCCCCCTCCCCGACCCCATCACAGCCCCTCCCTCCCCCAGGTCACGCGGCTCCGCGCCCTGCCCCTGACCCAAGGGCAGCTGGTTCTGGTCTGGTCGGATGAACACGTGGGCTCCAAGTGCGTGAGTGGGGCCGCCCCTCCCGCTGCCTGGTCCTAGGCACCTCCCTGGGTCCCGACCCCTTCAGCCATGCGGTCACTCGGGCCACTTGCCGTGGCCCACCAGCTCCCTCCCTCGCAGCTGTGCGTCCCTGCCCTTCACCCCACACACTGTGGGCCACGCGCCAGGCCCTGCCAGTGGGGTGTGGGTTCTCCTAGGGGACATGAAATGGACATTCGGGCTCCAGCCCTCTCCTGTCTGGGCAGGAAGAGTGCCCGGGCGCTGGGGAGGTGCCTCCGAGGGGCTTGAAGGAATGGGGCTGTGGACCCACCCGGCCCTGCCCTGCCTGCCCCCCCCCTTTGAGGACTGTCTTGACCCCAGCCTTGGTCTTGGTCTGACCTCCCCAGGTGCCTGTGGACATACGAGATCCAGTTCTCTCAGGACGGAAAGGCGTACACCCCGGTCAGCAGGAAGCCATCGACCTTCAACCTCTTTGTGTTCAGCCCAGGTGCGCCCACCACCCGCTACCCTGGACTCGGCCACCCCATTCTTGGGCCTCAGGGCGGTACTGGGTGGGGGCCTCGAGAAGCCTGGGGTCAGGGGGCTTTCGGGTGGGGGCAGGTTCCGGTTGGCACACGTGTCCCCTTGTCTCCAGACACAGGTGCTGTCTCTGGCTCCTACCGAGTTCGAGCCCTGGACTACTGGGCCCGACCAGGCCCCTTCTCGAACCCTGTGCCGTACCTGGAGGTCCCTGCGCCAAGAGGGCCCCCACCCCCGGGCAGTCCATGAGCCTGTGCTGAGCCCCAGTGGGCTGCACCTGCACCGGCAGTCAGCGAGCTGGGGCTGCACTGTGCCCACGCTGCCTCCCATCATCCCCTTTGCAATGTATTTTTATATTTTATTATTTTCTTTTATATCTTGGTACCAACGCCCCTTTTAAAGTGGCTTTGCACACATCAGTCTCCGGCTGAGGCTCTGTGGCTTGGCCCTGGGCACATTCCAGGGCAGCCTCCAAGGGTAAACCCCGGTGGCTGATGAGGACCCAGCTGGAGCGAGGCCTCTTTCCCCCTCGCTCCCACTCAGACCACCCCCAAGCCTGGACCGGAAGCGTGTTGAGCCCCTGGGTCAGGCTGGGGAGCCAGCTCGGCCCTGCCCACCCAGGGATTTCCGGGATCACCCCTGGTGAGGCGGCATGCCGGTCCCTTGCTTTCTTACTTGTTCTGCAGAGTGGGGAGCTGAGGCTGCATGAGGGAAGACTGCTGTACCCCAGCACGGTGGAGGGTGGGATGGGGGCACGCCTGTGCGACCCAGGCGGTGGCCGGCAGAAGGAAACAGTAGTGTCCACCATGGTCTGCGTCTCCCCACCACGGATTGTCTTGGCTCCGGACTTGAGACATGGCAGGGCCAGATGAGGACAATTTGATGACTGTTTACAGAGATGGAGGCAGGGTGCCAGGAAGCCATGGGGGAGCCCCCAGGGCACTCAGCAGTCCAGGCAGGGCTGGGCGTCCTGGCAAGGAGCAGGGACCTTCTACCCAGGGGTGTGGCCAGCCTGTGGGTGCTCTGCGCAGGACCCCGGGAACCAAGGCCCCAGTCTCTTCCCTCGCTCCAGCATCCTCCCAGGGCCACCCTTGGCTGCACTCAGCCAGAGGGCTGGGGCACAGGGACCCCACACGTTTCCCTGGAGGCTGTCAGGGGCTCTGGTGGGGGCAGGGGGTGAGCCCACTGGCTTCACTGCACCTCCCAAAGCCCATGTACCCTGCCTGCCCCAACCAAAGTGGGCCTCCAAGGTGCTGGAGTGGGACAGGGACCCCACGAGAGATCCTCCCCTCACTCCTGGACCTGGGTGTTGTGGCTTTTGGTAAAAATAGCCACATATACACCAAATATCCCCCTCAGCTGGGATTCCTGGTGTGAGCCTGGTCACCAGGGTGGTACGACAGACCCTCCTCTGGAGGCAAGGTGACAGTTAGCAGGCGGTTCTGAGGCCCCACGGTGCTGGCAGCAGTCTTGGCTGAACGGCAAAGCTGCATCTGTCTCCTTCCCCATGAGGTTCCGTCGCCGTCTCCTTCCCTGGCGGCCACCAGCTTACCGACGAGTCCCCACCAGCTTACTGACGCGTCCCCACCCTCCGGTCTTGGTCATGGGGTCACTTTGGCCTTCGCTGTGAATGGGTCAGGCTTGAGGCCATGCCAAGAGCCAGAGAAGCCCGCACTGGCCGTCAGCTCACACACAGCCTCTGAGATGGAGTCTCGCTCTGTCGTCCAGGCTGGAGTGCAGTGGCGTGATCTCGGCTCACTGGAAGCTCCGCCTCCTGGGTTCACGCCATTCTCCTGCCTCAGCCTCCCGAGTAGCTGGGAATACAGGTGCCCGCCACCGCGCCCAGTAATTTTTTTTTGTACTTTTAGTAGAGACGGGGTTTCACCGTGTTAGCCAAGATGGTCTCAATCTCCTGACCTTGTGATCCGCCCGCCTTGGCCTCCCAGAGTGCTGGGATTACAGGCGTGAGTCACCGCGCCTGGCCTTTTTTTTTTTTAATTTGGTAAGACAGGGTCTCGTTCAGTTGCCCAGGCTGAAGTGGTGCGATCTCAGCTCACTGCAGCCTCCGCCTCCTGGGTTCAAGTGATTCTCATGCCTCAGTCTCCCAAGCAGCTGGGATTACAGGCGCACGCCACAACACCCGGCTAATTTTTGTATTTTTAGTAGAGCAGGGCTCTATTTTGGCCAGGCTGGTCTCGAACTCCTGACGTCGTGACCCACCCACCTCGGCCTCCCAAAGTGCTGAGATTACAGGCGTGAGCTGCCATGCCCAGCCCCAGAAAATCTTTGAATCTACTTATGACCTGGAATACCCCTCACTCCTTCAAGATATCCCTCCCTTTTAGGCCAAAACCAATGTATAACCTCTGTGTTTTGGTTTACAATCTTGCCTGTGAATTCTATTTTCCTGAAATTTACACCTGTCTTTAAAAACCCTTGCCTGCACGCCATCCGAGAGGCCAGCACTTAAGTACGAGCTGCCCTGGTCCTCCTTGCTTGGCGCCTGCAAGGAAGCACTCTCCTGCCACCTGCTGCAAACCTCGGTGTGGACATCAGTCTCATTGTGCTGGGTGAACAACCCTAGGTCAGCTCGTTGACAAATCAGCTTTGCATCTCTTCATGAACCTCCCTTGATCATGATGTAGTTTTGTGTGTGTGTGTGTTTTTGTTTTTGTTTTTTTTGTTTTTTTGAGACTGAGTCTTGCTCTGTCCCCCAGGCTGGAGTGCAGTGGTGCAATCTCGGCTCACTGCACCCTCTGCCTCCCGGATTCAAGCAATTCTCCTGCCTCAGCCTCCAGCGTCGCTGGGATTACAGGCGTGTGTCACCACACATGGCTAATTTTTGTATTTTTAGTAGAAATGGGATTTCCCCATGTTGGCCAGGCTGATCTCAAACTCTTGACCTCAAGTGATCTGCTTGCCAAAGTGCTGGGATTGCAGGCGTGAGCCATGGCGCCCGGCCTCCTCTGTCTTTTTATTAGAGACCAGGTCTGTCACTATGCTGCCCATTCTGGACATGAACTTCTGGGCTTAAGTGGTCCTTCCATCTCAGCCTCCCAAGTAGCTGGGACTACATGGGCGTCCCACCGTGCCTGGCCAGATTTCTGTTGAGTAGTGTCAGTGTGGTACATCCTTCCCTATCCTTTTAACATAATTGTGTCTTTATATTTGATGTGTGTTTCTTCTAGGCAGCGTAGAGATGGGTATTGCTTTTTCACCCAATCCGAAACTCTCTACCTTTTAGGTGGGATGTTCAGAATGTTTGCATTTAATGTGAGTATCAATGTCATGGGGTTTAGATCTACCATCTTGCTAGTTGTCTTTGACTCATCTCATTTTTTCTTCTCCCTCTTTCTCTGCTTTTTTGGGGGGTTAATTTTTAAATTCTATTTGTGTCCTTTGTTGTCTTATTAGCTGTAATTCTTTATTTTAATGGTTGCTTTCAGATTTATACTATACTTTTTTTTTTTTTGAGATGGAGTCTCGCTCTGTCGCCCAGGCTGGAGTGCAGTGGCGCGATCTCGGCTCACTGCAACCTCCGCCTCCCAGATTCAAGCAATTCTCCTGCCTCAGTCTCCCGAGTAGCTGGGATTACAGGCGCCTGCCACCACGCCCAGCTAATTTTTTGTATTTTTAGTAGAGACGGGTTTCACTGTGTTAGACAGGATGGTCTCGATCTCCTGACCTCGTGATCCACCCGCCTCAGCCTCCAGAGCGCTGGGATTACAGGCGTGAGCCACTGTGTCCGGCCTCTTTTTTCTTTTTGAGACAGAATCTCACTCTGTCACCCAGGCTAGAGTACAGTGGCTCACTGCAACCTCTGCCTCCCAGGTTCAAGCAATTCTTCTGCCTCAGCCCCCCGAGTAGCTGGGACTACAGGCGTACGCCACCACGCCCGGCTAATTTTTGTGTTTTTAGTAGAGATGGGGCTTCACTATATTGTCCAGGCTGGTCTCGAACTCCTGACCTCATGATCCATCCGCCTCAGCCTCCCAAAGTGCTGGGATTACAGGCGTGAGACACTGCACCCCGCCTACTATACATTTTTAACTTGTGACTAACTTCAGGTGATATCATATAACCTCATATATAGTCAACCTTACAGCATTACATTTCCATTTTTCCCTCTCAGCCATTGTGCTATTGTTGTTACATATTTTGATTTTTCATATGCTATAAACCGCACAATACATTATTTTTACGTTAATCAGATGATTATCAAGGCAAGTGGATCACCTGAGGTCAGGAGTTCAAGACCAGCCTGGCCAACATGGTGAAACCCCGCCTCTACTAAAAATACAAAACTTAGCCAGGTGTGCTGGCGCATGCCTGTAATCCCAGCTACTTGGGAGGCTGTAGCAGGAGAATCGCTTGAACCTGGGAGGTGGAGGTTGCAGTGAGCCAAGATCGTGCCACTGCAGTCCAGCCTGGGCGACAGAGTGAGACTCTGACTCAGAAAAACACTCTTTATACTCACTCATTTAGTTGCCGTTTCTGGTGTTCCTCATTTCTTTGTGTAGATTCAGTTTCCCATTGGGTATGACCTTCCTTCTGCTTGAGGGACACCTTAGACACTCCTGCAGGTGATTCACTCTGCTTGATCAAAAAACAGCTTTATTATTTCCCAACCTCTGTCTCCTCTCCTTTGGGGACTCCAATTATACCCATATTTCACCACTTGAAGGTGAACCACAGTTCACTGATGCTCTCTCCATTTTTCTAGTCATTTTTCTCCGTTTCATTTGGACAGTTTGTATTGCTGTGTTTTCAAGTTCACTGATCCTTTTTTTGAGACGGAGTCTTGCTCTGTCACCCAGGCTGGAGTGCAGTGGTGTGATCTGGGCTCACTGCAACCTCCGCCTCTCGGGTTCAAGTGATTCTGCTGCCTCAGCCTCCCCAGTAGCTGGGCCTACAGGAACACGCCACCACGCCCAGCTAAGTTTTGTATTTTTAGTAGAGACGGGGTTTCACCATGTTGGCCAGACTGGTCTTGAACTCCTGACCTCAGGTGATCCACCTGCCTCAGTCTCCCAAAGTGCTGGGATTATAGGTGTGAGCCACGGCGCCCAGCCACACTGATCCTTTCTTTTGCAGTGTTCCATTAATCCCATCTCATGTGTTATTTCTCCGACACTACTTTTTGTCCCCAGAAGTTCGATTTGAGGCTTTTTTCCCCATCTTGACATACTGTCTTTCCTTTTCTCCAGCATCTTGAACATATGGAATGTGGTCACAGCATAAGCATGTGTGTGCTCTCCTCTGCTTGCCCTGTCACCTTTGTCATTTCCAGGTCAGTCACTGCAACCTCTGCCTCCCGGATTCAAGCGATTCTCCTGCCTCAGCCTTCCGAGTAGCTGGGGCTACAGGTTGCCACCACGCCCGGCTAGTTTTTATATTTTTAGTAGAGATGGGGTTTCACCATGTTGTCCAGGCTGGTTGTGAACTTCTGGTCTGAAGTGATTCGGCCTCCCAGAGTGCTGCGATTACAGGTGTGAGCCACTGTGCCTGGCCTCACGTCAATTTTGATGGATTTTTCCCATCTCTCCATATGAGTCATAATGTCCTGCTTCTTTTCATGCCTGGTTTTTTTGTTGTTGTTGTTTTTTCCCAGATATTCAACATTTTGTATTCTACCTTGTTTGGTGCTGAATATTTTTGTAGACCTAGACATATCTTTGCATTTGTTTCTCGGATGTGATTAAGTTACTTGGAAACTGTGGTCCTTTTTTTTTCAGGCAGGGTCTCACTCTGTCGCACGGGCTGGAGTGTAGTGGTGTGATCTTGGCTCACTGCAGTCTCGGCCCCCTGGGCTCAAGTGATTCTCCCACCTCAGCCTCCCCAGTAGCTAGAGCCACAGGCACGCACCACCACATCTGGCGACTTTTTGGATTTTTGTAGAGATGGGGTTTCACCATGTTGCCCAGGCTAGTCTCGACCTCCTGGGCTCAACTGGTCTGCCTGCCTTGGCTTCCCAAAGTTCTGGGACTACAGGTGTGAGCCCCCACCTCTGGCCCTGGGTCTTGTTATTGAGTGCTGTTTGGTGGGACCTGAACTGTATTTAGTCTCATGTTGATGCTTCCCTACTACAAGGTGAGAACTTCTTCCTGCTCTAATGATGCTTCCCCACTCTGGCCGCCGGGCACAGGCACTATTCCCAGCCCTGCGTGGGCTCTGATCCTGGGTGGGTCTTTCCCTGGCCTTGAGTGTTTTCTTCACACTCCTGCACTGATCTGTGCTTAGCTGAAGCCTCCAGGCAGACCCTCTGTGGGTGTCTGGGCTTCTCGGTGCAGCCCCCTCCTCTCCAGCACTCTGGAGCACCTGTGAACTCCAGCCTCTGCCTGGCCACCTCTGTCTTCCCAGTTGAGGGAGACGCTGGTGGCTGCCTGGGTTCCCTCTCTCTGCACTGGCCTGGGCAGTGGGCGGGACAGTCCTCGACAGACCCAAGCCGAGTCGCTTCCCCTCTCTCCAGCACCACGGTCCTCGGTTTCGTGAGCCCAGTGCCTTGAGTGCTGTTTTCACATCTATTTGTTTTTTTGGTTGCTGCAGCTGAGAGTGTGTAAGTCACTGTTACTTCATCTCCATTCTCTGCCAAGCCTCCTCCACCCGCCTGTCCCTGTCAGTCCCTATACCTGCTGTCCCTGAGATGCTGCCTCTGTGAGGCCTGCCCGACTCTCCCCCAGTACCGCCTCTCCTGCCCCGGGGCAGGTGCTGTCGCCGGCAAGCGAGGATCCGTGCTAGCGAACCTGCAAGCGTGGGGCTCACCGGGGCTGGGCAGGTGGCTACAAGAGCCTGTCTCCCCGCGGTCACCCCATGGGGTTGGCTGAGGATGGGGCCTGAGACCCCGAGGGTGGCTGACCGCCCCGGGCTTCACTTTCAAGGGGCAGCACGTGCTTGCGCCGGCCCCTCGGCTCCGCGCTCCGCGCCGCCTCCCCCGAAGGGCCGTGGGAGCGGGGAGAGCCCAGTCCCTGTTCCGGGGGTGGGCGAGGGGCGGGGGCCTTCCGGGGGACGGGGCCCGGGCCGGCCGCGGGCTGGGACGTGGCGGGCGGGGCGGGGCGGGGAGAGGAGAGGAGGGAAAACGCCTCGGGAGCTGCCGCGCCGCCGCCACCGCCAGAGGGCAGCGCGTGCCCGCGCGGGAGGCCCGGCCCCGCCCCCGCCTCGCCCCGCCCACCCCGGCCCCGCCTCCGCCCGGCCAGGCCCTGCTCCTCTCACCCCGCCCCCGCCCGCCTCGGGCCCCGCCCCTCCCCGTCTGCCGCTCCACCCCCTGGTCCCGCCCCCCGTCCCGGCCCCGCCCGCCAGGGGCCGCGACGCTGCCCGTGCCCCTCCCACTGCCCGCCTCGTTCGGCCGCCGGCACCTGCCGGCCTGTCCGCTCCTTGCTTATACTTTGCACGCTCGCAGCCACCTTTCTGCACACCTGTTCCCTTTCCAAGCACCTGTGTCCGGCAGCCCGCACACCTGTGGGAGCGCTGTCTCCTCGCCAGCCGTCCGGGAAGTTCAGCGCCGCTCTCCCATGGGCGTGGGATCGCCCCACCCACCTGTCCGTGACCGCAGCGCCGGCCGGGAGGGCGGCAGGTGGGCCCCGGCGCTGCTGGCTCCTTGTGGGACAGGGCCGCGGCGGGGGCGCAGGACGTTCTTCCGCCGGGAGGACCACGCGGCGGTCCCTGGACCTTTCCCCGGGTGCACAGCGGCGGCTGCGCCAGCGGGGGCAGGACGGGCGGGCCGAGCGCACCTCCATCCGCCCTCGCGACGCCCACGCTGGCTCAGACGCGGGATTTGGGGTGGAGGACGCTGGGCTGGGAACCAGCAGCTTGGGACGGCCGGGTAGTTCGTGTCTTGAGGAGTCCCACACCCTGACAGCTGGCGCCCCCCACGCCCCGCCTAGCTCTCGGCCTGGGGACACCGGCTGCCAGGCCTCTCTAGTTTCAGCCTTTCCTGGGAGGGCTTCCTGGAAGAGAGGGCTTCTGGCCCCAGAAGGAGAGGCTGCTCTGGGGGATGGAGGAGGTGCTGGGATGGTGACTCCGCGGAGTCGAGGGTGTGAGGCGGGATGTGGGCAGGCCGTGAGGTTTGTGTTGCAGGACTGGGAGGCAGGACGAGGTGCGGCCTGGGAGCCCTGCGTGCTGGGCCCTGGGCAGGGATGGCAGGCGAGGCGTGTGGAGGAAGAGCCGCGAAGAGCTGGACGCTGTCTTCTCCACGCCTCCGTTTCTTCATCTGCTTCTGGGGCCGCCTGCCCGGTAGCGGAGATTAAATCGCATGTTGAAGTATATTATGATGATTAATGTTCTTGTCATTCCCGTCACTAGCAGGTGAGAGGCGGGGAGGCCTCAGGTGGGAACATACCTTTGGCCAAGGGCACCAGGTAACCCGAACGCCCGGGGAGGACCCCTGCCTGCATCGCCGCGGCCGTCGCCCCCCACCCCGTCCCCAGCAGCTCCGGCTGGGCGAGGCCCTGCTTCTCCCTTCTGTTCCCGAAGACCCCCCGGGGCGCAGACCTGGAAGCCTCGAAGCGCCCGCGGCCGTCCCGTCCGCCCCCTTCTGAGCAACTAGAGAGCGGTCTGGGCTGGACACGGGGCTGCGCAGAGGTCAGACTGCCGCGGGCAGGGCCGGAGCCTGCCTTGGGGGTCGCGGAGGTGCCCCGAGAGTTGAGGACCCGACCCGGGCGCGCGCGGGCGCAGGTGTGGGGAGGGCGCGGCGGCTCTTGGCCGGTCCTAGGAGCCTGCGGGGACCAAGGGCGCGCAGGCGGGGCCGGGGGCGGGGCGGGGGCGGGGCCGGACCCGGGGAAGCCGTCCGCCCGCCGGGACGTCCGCACCGCGAGGGTTAAGGCCCGGAGCGCGGCGGGGCGGGGGCGGTGTGCGCGCGCGGATTGGGGAAAAGTTTGGCGGCGGGGCGGGGCACGGGGCGGGCCGGCGCGCGCGGATTGGCCGGAAGTTGTGCCGGGGGCGGGTCGGGGTCCGGGCTCGGCGCTCGCTCCGGGAGAGTTGACAAAGCCCCGCAGGGAAGGACGCCTCGCGGCGCGGCGCCCCGGGCCCCTCGCCCCGCCGCCCCGGGATCCCGGCCGCGGCCTCCGGCCCCGCGGACTCGCCCCCGCCGCCTGCCCGGTCCGGGACCCCGCGCCCCGAGCGCCCGAGCCCGGACCCCGACCCGGCCCGAGCCGCCCGCGCCCAGGTAGCGCCGCCCCGCCCCGAGGCCGGGCCCGGGGGCGCGGGGCGGCGGGATGCGGCGCCCGGGGCGGCGATGACCGCGGAGTGCACGCCGCGGGCCCGGCCCTGACCCCGCCGCCCGCTCGCCCGCTGAGACCCCTGCCGAGGTGAGCCCCCCGCGCGCGGCCGCGACCCCAGGTGGGCAGACGGGGGAGGGCGGGGGTCCGGGGCGGGGGCCAGGAGGGGCGGGTTCGGAGCCCCCGCTGGGCACCGGTCACGCGCGCCGCCGCCGCTCCCGCGGGCCCCCGGCCTGCCCCGCCCCCGCCCCCGCGCCCCACGTGGGCCCCCCAGCGCAAATTTGTCCGCTAATGGCGCAGGCGATTATCTGCGGGGCGCTGGGTGTTGTGTGTCCTGCGGGCAGGGCCGGAGTTACAAGCGCCAGGAATCCAGACGGTGTTTGGAGAGGGGGGGCGGCGGGGGAGCCCGGTAATTAGTGTAAACCCTTTGTCTGCCTTTGATACCCACAGCTTCTCCCCGCCGCGGCTTCCTCCGCCTGGAGGGCGGGCGGGGAGGGCCTGTGGGGAGGGGGGGCCAGACCCCTGATCCGCGCGGCCCGGGACCGGGGAGGGCGGTATCTCCCAGTTCCACGCATTATTGACGGCGCCCCCGATGTCCCCAGGTCCGGACAGGCCGAGATGACGCCGAGCCCCTTGTTGCTGCTCCTGCTGCTGCCGCCGCTGCTGCTGGGGGCCTTCCCGCGGGCTGCCGCCGCCCGAGGTGAGTTCTGGCACCCAGCCCGGCCAGCCTGGCCTCCGCCAGCGCCGCCCCCTTCCCGCCCGGCCCTGAACCCTGCCACAGTGCCCGCCTGGCACGCGCCATGCCCCGCCCCTGCCGCCCCGCTTACCAGGCCCCTTTCCTTCCAGGGCCCCCTCACCCATGGGCTGTCCGCAGCACCCACCGGGGTTCCCCTAGCTGGCTGGAGGGATTCCTCCCACGCGTGCTTGCTGGCCAGGTGGGCTCTAGCCCTGGCCCCACAGGACAGCTTCCTGGTCTTGCAAACACTTTCATACTGGTTCCTGCAGTCCAGGGCAGCTAATCACCTGTGGATTCCCGGGGAGTGGGCGGTTTGTGGCCACAGTGGACCCGATAAGGACTCTGGGAACCTGCAGAGACCCCCACGGAAGGCAGGATGGGCTGTGGGAGATATTGGTGATATACTTGGTGTCTGGGGCTGAAACTGACCCCCAGTCCCCCAGCCGACCTAGCCGTCTGCCCTGGGCCGTGCAGGGCAGTTGTGTGGACAAGTTCCCAGAGCCGCGACGCACCCCAGGACTGCGTGCCTCTGGGCACCCACTGTGCTGGCCTGGTACGTCCTCACGCCACCGACATCTAAGTGGCAGCCATGCACTGGGTCCCAGCCCCAGCAAGGGCATCCGGAGCCGATGGGTGACGTGTGCCCGCAGACTCATGCCCGCCATGTTCCAGGATCCGGGCACAGCGCTGGCTGCCCCCGTGGCTAGGCGGGACCTGTGGCCAGGCCGGCCCTTTGGGCGTGTTGACCACTCAGGATTGTCAGCGCTGTGTCCACCAGTCCTGAGGCTTCGCACCCCTCCCCTGCCGCCCAGCAAGGGCGCCGCGTCCAACCTGGCCTTATATGGGCACGTTCGGGTGCTGGGTGGCGGGTGGTGGCCAGGTGGGCCTTATGCCACAGCACCCCCCCACCCCCCCGCCTGCCCACATGGGCCTGGCTGGGCGGCTGCTCTGAGGGCCCGGCAGCGTCCTGGGCTGTGTGGGCACTCAGGCCATACTGGGCGAGCCCCCACCACGGCCAGCGGCCTGGACTTGCATTCTCTTTGATCTGTTTGGCCTCCCCCATCCCTACACCTGCCTGTCCTCTGGCCACTCGGCCAGGGAGGCTCTGGTGGCTTCTGTCCTGCCATGGTCCCTGGCTGGGGCCGAAGCTGACTCGTGGATGGCCAGGGTCAGCCATGGCAGTGGGCGGCAGAGCCTGCCTCTTTGTGGAGACGCCCCAGCGGCCACCCCCTTCGCCTTCGTCCTCCTCAGCTGCGGCCTTGGGGCCGAGGATATCCAGCCCTGGCTTTGCGTGGCAAAGGCCCTGGCGGCACTGGGGAGCTGGGATCAAGCCGCTTTCCAAGGGCAGGGGCCTCTGTGGTGTGGGTGGAGGTGGGGAGGAGGTTCTGCCAGACTGTGCTGATTTTTCTAGCGTGGACTAGGGTGCGAGGTCCATCCAAGTGTGTTTCTCCTGCTCTGAACAGCCCACTGTGCACCTTCGTTAAGCCAAGGACCAGCATGCAGAGGGCTTGGGTTATTTTTGAAAAGCCATTTCCCGCTGGGTCATAAGTTCTGGAATCGGCACATCGCTAGACTCAGATCATATTTTAAAAGTTCCTCTTTTCCCAAAGTTTCACAATCTTGGTGGATTTGTCTTAAACTGCCTTTTTTTTTTTTTTTCCAATTTGAAAAAAGATAGGAATTGGCTGTCTCCCTTTCCATTTCATTTCTCACAGTGGGAACTTGAGAGGTTCTGGATGAAATGCCTTTCACAAATAACTCTGAAGGAAGTCGTTGCAGGGGTTTCTGAGAAGTGCCACCTTTGAACTTTTGCAAGCATGGCCTTGGGGACCAGCTCGGAGCGGCCTGCCTAGGAGGCCATTCCCCTGTCCTCTGCACCCGGCCAGCTGCGGTGGGCAAGCTGAGCCCTGACCCAGGTGGGCAGGGTGCCTGTCCAGGGGTGCCCCATGCCTGGGCGGGTAGCGTGGTCAGTGTCGGCTCCCTGTGGGAGCAGGAGTCTGAAGGGTGTACTCGGGGAAGCAATAGCCGTGGGTGCACGGTGCTGACCTCGGCCCCCAGCCAGGCCTCAGGGCCTTGCTCCCTCGCCCCAGGCTCTTCCGGGCAGTGGCTGGCCCGTGTGCAGCGGGCTGAGGTGGACGTGTGGGAGCTGGGCCCAGCCCCTGCAAGGTGGGGAATCGGGCCAGCCGCCCCGTTTCCATCTCGGGGCCCCACTCCTGGAAGGGAAAATAAATCACTGTCCCCTTGGGGGGAGGGAGGGAGCCGTGAACAAAGTCGCCTTTGGCTGGGCCTGGAAACGCCGACCGCAGACGCCTTTATCCATTGTGCGGGAATCAATGGGCCTCCAGGCTCCCTTTCAGCCGCAGGCCCCGCGCTGCGGCCCTGTCGAGGGGAAATGTTGGTTTTTCCCCAGCCGTGGCCTCCAGCCCCTGGCTTGCCCAGCCCTGGCTCAGGAACCTCGGCCGTGCTGGGAGAGGCGGGCTCTGCCCGCAGGCTGGACCCCCGGCTGCTGCATGCTGGCCCTCTGTGCAGCCCAGGCTTGCTGCTTGGCCCAGGGCGGACTCCTTTGCCCCATCTAGGCCTCCGCCGGTGACTCCAGGCCTGGTGTGTCCAGGTGACAGCCTCAGCGGGTCAGCACAGGAGGGAGAGGTGTGCCCACACCCCTCTCCCCAGAGGCCCCCTCCAGGGCTGCACTCCCTGCCTGCCTGCCACTCTCCCTGGCAGCCATCCCTGGAGCTGCTGGTCAAGCCCCAGGGTGCCTGGCTGCCCTCTGCAGGCGGCTCCAAGGTGGGCCACAGCCCCAGAGCCACGATCCAGGATGGCTGGGGTAGGGGTGAAGCAGGGGATGGGAGAGGAGGGGCTTCACGGGCCAGTGCAGACCTAGCAGGAGAGGTGGGTACCAGTCCCCTTGGAGCAAGTCAGCGTGGGTGGGGGTCTCCCTCCAGGACATTGTCCCTGTGTGGGGCAGGGGGGTGCCGCCCATCTTGGCAGAAAGCCCAGTCTCTTTTTTTCTTGCCTGGTGCTGTTAAGGGGCTGAGGAGTGAACATTGGCTGAACAGTGACAGGGAAGAGGGAGCCGGGCTGCTGCCCTTGTGTGCGGTGTGGGGCCCGCTGGGCACGGTGACACCCTCTGGGCTTCTAAGATTGTGAGCCCCAGGACAGCCTGGTGGCCCCATGGAGAGCTTGGGTTCCTTGTCCAGGCCCACCAGCCAGTGGCTTCAAGGCCCTCTACACTCCCTGTAACCTTCCTGCCCTGTTCCCAGTGGGGACTGCAGGGCTTGGTGTGGAACGCAGTACCACGCCCCAGGGTGCCTGACGCAGGCATCACTGTGTGTCCCGGAGGGGCTGGGCGGCTATGCCCTGTGGCCTGCAGGGGCCTGGGGAGCTGCAGTGGACAGGCCCGGTGCCCTCCTGTTCCCAGCCCTGTCCTTGAGAAGTCCGCCATGTGAGTGGGAGCAAGGGCTCCTGGCCTGGTGGTGGTGCCCGGTGTGCCTGGGCTGCTCGGTGGTTGGGGCAGCCCCACCTGGAGGCCAAGAGCCCTGGCAGGGGACAGAGCATCAGCTCACCCCGATCTCTGGCCTCGGGGGTTCTGGGCTCAGGAAATATTCTTGTTGTTGCTTCTGAAGTGGGGAAGGGCTGCCAAGGTCTGCAGGCAGAGCCCCTCTGGGGAGTTCTGGCAGGGGAGGCCTGGGGGCTGCACCCAGGCAGGCTGGGGTTTTGAGGTGGGGGTGGGGGCCGCATGAAGCTGGGTGGGCCTGGTGAGGTCTGGACTGGGATGGGTGCGGAGGAATCTTTGTCTGTTTTAGTGCCGTGCAAGGCTCTCTCCAGGGCGTGGCACTGCCTGATGATGCTCTGGCGCCCGCTGTGTGCCCTGGTGTGTCGAGGAGGGGGAGCATTGCCCTGGGGCTGGGGTTGCAGAAGGTTCCCCCTGAAGGCTTCCAGGGCTGGGCAGCGTGGTGGGCCACATGCTGCGTCCAGCTTGCTGGGGCACAGCCTGTGGGGTAGCCACGTGTGCTGCAGGCCCCCAGTTCCCCTGCTCATCCTGTGGGTCTGCTCCCCGAGGGCCGCCTGGCTAGCCAGTGACTGTGTGTGCCCTGGGACTGTGTATGTGGGTGCACATATGTGTGCCTGAGCGTCCCGGGGCTGGGGCAGAGCCTGGCCCTGGCACCTGATGGGCAGCAGGCTGTGTGGCGGTCACCTGTGCTCTGGGTCCTGGGGGCGGCCGCTCTTGCACTTGGCTTCCTGAGGAGGGGACCGGACCCTTGCACTGACTCGGGTTTCCCTCTCACTCCTGCCCTGGGTGCCCCTGGGGGCCTGGCACAGCCACATAGTGGCCATCTGTGGTGGGGGCACTGTGTCTCCTCTTGGTAACCAGGTGGGGGGGCCGCCAGCTGCAGAAGGCTCAGCACCTGGATGGGCTCTGCACCCCCCAGGCTCAGCACCTGGATCGGCTCTGCACCCCCCTAGGGGCTTGGCACAGTGTGTCCTGATTCCCCTCCCCTCCCTTCTGGTCAAGGTGAGCCCCCTTCCCCCAGGCCACTCAGCTTCTCCAGGAGGACTTGGGGCCCGGCCACCCCCACTCCGTGGCCAGGTCCTGGGCCAGGCCAGAGAATTCCTCCAGCTGGAAACTCGGGGCCGTGCAGGGCCCCACAGTTCCCAGGCATCCTCGCTCCACTCTGGCCCCGTTCGGCTGCCAGGCCACTCTTGGTCCAGCCCCTCCATGTGGGAACTCAGGGGTGTCCGGTCAGGGCTGGGGTTGAGGGAGCCACACGGCCAGCCCCTCAGCAGTCAGCTCCATCTGCCCCTCCCTCCTCGGCGCACACTGGCTTGGTCTGTCCCCACAGATGCCCCACCCTGCCATGTTGTCAGCCAGCCTCTGCCCCTGCCGCGGTGAGTGCTCCTTCCTCGGGAAGCCGCCGTCGTCCCCACTGGGTCAGGAGTCCTGTCCAACCTGGGCCGGCGCTGCCCTGGGCTCTGTAGAGGGGTGGATACCACTGGCCTGGGCTGTAGAGGCGTCCTGGGAGGTGCCGGGTGCACTGGAAAGTTGGAGGAGGCCGTTTCCAGGTCCTAGCTTGTGTCTTCTCCCGACAGAGGGGTCATGACGCTGCACATGTGTCCCCACCTGGGCGTCTCTCCCTGTGCTGAGGGCTGTGTTCTGGGGAAGCAACCACTCCTTGCTCCCTGTAGGAGCCAGGCCTCATGGGGACGAGCCGCCTGGCCACAGGAGGGAAGCCGGGCAGCCCCGGCCCTGCATCCTCTGTACCTGCCCTGGCCGGCCCCCACCCCCACGCCCACGCCATTCTCCCTACGAATGTCCACTGAGTGTCTGCTGTATGCCAGGCCTTGGGACACCATGAGCATGGGAGAGGGCCTTGGGTGTGGGTTTAGACCACGTGGCCACGATGGGCCCTTCCAGAAGAGACATCAGAGTCCCCGAGGAGCTACAGGGTGAGGGGTGTTGGAGAGGGCACTTCAGACGGGGCAGGTGTGGGGAGCTGATCTGAGGGCCTGTGAAGATGGGGAAGGGCAGGCCGCATGGGGGTCCTGCCTCTGTACCTCCAGACTGCAGCTTCCTCCCCTCTATCCCAGGCCCTGCCCACCTCCGTCCTCCCTGGGCCTGGGAAAGAGGAGCCTCTGTGTCTGGGGATAGTGTGTGTGTGACAAAGCGTGTAGGCAGAGCAGCCTCTGGGCCTTGCTGCTGTGGGAGCCCTTGCTTCTCCTCCTTCCCTAGTTGTGTTTTTTATAGCTGGGCAGGGGTGGGGGGCGGCGGGAGGGGTTGGCGGCATCCCCCTTCTTGGCCCACCGCCTCCGAGTCTAGTCCTCCATACCTGACAGCAGTGAGGCCCTGTCTCAGACTCAGTTTACCCCCATGTCTGGCTCCCATGTGGCCCTTGGTGTCCTGCCTGTGCTGGGGGCCTCTTGGCTGTGGCTAAGTGTGTGTGCAGGGCAAGGGCTGTGCTGTCTTGGCAGAGTGCACGGCCCTGGAGGTGGCACGGCGCTGCTGTCATCTCCCTGTGTTTCTTCCTGGCTGCGGTGCGAGGCGGCCGGTCTTCCCACCAGGTGCCTGTGCCCTCAGGTCCTGCCTCAGTTTCCCCATAGGCTGCGTGGGTTGGACGCCCGTCCAGGTGGCGTGGCGCCCTGGCCGCTGTCCTGGTGCACTCATTTCCCAGGAATCTGGGGGGCTGGGCTTCCTCCCGGGCAGGCCCTCCTGCGGGGGGTCCAGGGAGCCCAGGTGGGGGTGGGATAGGCCTGGCGAGGGGGAGGGAGGGAGGCTGTTTGCTTTAGGATAAGGCTGGCTCCTCTGGCTCGGCTGCCTCTGCCCGTGCCTACAGCGCTTGCAGGCCGGCCCTGGGGGCCACGCTTCCGGCCGTCCGGCGGTCATTTGTCTCTGCCGCTTTTCTCAGCGGTGACTGCCGGTAGGGGTCCCGCCTCCCTGTCTGTGGCTGTCATCCTGCGCCTCCCGCATGCCTGTGGGGACCCTTACCTCCCCAAGCCTTGTTTTTGTCTGCCTGGGGCAGGGTGGGGGCTGGGAAACCTTCCCGAAGTGCAACTGGGGCTTTCACCCTCTGAGGTGGGCTCCCTCCCCGGATGTCGGGGGCTGGGTCAGTGTGCCCCCACCCAGGACAGGGCCAGATACTTGCTGTCTTGCTTTTTCTGGACGGTCGTGTGGGTGAACACTTGTGTGCACGCATGAACATGCAGATGTGAGGCCTGCGCCCAGGTAGCCAGCCAGGAGGCCCAGGCACCCCTGCAGGCTGTGGGCCACAGGGGCTGGGCTGGGCAGGGGCCTTGGCCACTCCCCCTTGGTCCCGGGAGGCCCTGTGGGTGGTGGGATTTCAGGCAGCGACAGGTGCTGGTGGGGTCAACCTGGGGTGGGTCTGCGACCTGGGCAGGCTGGGAAGGGGTCAGGAGGCCCCTGTGCTGCGGGCCCTGCAGCCACTTCCTCCCTGGGACAAATTCGCCAGAGCTGCCCCCAGCCCTGGGCAGCTTAGAGAACCACACTGGGGGGGAGGTGGGTTGGCAGCCCCCCACAGCCGCCGTCTCGTTTCCCCTCCTGGGAGCTGCAGGGAGGGTAGGGAAGGAGGGGCTTCAGGGCTGGGGCCCATGGCCAGGGTGGGAGGGTCCTGAGTTGAGGGAGAGAAGTGGGTCAGAGAAGAGACCCCCACATGTTTTCTCAGAGAGGCCAGGGACTGGGGTGGGCCGGGTGGGCCAGGGCTGGGAAGAATCCCTCCCTCCAGAGCCTCAGCCCACCCTTTGTGTTTCTGGTCACAGCAGGGAGGTGCCCTGTCTCCACTCCCAGCCCCAGCGGCCGATGATGCCTGTGGGCTCAGAATCCAGAGGCCCTGGGCCACGCCCCCTGTGCTATCAGCACTGATTGGGAGGCCTCCAGAGAGGTGATAGGGGTTTTCTGTGAGGGTCCTTGTCCCCAGAGTTGGGGGTCAGAATGGGAGCTGCTCCCTGAGTGTCTGAAGACGCTGATGGGAGACGTCACGGGGCCATTGTTAACTGCATGTTAGAGGAACACGCGGCCCCAGGCCCCGTCGAGATGGCTTGGAGCAGCTGCTACCTCTTGGTGTGTCTGCACGCAGCCTGGACGCTCCCAGACAGCAGTGGCTGCAGTGAGGGATGGACACTGTCACCCATGGGCTGGCGAGAGATGCCCTGGGAACTGTGGGGTGCCCGTGGCCGCCTCTCAGATGTGGAGAGCAGTGAGTGGGCTGCAGTTGCCACTGCAGGACTTGGGAGCAGCACGTGGGGAGTGGGGCACGCAGGGCCCTCCTTTCCCAGGAGCTCCATCCAGGTGCAGGCCCTGCGGTGCCCCGAGTTTCTGAGGCCTGCAGGGTCTGTGTGTTCTAGGCTCATCTTCCCGGCCGGCTAGGCACTGCCCACTGGGGCTGGTCACACACACACAGGACCCCGGCCCTGCCTTCCAGCCCAGAGGCACCCAGGCAGGGGATGGGGTGTGGTGGGGACCCAGGCAGGGGGCGGGGTGGGTTCCTTTCTGCCAGGAAAGGAGGCCTTGGTTTCTGCACGTAGGGTGGGACGGTGCAGGTGGCCATGTGGAGCTGCAGCCTTTCTGCTCCTGTGGGTTTCACAGGCAGTGGGAGGACATACTAGCTGCCAGGTGCAGCCTTGGGGCTGCCCCCCAGACAGGAGCCGGCAGTGCCCACGGCCAGCCTGAGCTACGTCTCTCCAGAGGCTTGCCCTCTGACCCCAGGGCCTTGGGGTCATGCCCCCTCAAGGCTAAGGTGCCTGGCAGGGTACGGCCCTTGGGGGTGGGCAGACAGACCTGGGCATCTGTGGTCCCTGAACTCAGGTCTGACGCTGACAGAGACATGGGTGCCGCACAGACTCTCATCCACACATTGCACATGCTCAGGCAGCCCGCCGTGCTCGGTTGCGTGTGGATAGCTGTGGGGTCGCTGGCCCATGCCCAGGCCCGGCTGGGCCCTGGGCTGATGGTTGGGTGGGAGTTAGGTGAGGGGCCTGGGGCCTCTTTGGGACCCACCAGGCCCCCCATCCCCCTGCTGCCCTTGTCCTTGGGGGGCCACTGTTCCCTCTGACCTAGGGTGTACGGCTGCTTCCTGTATGACCAGAAGGAGACCCTGCCCTTTTGGTTGGTGGTTTTCGAGGGCTACCAAGCACAGCTGTTTTGCATCCTCTGAGGACCCTGCTCCCCTGTCGTGTCTCAAAGAGCCAGCCTCTGGGGCCACGGGGCCGCCCCGGCCATGAGAGGCTGCTGACGTGGTGTTTGGTGGGCCAGCGCTCAGGGCTTTGGTGCGTGTGGGCAGCTGAGGCCTGGGTCGGGGGCACTGCACCTCAGCCCCTCTGCTCGTCTTGGGCAGGCAACCCAGGTGGAACTCAGGCCTGAGGTCTGTGCTGAGCTGTGGGTCCCCTTTTGACCCCCCTCGGCTCCATACCCCAAGCCCCTCCTCACTGTCTGTTCCTCTTCCACCCGCAGGCCCCCCAAGGATGGCGGACAAGGTGATCCCGCGGCAGGTGGCCCGGCTGGGCCGCACTGTGCGGCTGCAGTGCCCGGTGGAGGGGGACCCACCGCCACTGACCATGTGGACCAAGGACGGCCGAACCATCCACAGCGGCTGGAGCCGCTTCCGCGTGCTGCCCCAGGGGCTGAAGGTGAAGCAGGTGGAGCAGGAGGATGCCGGCGTGTACGTGTGCAAGGCCACCAATGGCTTCGGCAGCCTGAGCGTCAACTACACCCTCGTCGTGCTGGGTTCGTCGCTGCTGCAGTCAGAGGTCATGGGCTGGGTTGGAGCCAGGCAGGGGCATGCAGGAGGGCGGACGGGGACACACCTGGGGCCTGAGAGTCAGCCAGCCCCCAGCAGAAAGCCTTCCTTCGGTGCCCTGCCCAACCTCAGCTGGCTGCACCTCTGCCACCATCCCCCAGGTGTCCTGTCCTATTCCTGTCCCCGTCAGGCGTCAGGCTCCAGCCTCGGGGCCTTCCTCCCGGCGGAGGGCGGAGGGCGGAGGGCGGAGGGCGGGAGCCGCAGGCAGTGGTCCCACAGAAGGGCTGGGGCCCGAGGCCTTGGCAGGGTGTGCCGGCCGTCGGCTGTGACTTTGAGGCTCGGGTTTCGTGGTTCAGAGGAGCCGCCGGGATGCGTGGCCTTTCTGTTCTCTTCTGTGCCTGGGGCCCGGGCGCTGGGCTTGGACAGGTGTCCAGAGACACACCCTCCATACCTAGGGACCCGGCACCCCGCCTGCTCCGCTGGGCTCCTGGGTGTGGGGCCCTCGGGTGGAGCTCCTGGGAGCTAGGCTGGCCCATTTCTTTTTCTTTTTTTTTTTTTTAAATTATACTTTAAGTTTTAGGGTACATGTGCCCGTTTTCTGAATACAGGAGCCTGGCCCAGGCCCCGGCAGGGTCTGGGGGTGCGGCCTGAGACAGCCTGGTCCTGGGCTCAGTGGAGGCGCGGCTGTCACAGGGTGGATGGAGGGGACATTCCACAGCAGGCCCTGCCCCTCAGCATTGTGTGGAATGGGAAAACTGGCTGTCCCCCCACCCCCACCCCACAGTCCTTTCAAAGGGGACGATGACCGGGTGGTATGAGAGTCTCGTCTGTTCACCAGCCCTCGGCCCCTTGATGTAGGCTAGGGTTACTGCAGCTGCTGGCTGGGCCCAGCTCCCTCCTCCCCCGGGGCCTGCAGACCCCCCGGAGCCAGAGTGGGGGCCGGCCCTCCAGCCCCACCCATGCCCATCAGGGTCACCTGCGCCCAGTGTGGGCCGGCGGCCCTTGCCCAGCTGTCCCTGGGATTCTGGGCTGTGGGTTTGTGGCGCAGCCCCCTGCCTGGGTGTCCAGGGCTGTCCCGGATGGGGCTGGGGGCGCTAGAGACCATGGGGGAGTTGGAGCTCCTCAGGGACCCCCTCACCTTCCTTCCCTGTGCACCTCCGTTTCTCTGCAGATGACATTAGCCCAGGGAAGGAGAGCCTGGGGCCCGACAGCTCCTCTGGGGGTCAAGAGGACCCCGCCGGCCAGCAGTGGGGTGAGCAGGGGGTGCCAGGGGTGGGGGGCGTCCATCTGTCCTGGCCCCTTGGCTGCTTCCCCGTCGTCTGACCTCCACGCCACCCCACAGCACGACCACGCTTCACACAGCCCTCCAAGATGAGGCGCCGGGTGATCGCACGGCCTGTGGGCAGCTCCGTGCGGCTCAAGTGTGTGGCCAGTGGGCACCCTCGGCCCGACATCACGTGGATGAAGGACGACCAGGCCTTGATGCACCCAGAGGCCGCCGAGCCCAGGAAGAAAAAGTGGACGCTGAGCCTGAAGAACCTGCGGCCGGAGGACAGCGGCAAATACACCTGCCGCGTGTCGAACCGCGCAGGCGCCATCAACGCCACGTACAAGGTGGATGTGATCCGTGAGTGTGGCCCCGGGCACTGGCAGGCGGGGGGTGCTGGCAGGGCCTGGGGGCTGGTGGGCCGGGGGTGTCGGTGGGCCGGGGGTGTCGGTGGGCCGGGGGTGCTGGTGGGGTAGAGTCCGCACAGCCCGGGAGCCATGCCCGCGTGCCATGTTCCCACAGAGCGGACCCGCTCCAAGCCCGTGCTCACAGGCACGCACCCCGTGAACACGACGGTGGACTTCGGGGGGACCACATCCTTCCAGTGCAAGGTGCGCAGCGACGTGAAGCCGGTAATCCAGTGGCTGAAGCGCGTGGAGTACGGCGCCGAGGGCCGCCACAACTCCACCATCGATGTGGGCGGCCAGAAGTTCGTGGTGCTGCCCACGGGCGATGTGTGGTCTCGGCCCGACGGCTCCTACCTCAATAAGCTGCTCATCACCCGCGCCCGCCAGGACGATGCGGGCATGTACATCTGCCTCGGCGCCAACACCATGGGCTACAGCTTCCGCAGCGCCTTCCTCACCGTGCTGCCAGGTGCGCGGCCGCCACGCCACACCATGCCGGTGCCCGGACCCGCCCCTTGGGCCCAGCGTCCCACCCACTGGGTGGGGCCCCACCCTTCCCTCCCGGGCCGTGGGGCCAGGTCATCTGCCGAGGGAGGGCAGCCCGGGGCACCGTCTCCACAGCCCCCGGGATGGGTCTGGGGCGCTCTCCTGGTCTTTGTGCCGGCGTTCCCCTCCCTACCTCCTTTCCTCTCGCTCTTGCAGACCCAAAACCGCCAGGGCCACCTGTGGCCTCCTCGTCCTCAGCCACTAGCCTGCCGTGGCCTGTGGTCATCGGCATCCCGGCTGGCGCCGTCTTCATCCTGGGCACCGTGCTCCTGTGGCTTTGCCAGGCCAAGAAGCCGTGCACCCCCGCTCCTGCCCCTCCCATGCCTGGGCACCGCCAGCCAGGGACAGCCCGCGACCGCAATGGAGACAAGGACCTTCCCTCGTTGGCCGCCCTCAGCGCTGGCCCTGGTGTGGGGCTGTGTGAGGACCATGCGTCTCCGGCAGCCCCCCAGCACTTGCTGGGCCCAGGCCCAGTTGCTGGCCCTAAGTTGTACCCCAAACTCTACACAGACATCCACACGCACACACACACACACTCACACACACACTCACACGTGGAGGGCAAGGTCCACCAGCACATCCACTATCAGTGCTAGAGGGCGCCGCCTCTGCGGTGGGCACGGGGCCGGCCAGACAGGCAGACTGGGAGAACGGAGGACGGGGCTGCAGATGAAGGCGGGGGACCCATGGCGAGGAGGAACGGCCAGCACCCCGGGCAGTCTGTGTGCGGCATAGCCCCTGGACACACACACACAGACACACGCCGCCTGGATGCATGTATGCACACACATGCACACACACTGCCTGAACACAGGCACATGCAGACATGCTCCCTGAACGCATATGCACGCATGCACATGTGCAGATATGCTGCCTGGACACACAGATAGGCTGCCCAAATGCATGCACATTCACATAGACGTGCCAGAACATACAAGGACATGCTGCCTGAACATACACACACACACACACACAGATATGCTTCCTGGACATGCACACACATGTGCAGATATGCTGCCTGGACCCACACACGCAGATATGCTGTCCGCACACATGTGCACACGTGCAGATATGTTGTCTAGACACGCACACACACACGCAGATATGCTGCCTGGACACACACGTGCAGATATGCTGCCTTGACACACACACACACACACACACACACACATATGCGCAGATATGCTGTCCGTACACACGCACATGCAGATACGCTGCCTGGATACGCGCACGCACACACACACACACACAGATAATGCTGCCTTGACACATGCACACACATGCACGGATATGCTGCCTGGACACACACACAAGTGCAGATATGCTGTCTGGACACACACACACGTGCACAGATATGCTGTCCGGACACACGC